>NC_041381.1:663912926-663928170 GCF_002162155.2 Triticum dicoccoides
CTTCGGGTCCTCCCCATGTTAAAAAAAGATAGCACACATTTCTAGACATAAGGCTCCTATAGACAACAGGCAACATTTTCTTTCGTGAAAAGAAAAACAACAACACATAGATTATTGCAAGATCTCCCTGTTGTAATTGCTTGCCGATACTTATTGTCGCGATGAAGAGTACGGAAGCAATTTTCATGGAGATGAAAGAGACACATCTTTCTTGTTTCTCCAAAGGAGCCATACTAAGCTTATATGTTTTCTTCAAAGGAGCCATACTGGTAGGTAGGAGACATATTTGATTGTTCTACATTTCAAAACAAACACATGGTAATAAGACTGGTAGAGTAGGTAGGAGCCATTTTCGATCTAAAGAACATAATTCGTCATAACAAGGTTGGTTGGTTCATTCTTTTTCTTTTTCTTTTTCCTGCTGATCTGCAGATCTGTGAGCAGATCAAGGTCCCCAATCCACCCACCTCTCTTCACAACACAAAATGCACAGCAGCAGGACAGTACCCAGTGAGAAAAAAGAAATGTTTGGAGCAGTGCTGAAATGGAATAAAGGGGTCACAATTTTGTCACGTGGGTTGCCTTGGCTGCACATGCCAACCAAACACCTGCTGTGCTGTGGAGTGTGGAGGGCGGAGCCTTGGAGCTTGGACTACTGTGGGTGTCTGTCTATTCTGACGCTCGTGGATTAGCCGGGCCAATGGGCGCGCTTCGGCTGACGCCTCTGCTCCTGCTGCTGCTCGCCGCCGCGGGGAGGGCGAGGGCGGCCACGGCGGCCGGGGCGCGGCCGAGCGAGGTCGCCGTGGGCGCGCTCTTCACCTACGACTCCGTCATTGGCCGCGCGGCGCGGCTCGCCATCGAGCTCGCCGTCGACGACGTCAACGCGGACCGCACCGTGCTCGCGGCCACCCGGCTCAGCCTCATCGCCCAGGACACCAACTGCAGCGGCTTCCTCGGGACCATCGAAGGTTTGCTGCTCCTCCCTGCCTCCCCTCTCTGAATCTCTCACCTGCTCAATGCTCATGTTCATGTCGACCTCAAGAGCTACAACCTACAATTACAGTAGTAATTTCGAGTGGAAAGATTCAACTTCAGGCAGCAAAATGCAATGGTTTCGAATAGAGTGGTCAGAACTAATGACTCCTAATGTAGCCCTACTGATTTGTAAATTATCAATCTGCAGTTGCAATCTGCAGACCCTTCAAAAAACCAAAGTGGCTGTCACTACTTTGATTCAGAATGCCAGAGCTAAGTTGCGCATTGGGGGTGGTAGTTGGTAGCCTTGATTGCTTGCTTTGCTTTCCACTTTTGCAGTACTGTGTCTTTTATTGTACTTAGTTAGTAGTATTAAGTGTTCTCTTCATCCGTTTTTATCCCTGGAAATTCACTAGACAATCGCTTGTACAGTTTAAGTGTCATTTCCTTTTGGGTTAGACAATTGCTTGTACAGTTTCAGTTTTTATATAGCACCTAAAGCTAAATGTAGACCAGCAAGAAATATTCAATTCAGTTCCAGTGTATTATTGGTTTACTGTATTTATCTGTCTGAACTAAGGTCAAGGTGACCTCTTGCCCATTATTTATACTATAGTTTAACTACAATAATTGCCTGCCTCGTGCCTCATGACATGATTTGATAATGTTTAAACTGGAAACAGAGAGGCCAACTGTTCGCTTGACCTTATGATGGCATTGTCCTTTCTTAAGGGTTTTGATAAACCATACTGTCTTGGTAATACTAGAAGAGAAACAGACAAAAAAAGCATGCCGGTGCAGTGATACCACTAATGGCAAAACTTATGAACTTGCTTTATAGTATTCCGGATGGTGCAAGAAACGTGTCTCACCTACTATGGGGAATCCAGTTCTCCACTTTATTCTCATGCAAGATCCCTTTTTTCTTTTCTTTTTGTGTCATGTGTGAGCATCAGAATAAACAGATTTATTGGAGGCTGCTCCTCTTTGCTTGAAGCAGTACTAGTTTTCCTGTTTCTGTCAGACAATAAAGTTCGCTTAATATGAGTCAATTTTGCTTACCATTTGTAGATCCTAACTTTTGAGCAGAATGGACACTTATAGATATGAAAACTTAGCTTCGATTTATCAGATGTAGCTGCTGCTCTGTTGGATAGTCCGCGAACTGATTCACAGTTTTTTTTACTTGGTTGCAGCATTGGAGCTAATGGAGAAAAATGTAGTTGCTGTTATTGGCCCACAGTCATCTGGAATAGGCCATGTCATCTCCCATGTTGTTAACGAGCTACATGTTCCTCTTCTATCATTTGCGGCCACTGATCCGACGCTTTCCGCATCAGAGTATCCTTACTTCATAAGGACAACCATGAGTGACTACTTCCAGATGAACGCCGTTGCTAGCATTGTCGATTACTACCAGTGGAAAGAGGTGACTGCTATATTCGTCGACGATGATTATGGGCGAGGTGGTGTGTCGGCCCTCGGCGACGCACTTGCAGCAAAGAGGGCAAAGATTTCACACAAAGCAGCCATTCCTCCAAATTCAAACACAGAGGTGATCAATGATGTGTTGTTCAGAGCAAATATGATGGAATCAAGGGTCATGGTTGTGCATGCCAATCCTGACACAGGGATGAGGATATTTTCTATTGCCAACAAGCTCCAGATGATGGCCAGTGGCTATGTCTGGATAGTGACTGACTGGCTAGCTGCTGTCCTGGATTCTTCGGCATCTGGAGATCTTAAAGGTATGAGTCATATTCAGGGACTGATTGTTCTTCGCCAGCACACTCCTGAATCTGATGCCAAGGATAAGTTCACTACCAAATGGAACAATGCCGCTCGTAGCAGGGGCATTACTTCTGGCTTGAATTCATATGGTTTCTATGCATACGACTCGGTCTGGGCTGTCGCTCGCGGCATCGATAAATTTCTTGATAATGGGCAACAGGTCAACTTCTCTACAGATCCAAGGTTGCACCGTTCAAATGATAGTACTTTGCAGCTGTCAACTCTCAAGGTGTTTGATGGTGGTGAGCAGATGCTGCAGCAGCTTCTACTCACGAATTTCACAGGCCTAACTGGTTCGGTACGATTTGGTCCGGACCGCAACCTGGTACGCCCAGCGTATGATATCCTTAATGTGGGTGGTTCCGGCTCCCGGTTGATTGGCTACTGGTCCAACTACTCAGGCCTCTCTGTTGCTGCTCCTGAAACTTTGTATCAGAAGCCATCAAATAATTCTTCAGTTGCCCAACGGCTCTACAATGTGGTCTGGCCAGGTGATTCCACCACTACACCTAAGGGGTGGGTTTTCCCTAACAATGGTAAGCCTCTGCGTGTCGGTGTTCCGATCAAGGCGAGCTTCAAGGAGTTAGTAGCAGGTGGCAGGGGCTCTGATAATGTGACTGGCTATTGCGTCGATATATTCAACGCGGCTATCAGACTGCTTCCTTATCCGGTTCCTTGCCAGTTCATAACGATCGGGGATGGTAAAAAGAACCCTAACTACAACGACATTATTGGCATGATCGCTGAAAATGTACGCTCGATCTCATTCTTCGTTCCGGTGTATGTATTTAACCATTTTGTTATCAGTTCTCTGATCTGTTTCATTTTCACTAGTCTCTTGATGCAGCTGTAGGAGACTTTGCCATTGTGAGAAACAGAACAAAGATGGCAGAATTCACGCAGCCTTATATTGAGTCAGGGCTTGTGATAGTAGCACCGGTGCAAAGAGCACCTTCGAGTGCCTGGGCTTTCATGAAACCCTTTACATTGGAGATGTGGTGTGTAACATGCGCTCTTTTTATTTTCGTGGGGATTGTTGTTTGGATTCTTGAACATCGGACCAATGAGGAGTTTCGAGGCTCTCCGCGACGACAAATTATAACAATAATTTGGTAAGCTTCTGTTGCTACATAGGGATGTATTCTATCCTATGCTTGCTACCAAGTCTGTCTTGAGTCTGAAATTCATGAGGCAATTTTTGTAAATGTTACTTGTATGTTGGGAAAGAATTGACTGACGTTTCATTCTTATAATATTTCAGGTTTAGCTTCTCAACAATGTTCTTCTCACACAGTAAGTACACTAGATCCATCACATAACTCATCCATGCTGCTTTCCATGTTCTGGATGGAAACATGTTGACATGAAACTCACTTCAGGGCAGAACACCGGGAGCGCGCTTGGGCGGTTCGTGTTGATCATATGGTTGTTCGTTGTGCTGATAATCAATTCGAGCTATACCGCTAGCTTGACGTCAATCCTCACAGTCCAACAGCTATCCACAGGAATAACCGGGATCGACAATCTGATCTCAAGTGGTTTACCTATTGGATACCAGGCTGGAAAATTCACCAAAAACTACCTGATCGAAGAGCTCAGTATCCCAGAGTCTCGATTAGTAGCGCTAAATACGATCCATGAGTATGCCGACGCCCTTAGACGCGGGTCAGGAGACGGAGGCGTCGCTGCAATCATCGATGAGATGCCATATGTTGAGATCTTCCTGTCGTACCACTGCGATTTCAGAATAGTGGGGCAGGAGTTCACCAAGGAGGGATGGGGCTTTGTACGTTCATCATCTTCCTTGCTCTAACCACTCTCTCTTGGTCACTCATCCACATTTCATCTCATTGTCAGGGAAACTACTTATTCTTCTCCATTATCTTCTTCTTCTTTGCAGGCATTCCAGAGAGACTCCCCCCTTGCCGCGGACTTATCGACGGCCATCCTTCAACTTTCGGAGAGTGGCCAGCTCCAGAGGATCCACGACGAGTGGTTCACGAGGCCGAGCTGCTCCACTGATGACACTGAGGTGGGAGCAACCAGCCTTGGCCTCCGAAGCTTCTGGGGCCTTTTCCTCGTGTGTGCCCTGATATGCCTCTTGGCTCTGCTGGTGTTCTTCATACGGGTCTGCTGGCAGTATAGCCGCTATTCTAGCTCTGAAGCTGCCGGTGAGCCCGGTGCAGCTGATGCTGCCGCCCCCACCGCCGCTGCCACCGATACTGTCGAAAGGCCGCGGAGGCCGTCACGCTTTGGCGGCTTCAGAGAGCTGGTAGAGTTTGTTGACAAGAAGGAGGCAGAAGTCAAGAGAGCGATGAAGCGGAGACCGAGCGAGAAAGATAACCAGGGCGCGGGATCCTCGGATGCTCAGCCAGTGTCTTGAGCAGAGAACGTTCTCTCTGACTTCAGTCCTTCAGATGACAAAACAGGGAAGGAAGGACGATACCGATAATATGTCGAATTAGGTTCTCGCCCTAAAGGAATAGCACGGTGATCTAACTTGCCAAAGGCTTTGTTGTTATTGTAGAATGATCTAAGAATCCTTTTTCATCAGGGTCATTATAATTTCGTCTCTGATGTACAGAGTTTGTACTACTAAACAGTTCTCTTCCCAGTTGGCTAGTTTTTCAAGCTTTGAAAGTGGTTTGTTTCAGTTGCATCTCTAACAAGCATCAATCTGTTTGGCTGACTATGATTTATGTGTTGAGACCATGGTAGAACACAAATGGAAAGTAGACACAAAATAATCAAGATGTAGGTTATAACTCTTCTCTTTATTATTCAAATCACCGAAGAGAATCGATGTGTTGGACATGCCTGTGGTGAATGATTATATGCATTCTGATGCTTGAAATTTTCAACTGTATTGAGTTTCTGCATTGGTGTATCTATTGACAGTCTAAGCAGATGCGCAGAAGACGGAAAAGTGCCATGTAACCATTTAAGTCAGGTTCGATATTTTTTATTTCTTTCTATGAGCAGTTAACTGGAGTTTATGGAATAGCTGAGACACAACTGAAATTCATTACTTAAGCTTGGTCACAGGTTTGATACCATTGTTAGGAATAATCCTTGGGTTTAAATTAATTAGACTGTAATCCTAGAATTGGAGCACCTAACTGCACATAACAGACAGTGTTGAGATCTTAGGGGCAATGGGTAAGGCCATTACCGGAGTCGAAGCAAGGTCCCTTGCCTGCTCGTCACAGGCGTGATGAAGGGTCAGTGTAGACGATCATGGCGGCTATCGGCATCCTGGTTAGGGTGCCCCCGATCAGGGCGCATTAGTCGGGTGAGGGGCACGAATGTTTATGTTGGTGTGGCTCCTCCCCTTGCGTTATTGCTCCATCTGTCTGGAGATCAATCCATCAATCATAGCTTTGAGTCATGGCCAAATGGACTTTGACACTTTCTACTTAACAAAATCTTCTTGCATCTGAAGATGCATGAGTGCATCACTACACTGTATTACAGATTACAGAATGCAAGCGAATGCCTAAATGGACATATGCTTACTGGCACCATCTATACAACAAGGTCATAAGTAGATTATTCTTTTAGTGCCTGCAAGGTTCTTATTTCAGAAAAAAAAAAGCTACTAAATAATTTAGCACCTGCAAGGTCAAGATTTACATGCACAGAAGAAAAGGGTATTTTCCTAAAGTATATACAAGGTCCCAGGAATCTTCTGCAAACTCTTCTTCCAGCGAGCTCCGTATCTCCAGTGCTTCACGAATCTTCTGGAGATCCATTTTCAGCTGTCCTGCAACTTGTATATCTCATCAACATAGTCTTCAGTATCCCAAAGGAAGGAACCAAATGCAATGGCTTCAAGCAGCAGCCTTTTAAGGGATGCCGGATCAAGTATCACCGCCTCGTCAATCTCCGTGGAGCCCATCTTTTCTCCAAAGAGTGCCCAGCTGTGCTTCTCAATGAGATTACAAGCCTCGTTTGTGCGCAGCTTCGCGCACAACTCCAAGGTCTTTGGGTCAAAGCCCATCATGTAACCCTTCAAGTCATGAGGATCAACGACAGACCGTGGTTTCGAGGAAGGCACCGTTTCCACAGAACCGCCAAAGGCCTCTTGCTGTTCCTTTTTACGGGTAGTTGCAAGTTGAGCATTGAGAAGCTGAATTGGCTGTAAAAATTCTTCGGACCGAGCAAAAGTCAGGTCCAAGCGATGCCTTACAGCGACAGATTTGAGGAAGTACCCATACATTATCGAAGCAGAATAGATCCGACCTAATTGCAGTCTTTTGACCCGAAGTGTTGAGCGATTGATCTTGGGGCCATTCCTGTGCACCCATCTGATAATGCTAGTCAAGTGCTCCTTAATTTGACCTAGCACCTCAGGTCCATGAATGGATTCAAGATCTGCCTCCCTTGGTGGCCATATGTGTAATCTTCTATTACTAATGATTTTTGATAGGTTCGGAACCATCGGAACCTCAATCTTGGAATATTTATGAACAATCAACATGTACATGACGTCCTCAATAGCAGTCCTGCACTCCTGGTCCTTCATTTCAGCAATTCTCCTGTTTGTAATGGTTCCAGACAAAATACTTAGTTATCCAGGAAAAATATAATACAGTAACAAAAGTGAAAAGAACCAAACGAAAAATCAGGTTGATGATGTTTGCTATGTCAGGAATACAAAAACTGCACCAGCTACATTAACGGATTCAGTTAAATCTGACAGCCTCTAACAAAAGTTAAATCTGACATATGTAGGTCATGAATAAACAAATGGCAAACATGGAAGAGAATCCCGGATTGAATATAGGACCTTACTGTCCTTATTCTTTCATTTAGATATACTAACAATGACCCATATCTTGTCCACACTGATACTAGGGAACACGTTAGCCTGTCCAGGTTTATGTTCCCAGCATAGACCTCTGGTGATATCCTTTCTTCTTTTGGATTTCAGCCTCACTTACAAGGTAAAACACTCGTATTACGCTCCAGGTGCTATGAGGTCATGTCGAACTAATGTGTTTGTCATTCTTATACAAGAGCGCATTATCTTCTGTTTTCGGAAATGTTGGAAACGTATACAGAAAAACATTGGAAGCGAAACAAAAGCAGCAACATCAAACTCTTCAGAGGCTGAGAGCCTGCGACTAAATATTTCCAAAATGGACAGGCAGGTATTACTAACCTGTGAAGACAGTCCTCGGAAGAACCGATACTATGTTCCCAGCGGGTCAGTGTGTCTTTCCTTTGAATAGACAGTCGCTGAAGTTGCTTTGCTGCAGCTACTAGGAAAATTTGAGGCTGGTTCTTCAATAAGCCACACAAGAAGCTCCCTTCCCATGTTTGGGGCTCAAGTGGTGCATTGACGCTATCAAATTCAGATTCATCACCCTTTGCACCAGTAACAGTAGTCAGTAGCTTTCTGGTAGTGCATTTGGATTTTCGGTTCAAGATATTTCCCTGCAATTCATATAGTTGATAAGGCTGTGATCACAACTTTGCACATATATATCTAATGACGATTTAAAACTAATGTAAGAGATGAATCAACTTGAATTCAGCAAGAATTATTAAATACATGCTTGGTTTTTATGCCCCAAATTCTCTTGCCAAAGAAGTTGCCAAACCCAGGAACCTCCAACTGGATTGACAATGCCCATAGGATATGGCAACATTTGCAACAGACGAAATCACCAGCCTTTGCCAAAATTTGGCAGCTACCGGCCAACTTGGGGTAGCAAAACAAGCAAGCACAAAAAATTCATGTATGGCTTTGAGTTGGAGAGTGCAGAACTTAATAATTTGAGTAGATTTCGTACAAGTACAAGCTTTGGCCTCCAACTTAAGATAAGATCATTTTTACAGAATCGCAGCTTCAGTGCGAAACTGTGTCACAAAAACTACAGAGCAAGACCAGTTTCACACGATTAGATAAGATAGTCAAGTAATGTATAGCGACCGTTCCGCATATCTATGACTCTATCAGTTCAGGTGAAGAGTTCGTAGTCTATTTCAAGTGGGCCTACTTGGGCAGTAAAATTTCCAGCAATTCCCGCTGTACTAGTGACTGGAGTATTGGGCCTATTGGCATATCTGAACCAATCGCCAAGAACCCAGTGAATCGGCCAGGCATAACAAATTTCAAGAACCAAACTCCTCCCCCGACAAAGGGGAAAGGGAAACAATCGCAAGGTAGCCCGGCACCTCGATTCAGATCATCCCTGCATCTACCCAAGGTTAATTAAAACCCAAGAACGCTTTCAGGCCCAGGAACCAGCAGCGCTAGCAAAGAACCACAGAGAGAACTCAAAAGGAGCACCAATCAATCAGTTTCTCCTGATTAAACCGGAACTCTCGTCGAAACCCCACCGGGAACAGAGGATGGAAATGGATAGGAGGTTGAAGAACAACCTGCTGCCAGCACGGGGACGCCGGGGAGAGGTACGAGGGCCGGCGGGAGCCGCAGCGGACGGCGGACGGCCCGCGGTCGCCGATGGCGGCGCGGGGGGCGGGGCGGAGCGCGGCCATGCTGAGGACGGGAGCAGGTGGCGACGGTGAGCCGATTCTTTGAGGATAACGCCGTGTGCAGTCCGGGGTGAAGTACACTCGCAGCCGTTCAACGTGTCGGACGGTGCACATCGGTCCTCAAGATTTCACCCTCAAAAAATAATTTTCATCGTTTAATTTTTTTTGAACTGGAAAAATAATTCCACCGTTAAAAGAATGGAGCACCTGGAAAATACTAAGCCGGCATAACATTTTAAGATTAACAAAGTCATCACAAGTGTCTTATAGTCGACAGGAATATTTCCTTCCACACTCGCCGAAAAATATGAAATAAATTCAGAAAAATAAAAAAAAAACTATAAGATGTTTTGGATATTTCAATGAATTGCATATGGATTTAAATAACTGAATAAAACATATTAAACTATGTTTATATATATCCGATCAGAAAAAAAGTTAAGAGTATTTTATATGGTGAACTGAAAGAGCACGAAATAAAATTTCACACTTCTTCCTACTAAATGGAGGAAAATTAATTCCTTTTTTTTTGGAAATCACCTAAGGGCATCTTCAACATGTTGCCATAAAACGTGGGCATATGTTTGGACACCGGTGTCTAAACCAATTTTATAATCCAACGACGCGTCCGGGTATCCGAATTCTCACAACTCGGCACCAAAAGTTGACGAGGTTTGTGGGCATCCAGATACGTGCCACATACGCGCCTGTTGCACCGCATTGAAGCAGCATTGCTTCACATGCTCCGACATTTAAGCAGAGCACCGGCGCCACCCAAAATGCATCTCATCTCCTGTCCTCTTTGTCGCCTCGCTCCTTTGCTCTCTTCACACCATCGTCACCTCCGTGGCGATGGACAAGTCTGGCCATAGCGGTTGGTTTTCGGGGTCGACGGCTGGATCCGGCTCTCCATGCAGCTCTTGATGCCTTCGCCTATGTTCTCTTGGGCCTTCCTCCTTCACCCCCGATAGACATGAGATCATCCTCTCCTCGGACGACAAGGAGGACCAGGCGCAACCGCCCTCCTCATGGATACCATGGCAACAGACGAGTAGCAGACACATCTGGAGCTCCTCCTCGAGCATTCACTCTGTAATCGCGGTCTGACGCCTCTGTAGCTGCCTGTTTACGACATGAAGGAGGAGTCAATGTTGCTTCCTTGCCACCACATGAAGCAGGAGCCCCTTCTCCCCGGCACAATCGCGGCATCCAAATTGGACGTCGTCATCCCGCTTCGTGGCAAGGAGAGGGCGCTGCAATCACCGCCTCATTAGCGCTCGGTCGTCGTGAAGCAGGAGCCCTCCCCGGCACTCGCGAACGCGCGTGGGCGCCTCCTGCATTACCTCGGTAGCGCCAACGACAACGCGTCGTCCCGCAACATGCTGGCGGAGGAGGAGCGGCGGGCAGCATTTGCGATGTCTGACATCACACTGGACTAGGTCCGCATGAACCTTGCACTCATGGATTCCTGGCCCATTGGTCGATTCAGGACCACCACACAGACGTCCCGCACAGTGCCCGCACCGCCTCAGTGACCACCTCGTCAAGATCAATGTTCCTGAGTCGCTACACGATGCTACCCTCATCAGCGACAAAAGGCCAAGGCGAGGGTTGGGCGTGCCAGGGCCGCGTCCGCACCGACAAGGCCATGCGTGTGGCGGCGGAGGAAGTCGAGCGGCTATGCCGCGTCGGCCAATCAGGTCTACCATGGCCGTTACATGCCCTTCCGCCGCTAGAAGGACCACAATGACGACCACAAAATGGCGGTCCAATCGGCTAGGACGGCCATGTGTACGAGGTTATCATTGAATACCTTTCGTAGTTTTTTTGTTAGTTTTTAAAAAATTAGTTGAACGGATTAAATATCGTCTCGTTCAATTTCATGAAATTTACCCGTTCAATTCAATTTCCATTTTAAACGCGTGCAGACGTTTAGGGCACTGCGTTGGACGGACAGCTCCTGTATCTATGTGCGCGAAAGTGTCCACGAATGTATAGCGAGTCCGATTTAGGAGGTGACATTAGAGATGACTAAGTCCATATACTAAATAAACCAATCTTTACAAGAATTTTCATACAATCTATACCTACAAATAAAGCGACAAACATTTCTGCCCATCCGTCACGCAAATTTCTTCAAACATTCAAAATATTATCCATCAATGCCATCTATAAGTGACAAAAAAAATGTTCTGTTTCGCCCATTGGGAGACCCCTTTCTGGTCCGGGCCATGCAGTTTCAACAGCCCACAAGCAGTGGAAAAATCAAAAAAATCTGTGCACTATTGAGGAATCGAACTTGCACAAAAACCTCAGGTGTCCATGAGTGGAGCTTATGACCCTTTGTGACTATAATGCCGCGTGAAAGTTTAAAAATTAACTACACGGGGAGATTGGAATATTATTCGACTTTTTTGAAAACATTTTTGAAATTCAGAATAATTATTTTTAACTCCAAACATTACATTACAGACACCATTTTTTGAAAGTTTAAGAATTAACTACACAGGGAGATCAGAATATTATTCAACCTTTTTGAAAACATCTTTGATATTCAGAATAATTCTTTATAATTCCAAACATTATTTTACAAACACCATTTTTTTTAAATGTGAACAATTTTTCAATTTTTGAATAAATTTAAAATATGGAACATCTTTTGCATCTGTGAGCAAATTTTGAAAAGGGGGAAAATCGTTTTAATTCCCGAACAAATATTTTGGAAACGGGAACATTTCTTAGAATTTCTGGATTTTCTTGAAAGTGAGAACATTTTTTAAAATTCTGAACATTTTTTTAAAAAGCAAACAATTTTTGAAACAAACGATTTTTTTATATCCCCGCACAATTTTTCAATTTATGAACAAAAATTTGACAACAGGAATTTTTTCTGACATTTTCTATTTTTAAAAAGACGTTTTTAAAAAAAAACTTATGAACACTTTCCAGAAACGCAATTTTGCGTTTGGTCAACTCCTTGACGCAGAGAGCGTCATATAGGATTTTGCGCCCATGAACCCGTTCTAAAGAAAAAGCGAACCTGTTTTATACCTTCTGATTCGCTCAACCACACCGTAACCCGCCGCGTCGCGCGCTGCCGCGCACCGAGGCTGCACTCGACGACATCCATCGGCAGCTCATGGGCAAGCCAGCCGAGGTGCACGGCCTCAAGAAGTTCATTAATACTACATCCGTTTAAGCGTTGTTAGATATTCAAAGTAACCAATGAATGTAATGGTTCCTTACGCTTGGTTAACTAACTGGAAAGGTAATTTAGATATTTAAATTCACCATTTCTTTTACAATGAGAATGAACACATGTCACTTTTTCTTTTGTTAGTCTATGTGTGAAGAAGCAATGGACAACAACACAAATCGAAGAGCCTTGCTACACACATGATGAAACTTGGACGATGCATAGACGATGTATTAAATCTGGCCGGACACACGTTGATTGACAAGGGTGTCGGCCGCTGGATCTACGTGTCGTGCATAGGTCGGCCACTTGTATCGTGCATGGAGCGACTCCGCAAATCGAATGCGCTGAGAAGTTGTTCCATGTCATTTTCATGAAAGTTATCCATTTAATTCAATTTCCATTTTAAACGTGTGCAGATGTTTAGGGCACTGCGTTGGACGGACGGCTCCTGTATCTATATGCGCGGAAGTGTCCACGAATGTATAGCGAGTCCAATTTAGGAGGTGACATTGAAGATGCACTAAGTCCATATACTAAATAAACCAATCTTTACAAGAATTTTCATACAATGTATACCTACTAATAAAGCGACAAACGTTTCTGCCCATCCGTCATGCAAATTTCTCCAAACATTACAAAATATTATCCACCAATGCCACCTATAAGTGACAAAAAAAATGTTTTGTTTTGCCCATTGAGAGACCCCTTTCTGGTCCGGGCCATGCAGTTTCAACAGCCCACAAGCAGTGGAAAAATAAAAAAAAAAGTCTGTGCATTATTGAGGAATCGAGCTTGTGACGAAAACCTCACGTGTCCATGAGTGGAACCTATGACCCTTTGTGACTATAATGCCGCTTTGTGACTATAATGCCGCGTGAAAGTTTAAGAATTAACTACACGGGGAGATTGGAATATTATTCGACTTTTTTGAAAACATTTTGAAATCCAGAATAATTATTTTTAATTCCAAACATTATTTTACAAACACCATTTTTTGAAGGTTTAAGAATTAACTACACGGGGAGATCAGAATATTATTCAACCTTTTTGAAAACATCTTCGATATTCAGATTAATTATTTTTAATTCCAAACATTATTGTACAAACACTATTTTTTTGAAAAATGTGATCAATTTTTCAATTTGTGATTTTTTTTAAAATATGGAACATCTTTTGCATCTGTGAACAAATTTTGAGAAGGGGGGAAATAGTTTTAATTCCCGAACAAATATTTTGGAAACAGGAACATTTGTTAGAATTTCTGGATTTTTTTAAAGTGGGAACATTTTAAAAAATCTGAACATTTTTCTAAAAAGCAAACAATTTTTGAAACACACGAAATTTTTTATATCCCCGTACAAATTTTTAATTTATGAACACAAATTTGACAACAGGATTTTTTTGATATTTTTTATTTTTAAAAAGACTATTTTAAAAAAATAATTATGAACACTTTCCAAAAACACAATTTTGCATTTGGTCAACTCCTTGACACAGAGAGCGTCATATAGGACTTTCCGCCCATGAACCCGCCTCATTGTTCTAAAGAAAAAGCGAACCTGTTTTACACCTTCTGATTCGCTCAACCACACCGTAACCCGCCACCTCACGCGCTAACGCGCACCGAGGCTGCACTCGACGACATCCATCGGCAGCTCATGGGCAAGCTAGCCGAGGTGCACGGCCTCAAAAAATTCATTAATACTACATCCGTTTAAGCGTTGTTAGATATTTAAAGTAACCAATGAATGTAATGGCTCCTTACGCTTGGTTAACTAATTGGAAAGGTAATTTAGATATTTAAATTAACCATTTTTTTACAATGAGAATGAACACATGTCACTTTTTCTTTTGTTAGTCTATGTGTGAAGTTGCAATGGATAACAACACAAATGGAAAGTCTTGCTACACACACGATGAAACTTGGACGATGCACATACGATGTATTAAATCTGGCCAGACACACGTTGATTGACAAAGGGCGTCGGCCGCTGGATCTACGTGTCGTGCATAGGTCGACCACTTGTATCGTACATGGAGCGACTCTGCAAATCGAATGCGCTGAGAAGTTGTTCCATGCCTTTATGATTGAAGTGTAGCACTTTATACATGTACATTGTTTATAAATACATACATGGATAATCCTCTCAGGAATGTCTCAGTGAGAAAGACAGAGATATAGTATCTCGGATGGAGCAAAATATGGTCTTAACCACTGGCGATTATTAATTTTTTTTCTCCAGTTGCAACGCACATGCCTTTTGCTAATAATAAAATATGGGCAAGTCCTTCAAGGAATCAACACCTTCTTCCTTCTGCAGTCATCTACGAGGCACGGTGAGCAAAGCTCAATGTTTAAAACCTCAAGAGCTTACACAAGTAGCGGTCAGAAAGTCATTGATGTACATCAAAAGACGCCGTTGCTGCCGATTTGAAAAGATCACCGTTCAAGAGACGCTAGCACCGAGATCGTTTGCATGCCGATAATCCCAACTAGAGACACAAACCTTATAAGATCCCCAACGGAGCCGTATCTGGCTAAGCTTCATCACAATTCAAAGATGTAACCGGAGAGAAAATTACCACGCCGCGACGTCGCCCCCTCTGCCGTGAATAAACGCTAATGACGTCAAACTTATCAAGCGATTGACACCATCGTCTGACTCGTCGACGCACAAGGAAGGGGAGGAATCATTGTACTCATCGTCGCTACTGCCTCATCTTCACCGACATCGAAGAAGACACCTACTAGACTCGAACCGTGCGCTCAGATCT
>NC_041381.1:663928732-663960299 GCF_002162155.2 Triticum dicoccoides
GGTCGCAAACTGGTTAACCTAACAAAAACGATTTGCTCATATGCAAGATACGGAGAGAGAGAAGTTTTTCCACGAGTTGGCTTAAGAAATAAAATTGCTCACTTGTTCCTCGCAAAAGAGAAAAGGAAAAGACAGATGAAACTTGTCATCAATCAATAGATCAAATCAATCAGACAAGCAACTTTGAGGCACGGCAGGAACCGTGCGCCAGCTCTCCTCCATCTTATTTATTCCATAGGTGACGTAGAGGCTGAGGAACTCGCCGGAGGAGAGCACCGCGGCCCAGGAGCGGCACACAGCGTGGAAGCGCTGGATGGACTTGAAGGGCAGCCGCACGAGCACCTCCGCCGTCAGCTCGTCCGGCAGCACCGGCGCGCCGAGCGATCCTGCCACCACGACCATCCTCCTCTTGCTGGTCGTCGTCCTAGACGACATGCATCCGCCTTTAGGGTTAGACGGATGTGAAACAAGATCTGTTATTTTGTTCTTTTGGATGTGAAACAAACGAATATAACAGCGAGGTAATCCGGGAAAGCTTATATAGCTAGAAAAAACTCATTACTGACCGATTCCAAAAAAAAAAAAACCTTGTTACCGACCGAAAACGGGTCACGATCTTTCGGCTTCTGAGAGCATCTCTAGCAGACTCTGCATTTCGCCTAACTGTAACTGTGTTTGCAGTTTGCACGGGGACGCTTATTTAGGCTCAAAATCACGGCGACATAACAAAAACTGTATCCAAACACGTAAAATTTAAGCAAAAGCTCACCGGAGCTCGCTCGCATAGATAGTTCTTCGTATAGTTAGTTCTTCTACACATAAGTTCGTAGACAGCATGCATATATTACATATAAGTTCGCCGGAGCTAGACCGGGCCTACACTACCGTACCACTACACAAAATTGAGCTCATCCGACCTCGTGTGGTAGCTGTCCAGCGGCGGCGATCAATCGGTGTTGGAGGAGTCGAGGTCGATGTAGAGCTTCGCCTGCTCCGCCTTCATCACTCGCATGTCAGCCTCCTTGGATGCGTGTGCCTGTGACGCGGCGACGTCCGTCTGGAGGAAGAGCCACTCGTACTCGAGCTCGCGCCGGATGCGCTCTTCCATCTCCTCCTGCTCCCTCGCCAACCGCTCGAGGATGACGCGCTCGAGGAGCTCCTCCTGCCCCGGGGGAGGTAGTCCTCGGGCCCGATGACGCCTCGGCGTGGCGGCGCATTAGGCACGGCGCGAGGCGAGAGCTCCTCCTCCGGCTTGCTCTTCACCGGAATGAGCCGCGAGCTCGATGCGCTGGCAGATGAGCTCCCCGCGGACCAGTTGTCGGAGGAGGCGTGGCGGCGGCGAGCGAGCTCGCGGTCGAAGTCCTCAAGCTCGCGTTTGTCGAACGCCGGTGGCGGCCGGCTACCGCGCTTCAGCCATCGATGCGCCCCCGCTTGCGTGCGGCGTCAGATCTGGCGCGGCGGCGGCGCTCCGCCTCATCCCCAGAGCCGTCCATGGCTTTCGCAGGCTTGCCGGTGGCGAGAAATCGAGCGGCGTGGTGGGGAATCGGGAAAGAACGCGGCGGCAGGGGGATAGGGTTTCGACCCGCATCTGCCCCGCAAACTCGCAGTTATACTGCTTCGGGGGTAACGTTTGCGGGCTGCAACAAAAACATTTACGGGCTGGATGAGTTCTGCTCTGGCCAGAAAATTGAGCCGAGCCCGTATACTCATCGGAATTATGCGGGTTCGCGCGTTATGCAGGGTCTGTTAGAGTTGCTCTAACTCGCCACTCGCGGGCCTGGTTTGGGACGAACTGATGAAGGAGCGCGATGGGGCGATGGGCCGATGGCGAAGAGGATCGAGCGAGAGGACGTGTTTTGCATCGGACATGTTTTATTTCTCTCTTTTTTTAACCTGCTCCTCTTCTTCTTCTTCTTCCTCTTCTTCTATCGAGAAAACGATTCACGCACCAAAACAAGATAATTTTCTTCCTTTTTTGCACTGTGGATCTGAAAACCATGTGAAATCCAGATCACAGTGAAAATCTGGGAACGCCCTCGTGGACCATCAGATCCACAGCCCACAAGGGTGGTAGTAGAGTCAGTAGGTGAATCATGGTAACCTCAACGTCATAATTCTCCTCCTTCAATCAATACTTTTGATTGAAGCATCTGAATTGGTTTTTCTGTTTGCCGCTCCGTCAGTATACTGCAGCATGTACAACAGTGGCCGGCAGTAGACTATATTGCTCTGTAAATTGGAATTTGTCTGTACAAAGAAATCATATTTGAGAGTAGTAGTAGACTATATTCCCAAAAGAAAAAAGTATTTCATAATTTGTATGCCCATTCTAAGTGTTTTTTTCCATGTTTATTAGTTGTTTACCCGCAGGTTCTTTTATTTCGATTCAAGGCAACCGCGTGTTATTATTTTGGGTAGCACAAGATTAAATTCAAAGCTACTGGGAGCTTGAAGTTCATTCATTACTGGCTTGTGCCGGTATTTTACTTGGATTACTAATTTTCTACATTTCTGAATTTTGTACTTCTGAGAGATGTCTTCTTATGTAGCCCGAACCTGTTCCTTGCAACTTGAAGTATTTACCAAACACCTTGTAGTTAATTAAGTTAATGTTCTACCAAGCATTATCATTGTCTTTCAAATTCATTGCTTCTGATGCTCCAATGGGTTTGTTGCTGATTGTTGTTGCATCTGGCTGATAGCTGGTTGTAGTCAGGTAGCAAGATAGCTTGTCATCTCATTTGTTTTCTGTCCCTAACGGTTTTTTTTCCCCGAAGTTTGCATTGTATCAGCATGACAGTCTGAACCCGAGTGCAGATATGTGCCGTTCCCCAGTGACGGAGGACCCAGTAGAGCAAGGGTTGGCGGACGACCTATCTTGATCCGTCCGGTGCAGCAGGGTGGAAGGCGGCGCATCGGCCTTGCTGGTGGCGAGTGGCTAAAGCCAGCCCTACCTCAACTTTTGTCCGTCCTCCGCCACAGCCGTTCCCTGTGGATCCAATGGTCCATGAGGCGAGTTTTAAGATTTTCACTAAAATCCCGTTTTCACCTGTCGCTCATACTATCATTACAAGAAAAGTATTACAACACAAACACAGAAAGCACATAACTGCTAGACTATATTTAACTAGTGGCAATCGGTGTAAGTCCCGTGCTCTTGGTGTATATTCAAACTAACTAATAAATAGTATATTCAAACAAACTAAGGGAGCATTGCATTATAGTTTGGACAAACAGCCTAATGTGCACAAAAACGAAGTTGTATCAAATTGCTAGAGTATATTTAACTAACGAAGATTTAACTGCTGCAAACCGCATGAACTCTGCGTAGGAGGATAACTTGCCAGACTCTCCTCATATAACAAAGGGACCAACGGCAAGATTTTACTGTCCAGTGGATTTTCTCCATGCAAAGGAACCACACACTTTTTGAAAGATTGTCCGCCTTCCGTAATGTGTCCATCTTGATTCATTCCAAGGCGTGAAGATTGCCCTGGAGATGCGAGCTGGAGCACCCCATCAAGATCATACAAGTTCTCAATCGTGCGTCTTGCCGGATCATAAAGACCTAGTTTTCTTCCCGTGTTGAGCAATATTCTCCCGTCTCTGGGGTCGACAATCAACGGCACCACAATGTTTGCTGCAAGGGAATAGCCTGACCAACCTTCCAAATAGACTTTGTACGCTCTGTTCCAGATTCCATGCTCCAGCTTCCAAATATCTAATTCTTCTGTGACCGGATCAGCAAGGACCGCACATAACATTCCCTCAAGCTCGACCACAAATGCTTGGCAAGGACTCGTGTCACTCCACATTGCGATGGGTGAAGGGCAAGAGACGAGATCAAACATCATTTTTGTGACGTCAAATGATACAATGACCCTCTTATGAATCTGCATCAACCTTGGTTCACTCATCCAGTATAAAACTCCTGCTACATAGGCAGGTGGCATGCTATTTATAGGCAGATGCGGTTCAAGGTTGTGTTGGATCGACGTGAGTCCAATGACTGAGCATGTCAAGAAATACTGCCGAGATTCGAAGTCCTTCAAGTGATAGAAAATCTCTACGACAACATGCTCCTGTTTCAACAAATTGAACCCCAGACCAACATTCTTGTTGCCAACTGCGAAAGCGTGGTCTTCTAGTGTACATACATTGCCACGCTTCATTGGGAGTACACGGCGGCGCACTTGGTGTGGCCACACTACTGCATGGTAGTTATGGTGATAACCTGTGGAAGGATTGTACAAATAGTCCTCGGTCTCAGTACTTATTAGGTTCATACCATGGCAAGGCTTAGAGCAAACCACCTTTGTATCAAGCCAGGCACCTTGGCTAGGACCATCGCGAAGCAATTTCTTCGAGGGAGCAAAGCTGAAACCCAGTCCTCCTGGCCCCTTCCCAACAAGCATGACTTTTGGCTCCCAATCCATGTTGTTATGCGCATGGTAAGAGCGAATGAAACTTCCACTCTCGATCAAACTAAGCCACTGCTTGCTTACAAGTTTGAACTGTGTGGCAAAATCACCTGGGAGTCGGAGTAGGATCTCCTTGATAACTTTAGCTAGGGGAGATGATAACGCCATCTCTTCGTCGGTTTTGTGTACCGGAGCAAGACTCTCTTTGAATAAACTTAATCTAGGAGCATACTGCTCATCGTCGGTCTTATAAAATGAAGTCTCCGGTATTGCAAGAATGGTGTCCAGAGTTCCAGACAGTAGGTCATATGTGATCACCTTGCCTTTGGAAGTGGCCAAGATCACCTTCTCCGTCGGTCCACAGTCGCCAACACAACCGAAAGCTCTGATAATCACCGGACCTAGCAAAGAATCTCCTTCAAGATGCCGCGACAAATCAATGCTATGCAGCAAAGACCAATCATCAGAGCTGTAGTTCCAGATCTCCATCATACCACTGTCTTGAGCACGAAGGTCCCGGACCATACACAAGCGGCCAGCGAGGTCCACCAAGTGCACCTCGGGTCGTGGTTCCTCAAAAGGTGGCGACCGGACGCATACGAAGGTCTCATCTTTGAGAGAAAATGATAATACGGCAGCTCTTGGCATAATAAGCCAATGCAGAAATCCGTCTGCGAATACCGGTGGCAGAAATCCATCCGCAAATATCGGCGGCAACTTACCTTGGGTCCATGTTGCTGTTATAATGGCAGTCTGAATAAAGCGGCGGAACCTGAATGGCACGCCTCCAACAGGTGGCCTCCAGCGATCTCCATGCTCGCCGCCGAGGACATACACCTCGCACCCGATCTTCTGCTTCTCGTCTAGCTTCCCACAGGCCACCCTTAGCCTCACGACCTTGTACTCCTTGGTGCTGGCGTCAAACCCGAGGCCGGCAGTCGAGAAGATGGCGTGCTGGCAAGGCGGCAGCCGGGTGACCGCCCGTGTCGCCGCGTTGAACACGTAATAGGCCGGCACCACCGCATCGTGCAGGAGAGTGAGGCCGCGGCACGGCGAAGGCGATAAGACCGCAAAGTCGCCGCGCACGTCGTCGAGAGTAAATAGCGGGCCATTGTTGGAGTCTGATGACGAGCCCAAGTACACCCCGGTGGAGTCGTATGCTGCTGACGGCGAGATGAATATGAGCTTAGGTTGCGGCGCCGCCTTGGCCTCCGCCTCAGCCTTGGCCGTGTGGAGGCTGCAGAACTCCTCCGATCAGAGCGCCGCGGCCCAGGAGCGGCACACGGCGCGGAAGCGCAGGATGGATTTGACGGGCAGCCGCAGGAGCACATCTGTCGTCACCTCGTCCGGCAGCACCGACGCGCCAAGCGATCCTATGGCTACAATGACCCTCGCCCTCTTGGTGGCCGTCGTCGACGACATCTCGCCTTGGAGGCTTAGACCGGGGAACAGCTGAGACGATCTATCTCAATCCTGAAGAAGAAATTAAAGATCGGGACTCATCTCAGATGCGAACATCAACAGGGAGGAAATTCGGGAAACAAAGTTACGGACCGAAGGGGCTTCTCGGCTTCGGCGTGGCAGTCGTCACTCGCCGGCCAGGTTGGGATCGGCGACGCCGAGGGGACCAAACGGAAGGGGATGGGGGGCGACGGCGAAGAGGATCGAGCGACGAGATGGATTTTCTCTTACTAGGAGTCTTTTTTTCTGTTTTTTGAAGCGAAACTAAGGGATCGGAGTAGGTCCAAAGGTTTCCATGCATGTTTGGCCTGGGGCCCACCTAAACCTCCGATCACAAGAAAGGTGGCCCACGAGTCCTCCTATAGCACACGAGTTTCCGCGACACCGGACAACATCTCCTTGATCTCCTGTACGAGAGGACCAAATCTGGGTCCATCCATTTCTCCAGAATTTAGAGTCCTTGCGACAGCTTGATTATCAGTTTCGAGAATAAACTTTGTGGCACCAATTCAAGCTAGCAACTCCGCGTGTTCAACAACAGCGACGTATATAAGCCTGAAAACTCGATCAACCAACTCACGTGTTCGTTCAAAGACAGATATATGTGTCTCGTGCAACATTCCGGACCAGCCACATATGATATAAACTCATAATCATGATGGCCCTTTCAGGTTCCTTACTCTTGCCAATCCAATCTAGTAACCAGCCAGCAAGTTGCTGCTGCGACCCAACAAAATCCGGCGGCCTAAATTCAGAAGTAATTCCTTTCCTCGTATTCACACAAGTTCCCAGTAAAACTTAGCGTATGGACACTTCCAGAAACGATGAAGAACATTTTCTTCACGGCCACATGCTATGCAAAAAATTCCCGGTTTGATTCATCGCCGATGAAGTTCTGCACCCAAACAAGATACAAATGCGTCAAATACACCAAAAATGGGTAGAGAGGCAATCATATCACAATTGTGAAGGAGATAGAAAATAGAAGAGCCAATTTTTTAGAGTTGTAATTTTATATTCTAGGGCCGAGCTTCTAACGAGGAGGCACACAATCTTGTAAAATTTTCGGTATCGCTCCCTCAGGGTCGCCACTTTGTGGCTGTTAACTCCACATGACCCCTGTTGTATCCCTTTGAATTTTGCTTTGAATTAATGAAGTGTGGGCATTCCTCAAAACAAAAAAGATACAAATGTGTTTGCCCCTCAAAAGAAAAATCATACAAATGCGTTGCTCTCCGATGTGTTTTTTAATTGTTTACTAGGAGTTCATGTTTCCATGTGTTTGCATAGAGGTTATCCTTTTTTTGAGTAGAGGTTATCAAAAAGATTCACATGCGATAATTTGCTAAATTATGTTGTTTGATGATTCTTTGGAACGTGGAGTGTGAAACTGCCAAGTGCCAATGTTCACGGTATTCATAAACCAAACAATTGTTTGTCAAGATCAAGCTGACTCAACAATGATCCAAGCAACAAATCGTGGACCCTCCGTGCTCGGCTGTTAAAAGCAGTAGGAATTTTGACATCATTGTTATGGTATTTCCAAGAAATTTTGACATCATTGTTTTTCTTCTTCTTTTAGTTGTGTGCATTCCAACGTCTGAATGTCGACATGTTGTTACAGAGGTTGAGTTTTTTGTACCAATTGCATGCGCGTCGCCACTTCTAGGTCATCGATCCCTTACTTGGAAGGCAGGAAACAAAAACCTGCTTAACCACACACCCCCTGATGGACGTGGAGGATGTAGTTGAACCCATCGAAGGGTAAATATGGCAAACCACATATTTAAGGCGGTGGAAAAACTATCCCCGTCGATGAGATCACCAGAGACGAGGACAGAATAACATCAATAGTATGAATACTGAAAGAGGAAACAATCAATCGAAGTAGAAACCTCAGGAGATCGATCACGGGAACCTGAGACAGCCCAGCGATAGATATGAAAAAATAGCGGGCAAATTGTGAACCAACCGGATTCCACCATGATCCCTAGGACATGGAGGTGGCTCGAAATCGCAACGACATGGTTCGACACTGATGTGACGTGCCAATGGCTCCTTGGCACAAACCTTCCGTGAAGCACGCCCATCAGGAGCGGCTTGAATTGCCACTTTGAGAGGGGGGGTCACCCCCCGGCGGGAGCTCATGTTGGAGGATTGGCGAGAGAACCCAGCTGCGATGAGCAAGGTTGAGACACGATGGACGCCTTGCCTTGTATGCTCTCCAAATCGCCGCATGCTAAGGATCCACGGACTCGACCTCGTCCATGGCCCAATAGATGAACACGACCACCGAGCACCAATCCTTTTCGGAGAACCTCACCCTCTCCTCGAACATGGACATGCAAATGATGTTAGTGCAGATATGTCCCCACCGCGATGGATCGAGAATCCCTGGCCACTGCTCCATTGATCTATGCACCGTCAGCCTCAAGGTTTTGGTAAATGGGCATTCCAAGGGAAAAAAAATCAAAAATTTAAATATTTTGAATTTAAATGCTCAATGTACAACAAAGTACGACAGCATCTCAATTATTTCAACACAAAAAGTTCTGGCGTGGTGGTAACAACCTATTTCCACCTTTAAAAGGTAGCTGCTTCAAGTTCTCCTTCTTGCACTTTTTTAAAACTAATATAAGTTCAAGTACTATCTATATCTATTTTGAAAAAAAAATGAATTCAGAACTGAATTATATATTTTGAGCAAATTGTGGTAACCATGTTTACTAGTCCCCCTTGATAAAAAATGCCCCGTTTGGTAACAAAAACAGTGGTCAAGATGCATGAGTCACTGGGTAGATTCGGGGCAGGCGGTGCCATAGACGAGGCGACCCGCACCCGCCGGAACCACACGCCTCGCCGGCTGGACCTCTCCAAAGGGATGGGGGAGGGGAGGGGGGGAGCATAGGCAATGGAGTTGGGAGCGGGAAACCCAGGAGGGGTCGGTATTTTTTTTTTTTGCGGGAAGGTGGGGTCGGTGGTTGACTCACTTGTATCCTCTGTCCCGTTCTCGCTTTACCCCGACGATCCACGGCGTGGTAAATATTTTGCCTTCATTTCTTAAAAAAACACTATTACCTTGCAGCAACTAACATGAAGAGTGTCGCCGGTTTGTTCAAAAAATAATACTCTCTCTGTAAAGAAATATAAGAGGAGTGATCTAAACGCTCTTATATTTCTTTACGGAGGGGTAATAAAGAAGAGGGTCACCGGTGGCAATGGTTCTATGCCAGATAACTAATAACTAGATCATGTTGTTTCGGCCCCTCTTCGAGAGGCTGCATGGGTACATCACTTGCAAATTGCAAATGCACATGCGTCATATCGGTGTGGTTTGAATGCTGTTGAATAGACCGGCCGGTGCCTAATCCGATAGCGACCCGTTCAAACCAAATTATACTTGCCCCGTCGTACCGGGCGGCGGGCGGACGAGTACGTTGACCGCCGAGTCGCCGGCTGATATCGTGCCATGAGTCAGTTGTCAGTGCAGTGCACCCCTCGTCACGCTACGACGTGGACTTGCGCCCCCACCATCACACGCATCTCCATCTCCGGTCTCCCCCTCAGTCTTCACGCCTCGCGCCAGAAAAGTCGCGAGCCAAACCAACACCCGTAGATCAAGTATAGACGACGTTGTACGTAGTTTCTTGGAAATGCAGACGGCGCTCGCGCTGTCATTGTCCTGGCAACCGGTGGAGATGATCGGCCGGCTGACCAGAGAGACGACGCGAGCATTGGGTGGGCTGTATGCATGGTTATCATCGCGTGGGCGTGGTGTGTTGCGTCGTGGATCAGGCAGCCAGCAGTCCATAAAATACCCCTCGCCCGCCCCCAAGGCCACCCACGGCACAACCGCCAACGGTGACGGTGGTGGGCAGTTTCGCTTGGCTCCTCCTGTCTTGTAGCAGTTCGCGTGCACAAGAGGTCGCCATGTACCCCAAGCCGGAGGACGGCCCGGCGACGGGGTTCCCGATGAGCGGCGGCACGGCCCGCACGGGCGGCGGGCCGGGCGCGTACTACCAGGCGGCGCCGGCGACGGCGGCGTTCGCGATGCAGGCGGCGCAGGCGCCGCTGGCGGCGTGGTCGACGGGGCTGTGCGACTGCTTCGACGACTGCGGCAACTGCTGCATCACGTGCCTGTGCCCGTGCATCACGTTCGGGCAGGTGGCGGAGATCATCGACCGCGGGTCGACGTCGTGCGGGGCGAGCGGCGCGCTCTACGCGCTCATCATGCTGCTCACGGGCTGCCAGTGCGTCTACTCCTGCTTCTACCGCGCCAAGATGCGCGCCCACTACGGCCTCCAGGAGAGCCCCTGCGCCGACTGCTGCATCCACTGGTGCTGCGAGCCATGCGCGCTCTGCCAGGAGTACCGCGAGCTCAAGAAGAGAGGCTTCGACATGAACCTCGGTACACACCTACTGCATGCTAATGTTATCTCTCTATGGAGTATATCAGTATGTATCTTCGACATGAACATGTGCTAATCGGATTGGTTCATCTATCTATGTCTGCATGCAGGATGGCACGCCAACATGGAGAGGCAAGGACGCACCCCGGCGACCATGCCGCCCCTCATGCACCCAGGGATGACCCGTTGATTCATCGCTCCGTCCGTGCCTTTTCCTCTCAAAACACACATCTAAAGTGAGCGTCCTTGTGTAGTACTCCCTCCGTTCGGAATTACTTGTCTCAAAAATGGATGTATCTAGAACTAAAATACATCTAAATACATTCATTTCCGCGACAAGTAATTCCGAACGGAGAGAGTACAAATAATCTCCATGCTGTTCGGCGTCTTTGCGGTGTCACAGCTTGCCTAGCTACTTGCAGGTTTCTGTACAATTAATACAGTGTAACACAGAACTACCACTTTCTGTAATGTTATTAGAAATTATGTATTTATAGTTTGAAGTTGTTATGAGTACCAGTGCTCTGATAGCAATCTGCCTAGTCTATCGGGGCCTAAACCCGGACACCCCCTTATACGCAATCCGCCCATGTACATCAAGGCGTACGGACCGGTCAAGAAATCGCGATCCAGCCACACCCATCATACCGGCTCTATATGTCAGGGCTGACCTGCAGCCCTCATATCCAGTCCATATCCAGAGATGATATGAAGGCCCGGACGCGTCCGCCACGTCGGATCCGGCCCATGTTGGGCCACCCGACCCCACCAATGTCCCCAAGCTACGAAACCCTAGCCACTTGCCACTCAACTCCACTTCGAATTTGCACCAGTTCGCCGCCCCCAGCTCCTCTCCGGCGATCTCGAGCCTCCTCGGACAATGGTGGGCAGCGGATCCGACTCCGGCAAAAGTCTGAATCCGTCCACCGGGACATCGTCCCATGCGGGGACAAGGAAGAGATGGTTGTCCGACTGGCTCTCCTCCGCTCCAGGGAGGAATCAGCCCGACCACGGAGACCGAGTCGATTCGGCGCGAATCCAGTGCTTTCGCGCAAGAGGCACTTGTTCGAGGCGCGTGACCAGGACTGTCGGCCTTGGGTTGGCGGCGCATTGCGGTGGAGCCTCGTCCCCATGACGTCGTGCTCCGAGTCCGAAACACCAGTAGATGGCCCAACCGTGGGTGCACCTGGAGCGGCTTGCCCGCCAAACAAGGGAAGGGGCACAGAAAATAGCGGAGGCAGAGTCGCACGCAGCGCCGAATGCCATCCGAGCCCACATCCCCGCGAAGGGGCTAGCCCGGATGGTTCGATCCCTCGGGAAGGAGCAAACCCAAGATGTACATTCCCTTGCCGGACTGCCCCCAAAGAGGAGGAGGAAGCCGGTGACGGGTCAGACAACTACGACAGTGAGTAGATCTGCCTCGATCAATTTTGCATCTACTGTACTTCTGTGACAAAGACAGCAAGGGCAAGGGCAAGGGCAAGGGCAACCGTGGGTGAACTTCATCGATAGCTCTAGTAATTAGAACATGTCAATTTTTGATAGTCCAATGGCAATGTATGATGAAGTAGCCGTATGCTATGTGTGTGATACAGATGAAGCACATGGGTTTATTTTACGTTGCATGACATTGTATGAATTTAAAATTTGCTAGTAAGGTATCCAGTTATGGACATGGACATTTAAGAAGCGACTGGTCACTATCCGCGAACACGTCCGAGAGTGCCCACGGACGTTTGGGGGCCAGATTTGTTAGGTCCGGATGTAAATGTTCTTACGTTGCCCGAAACATAATTTTTTGACAACCACTGGTATAGCAAGATTGTTGGATCAACACATATTATTTTTGACAAACGATTGACATATGTGAATGCCGGAATGTGGTCATGATTGATGTAATGTTAATTCGGTCGCCACAACATGAGGTAATAAATTAAAAAAGACTACTAGCAGGGCGGAGCCGCCACACCCCTGTTTAGGCCCGTAGTTCAGAAAATTGTAGCTTAATTTATGGATTTCACTATAAATCCTACGTCAGATTTTTAAGCATGGCAAATCTGATGTCTGTAATGGCAAATTATGTTGTCACAGTCATGACAATTTCCTTCAGCAACCATGGCTAATCCTTGCAGGGAAGTCTTTTCTAGGTCTATTTTTAAGATTGTCACTAGCTTGTACATTTCTTCATCTATTTGTTTTCTACGTAACATACAAGACATTATATTTTTTTGTCCTTGACAAGAAAATGACATATACAGTATTATATTATAATAGAACTCATCTGGAATATAAGTAAGCAGTAGTATATTTTGTCATATCTGAGGCGGACATGGCTGCATCGTATCTCAAAAAAGAAAAAGGAAAACAAGTTTCTTCCTAAGTAAGAAAGAATTATTTATCATGTCACCTGGCAAAAAAATGACAAAAACAAAATAACTTTCTTTCTAAGAAAGAATGAATTATGAGAACAATCTAATCTTAAAAGCGGCAACATGAAACTATTTATAAATACTGTACAACTGTACCTACCATAAACAAATCATAAAGACTTATGTCAAAAGTCTTTTCTTTTATTTGAGAATTAGCATATACTGCAAAACTGCACACACAAAATATATAAAAGTTGTACTCTTCTGTACTGTGAGAAAAATAGTTGTAAATTAGTGCAACTTCAAAAATAGTTATTATAGAAAAATGAATTCAATATAAATTTCCAAACATCAAATTTAATAGTGTCACATGATTGCAACACCAACCCTCTGCCGCGTGCACAAATATAAGGCCAAATGCAATGCCGAAATAGTCGACTAAGCAACATACAAAAATCAGGAGACAAAAACATTAGCACAAAATTATATATTTTTTCTTAATAAAGAAAGACATATACTAACAAAACACAAAAACATATGTTGTTCTAAGGTAGAGTGGACTAATGGCATTGGTTTACCCTAAAAGAAGAAAGAACATGAAAAAAATACGAACATATGTGATTCTAAGGCAGAATGAATTAAGGACATTGGTATTACCCTAAAAGAAGTAAGAAAATGGAAAAATTGCAAAAACGAAGAAGAATTTTCTTTCATAAGAAAGAATGAATTATGGGAGTGGTTTAACCTTAAAAGCCGAAGAAAAATAATAAGAACAATAAATTAATATTATAAAACTATGACTAACATGAAAAATCGAGAAGAGTTATTATCAAAATCTTTCCCGCCATGCATGAATTTGAATATATTGAAAACACATAAATTACACAAAACTAGCACTCTTTCGTATTGTGCAAGAGCAGTTGTAAACTAGTGCAACTTTAGTTATATTTTATGATTTAAGTTGGTTGATTACAAAAATAAATTTTAATTTATGAAAGAAGGGTGAAATAATTATATTTGTCATGTTACCTGACTAGAAAAATAAACAATGCTTTAACCAAAGGAAAGCATTCATTCTAAGGAAGAAAGAATTATGAGATTGGTTTACCCTTGAAGAAACATTGAGAAACTCATTTTTCAATTTTGTACAACCATACCTAGCATCGATAAAGCATTATGAATTATGTCAAAGTCTTTTTTTCTATGCAGAAATTCGAATATATTGCAAACTTGCATAGTTTCTAGTACTTGCAAAATAAGTATATAATTTAATCACATAGTGTGTAGTATGTGCACACAATTTGAATAAACTGGAAGTTTTAAACTAAGTACTCTTGGAATCGCTACCTCTTGAGATGGAAAAAGAGGGTTATACATACACACCCAAATTAAAAAAAAGAGAAGCTTTCGAAGAACAAATATATGACGGGCACTGGTATTTACCCTTAAAGAGGAAGAAAATGAAAAAAACCTTGCACACAATTTGTACAAAAATTGCATTGTTTGTAATATGCAAGATTAAAAATATAATAATGAAATTTTCACACTGTAATATAATGTATACACATATTATGTACTAGTACTTACATGTATAAACTTGCGCACGCACCCAACATTAAAAAATACACATAACTAAATGTTGGAAATATGCCCTAGAGGCAATAATAAAAGGATTATTATTATATTTCTTTGTTCATGATAGTTGTCTTTTATTCATGCTATAATTGTATTATCCGGAAATGGTAATACACGTGTGAATACTTAGACCACAACATGTCCCTAGTGAGCCTCTAGTTGACTAGCTCGTTGATCAACAGATAGTCATGGTTTCCTGACTATGGACATTGGATGTCGTTGATAACGGGATCATATCATTGGGAGAATGATGTGATGGACAAGACCCAATCCTAAGCATAGCACAAGATCGTGTAGTTCGTTTTGCTAGAGCTTTTCCAATGTCAAGTATCTCTTCCTTAGACCATGAGATCGTGTAACTCCCGGATACCGTAGGAGTGCTTTGGGTGTACCAAACGTCACAACGTAACTGGGTGACTATAAAGGTGCACTACAGGTATCTCCGACAGTGTCTGTTGGGTTGACATGGATCGAGACTAGGATTTGTCACTCCGTATTACGGAGAGGTATCACTGGGCCCACTCGGTAGTGCATCATCATAATAAGCTCAAAATGACCAAGTGTCTGGTCACGGGATCATGCATTACGGTACGAGTAAAGTGACTTGACGGCAACGAGATTGAACGAGGTATTGGGATACCGACGACCGAATCTCGGGCAAGTAACATACCGTTTGACAAAGGGAATTGTATACGGGGTTGCTCGAATCCTCGACATCGTGGTTCATCCGATGAGATCATCGAGGAGTATGTGGGAGCCAACATGGGTATCCAGATCCCGCTGTTGGTTATTGACCGGAGAGCCATCTCGGTCATGTCTGCATGTCTCCCGAACCCGTAGGGTCTACACACTTAAGGTTCGGTGACGCTAGGGTTGTATGAATATGAGTATGCAGCAAACCGAATGTTGTTCGGAATCCCAGATGAGATCCCGGACATCACGAGGAGTTCCGGAATGGTTCGGAGGTAAAGAATTATATATAGGAAGTGCTATTTCGGCCATCGGGAAAGTTTCGGGGTCACCCGGTATTGTACCGGGAAGGGTCCCGGGGGTCCACCGGGTGGGGCCACCTATCCCGGAGGGCCCCGTGGGCTGAAGTGGGAGGGGAACCAGCCCCTAGTGGGCTGGTGCACCCCCCTTAGGGCCCCCTGTGCCTAGGGTTGGAAACCCTAGGGTGGGGGGGTGGGCGCACCACTTGCCTTGGGGGGCACTCCACCCCCCTGGCCGCCGCCCCCCCTTGGGAGATTGCATCTCCAGGGCCGGCGCCCCCCCTGGGGGCCTATATAAAGGAGGGGGGAGGGAGGGCAGCGGCACCCTGAGTCTTGGCGCCTCCCTTCCCCTGCTACACCTCTTCCTCCTCCCGCAGTTGCTTGGCGAAGCCCTGCCGGAGTCCTGCTGCATCCACCACCACGCCGTCGTGTTGCTGGATCTTCATCAACCTTTCCTTCCCCCTTGCTGGATCAAGACGGAGGAGACGTCACGCTGACCGTACGTGTGTTGAACGCGGAGGTGCCGTCCGTTCGGCACTAGGATCTCCGGTGATAGGATCACGACGAGAACGACTACCTCAACCCTGTTCTCTTGAACGCTTCCGCACGCGATCTACAAGTGGTATGTAGATGCATCTCTCTCTCTCATTGCTAGATGAACTCATAGATTGATCTTGGTGAACGTAGAATTTTTTTTATTTTATGCAACGTTCCCCAACAGTGGCATCATGAGCTAGGTCTATGCGTAGTTCTCTATTGCACGAGTAGAACACAAATCTGTTGTGGGCGTAGATCTTGTCAACTTGCTTGCCGCTACTAGTCTTATTTTGCTTCAGCGGTATTGTGGGATGAAGTGGCCGGGACCGACCTTACACGTACGCTTACGTGAGACAGGTTCCACCGACTGACATGCACTAGTTGCATAAGGTGGCTAGCGGGTGTCTGTCTCTCCCACTTTAGTTGGAGCAGATTCGATGAAAAGGGTTATTATGAAGGGTAAATAGAAGTTGACAAAATCACGTTGTGGTTATTCGTAGGTAAGAAAACGTTCTTGCTAGAACCCAATTGCAGCCACGTAAAAGATGCAACAACAATTAGAGGACGTCTAACTTGTTTTTGCAGCAATTGTCATGTGATGTGATATGGCCAGAAGTTGTGATGAATGATGAATGATATATTGTGATGTATGAGATCATGTTCTTGTAATAGGAATCACGACTTGCATGTCGATGAGTATGACAACCGGCAGGAGCCATAGGAGTTGTCTTAATTATTGTATGACCTGCGTGTCAATGATTTAACGCCATGTAATTACTTTACTTTATTGCTAAGCCGTTAGCTATAGTAGTAGAAGTAATAGTTGGCGAGCAACTTCATGGAGGCACGATGATGGAGATCATGGTGTCATGCCGGTGACGAAGATGATCATGGAGCCCCGAAGATGGAGATCGAAGGAGCTATATGATATTGGCCATATCATGTCACTACTTTATATAATTGCATGTGATGTTTATTATGTTTTATGCATCTTGTTTACTTAGAACGGCGGTAGTAAATAAGATGATCCCTTATAATAATTTCAAAAAAGTGTTCCCCCTAACTGTGCACCGTTGCTAAAGTTCATCGTTTCGAAGCACCACGTGATGATCTGGTGTGATATATCCTTACGTTCACATACAACAGGTGTAAGACAGTTTTACACATGCAAAACACTTAGGGTTAACTTGACGAGCCTAGCATGTACAGACATGGCCTCGGAACACAAGAGACCGAAAGGTCGAACATGAGTCGTATGGAAGATACGATCAACATGAAGATGTTCACCGATGATGACTAGTCCGTCTCACGTGATGATCGAACACGGCTTAGTCGACTCGGATCGTGTAACACTTAAATGACTAGAGGAATGTCAATCTGAGTGGGAGTTCATTAAATAATTTGATTAGATGAACTTAATTATCATGAACTTAGTCTAAAATCTTTGCAAAATATGTCTTGTAGATCAAATGGCCAACGCTCATGTCAACATGAACTTCAATGCGTTCCTAGAGAAAACCAAGGTGAAAGATGATGGCAGCAACTATACGGACTGGGTCCGGAACCTAAGGATCATCCTCATAGCTGCCAAGAAAGCATATGTCCTAGAAGAACCGCTAGGTGAAGCACCCATCCCAGAGAGCCAAGACGTTATGAACGCTTGGCAGTCACGTGCTGATGATTACTCCCTCGTTCAGTACGGCATGCTTTACAGCTTAGAACCGGGGCTCCAAAAGCGTTTTGAGAAACATGGAGCATATGAGATGTTTGAGGAGCTGAAAATGGTTTTCCAAGCTCATGCCAGGGTCGAGAGATATGAAGTCTCCGACAAGTTCTATAGTTGTAAGATGGAGGAAAACAGTTCTGTCAGTGAGCATATACTCAAAATGTCTGGGTTGCACAACCGCGTGTCCCAGCTGGACATTAACCTCCCGGACGAGGCGGTCATTGACAGAATACTTCAGTCGCTCCCACCGAGCTACAAGAGCTTTGTGTTGAACTACAATATGCAGGGGATGGTGAAAACTATTCCTGAAGTATTTTCAATGCTGAAGTCAGCAGAGGTAGAAATCAAGAAAGAACATCAAGTGTTGATGGTCAATAAAACCACCAAGTTCAAGAAGGGCAAGGGCAAGAAGAACTTCAAGAAGGACGGCAAGGATGTTGCCGCGCCCGGTAAGCCAGTTGCCGGGAAGAAGTCAAAGAATGGACCCAAGCCTGAGACTGAGTGCTTTTATTGCAAAGGGAAGGGTCACTGGAAGCGGAACTGCCCCAAATACTTAGCGGACAAGAAGGCCGGCAACACTAAAGGTATATGTGATATACATGTAATTGATGTGTACTTTACCAGTACTCGTAGTAACTCCTGGGTATTTGATACCGGTGCCGTTGCTCACATTTGTAACTCACAGCAGGAGCTGCGGAATAAGCGGAGACTGGCGAAGGACGAGGTGATGATGCGCGTCGGGAATGGTTCCAAGGTCGATGTGATCGCCGTCGGCACGCTACCTCTACATTTACCCACGGTATTAGTTATGAACCTCAATAATTGTTATTTAGTGCCAAGTTTGAGCATGAACATTGTATCTGGATCTCGTTTAATATGAGATGGCTACTCATTTAAATCCGAGAATAATGGTTGTTCTATTTATATGAGAGATGTTTTATGGTCATGCCCCGATGGTCAATGGTTTATTCTTAATGAATTTCGAACGTAATGTTACACATATTCATAGTGTGAATACCAAAAGATATAAAGTTGATAACGATAGTCCCACATACTTGTGGCACTGCCGCCTTGGTCACATTGGTGTCAAGCGCATGAAGAAGCTCCATGCTGATGGACTTTTAGAGTCTCTCGATTATGAATCATTTGACACATGCGAACCATGCCTCATGGGCAAAATGACCAAGACTCCGTTCTCCGGAACAATGGAGCGAGCAACCAACTTATTGGAAATCATACATACTGATGTGTGTGGTCCAATGAGCGTTGAGGCTCGCGAAGGATATCGTTATGTTCTCACTCTCACTGATGACTTAAGTAGATATGGGTATGTCTACTTGATGAAACACAAGTCTGAGACCTTTGAAAAGTTCAAGGAATTTCAGAATGAAGTAGAGAATCAACGTGACCGAAAGATAAAATTCTTACGATCGGATCATGGGGGAGAATATTTAAGTCACGAATTTGGTACTCACTTAAGGAAATGTGGAATCGTTTCACAACTCACGCCGCCTGGAACACCTCAGCGTAACGGTGTGTCCGAACGTCGTAATCGCACTCTATTGGATATGGTGCGATCTATGATGTCTCTTACCGATTTACCGCTATCATTTTGGGGATACGCTCTAGAGACAGCTACATTCACTTTAAATAGGGCACCGTCTAAATCCGTTGAGACGACACCGTATGAATTATGGTTTGGGAAGAAACCTAAGCTGTCGTTTCTAAAAGTTTGGGGATGCGATGCTTATGTCAAGAAACTTCAACCTGAAAAGCTCGAACCCAAGTTGAAAAAATGCGTCTTCATAGGATACCGTAAGGAAACCATTGGGTATACCTTCTACCTTAGATCCGAAGGCAAGATCTTTGTTGCCAAGAACGGATCCTTTTTGAAAAAAGAGTTTCTCTCGAAAGGAGTAAGTGAGAGGAAAGTAGAACTCGATGAAGTACTACCTCTTGAACCGGAAAGTAGTGCAGCTCAGGAAAATGTTCCTGTGGTGCCTACACCGACTGGAAAGGAAATTAATGATGATGATCAAGGTACTTCGGATCAAGTTGCTACTGAACTTCGTAGGTCCACGAGGACACGTTCCACACCAGAGTGGTATGGCAACCCTGTCCTGGAAATCATGTTGTTAGACAACGGTGAACCTTCAAACTATGAAGAAGCGATGGCGGGCCCAGATTCCAACAAATGGCTAGAAGCCATGCAATCCGAGATAGAATCTATGTATGAAAAGAAAGTATGGACTTTGACTGACTTGCCCGATGATCGGCGAGCGATAGAAAACAAATTGATCTTTAAGAAGAAGACGGACGCGGATGGTAATGTCACCATCTATAAAGCTCGACTCGTTGCTAAGGGTTATCGAAAAGTTCAAGGGGTTGACTACGATGAGACTTTCTCTCCCGTAGCGAAGCTGAAGTCCGCCCGAATCATGTTAGCAATTGCCGCATACTATGATTATGAGATATGGCAGATGGACGTCAAAACGGTATTCCTTAACGGCTATCTTAAGGAAGAGCTGTATATGATGCAGCCAGAAGGTTTTGTCGATCCTAAGAATGCTAACAAAGTATGCAAGCTCCAGCGATCCATTTATGGGCTGGTGCAAGCATCTCGGAGTTGGAACATTCGCTTTGATGAGATGATCAAAGCGTTTGGGTTTATGCAGACTTATGGAGAAGCCTGCGTTTACAAGAAAGTGAGTGGGAGCTCTGTAGCAATTCTCATATTATATGTAGATGACATACTTTTGATGGGAAATGATATAGAATTCTTGGACAACATTAAGGCCTACTTGAATAAGTGTTTTTCAATGAAGGACCTTGGAGAAGCTGCTTACATATTAGGCATCAAGATCTATAGGGATAGATCGAGACGCCTCATAGGTCTTTCACAAAGCACATACCTTGATAAGATTTTGAAGAAGTTCAAAATGGATCAGTCCAAGAAAGGGTTCTTGCCTGTACTGCAAGGTGTGAGATTGAGCTCGGCTCAATGCCCGACCACGGCAGAAGATAAAGAAGAGATGAGTGGCATCCCCTATGCCTCAGCCATAGGATCTATTATGTATGCTGTGCTGTGTACCAGACCAGATGTAAACCTTGCCGTAAGTTTGGTAGGAAGGTACCAAAGTAAACCCGGCAAGGAACACTAGACAGCGGTCAAGAATATCCTGAAGTACCTGAAAAGGATAAAGGACATGTTTCTTTTTTATGGAGGTGACGAAGAGCTCGTCGTAAAGGGTTACGTCGACGCTAGCTTCGACAGAGATCTGGATGACTCTAAGTCACAAACCGGATACGTGTATATGTTGAATCGTGGAGCAGTAAGCTGGTGCAGCTGCAAGCAGAGCGTCGTTGCGGGATCTACATATGAAGCGGAGTACATGGCAGCCTCAGAGGCAGCACATGAAGCAATTTGGGTGAAGGAGTTCATCACTGACCTAGGAGTCATACCCAATGCGTCGGGGCCGATCACTCTCTTCTGTGACAACACTGGAGCTATTGCCCTTGCCAAGGAGCCCAGGTTTCACAAGAAGACCAGGCACATCAAGCGTCGTTTCAACTCCATCCGTGAAAATGTTCAAGATGGAGACATAGATATTTGCAAAGTACATACATATCTGAATGTCGCAGATCCGTTGACTAAACCTCTTCTGTGAGCAAAACATGATCAACACCAGAACTCTATGGGTATTCGATTCATCACAATGTAACTAGATTATTGACTCTAGTGCAAGTGGGAGACTGTTGGAAATACGCCCTAGAGGCAATAATAAAAGGATTATTATTATATTTCTTTGTTCATGATAGTTGTCTTTTATTCATGCTATAATTGTATTATCCGGAAATCGTAATACACGTGTGAATACTTAGACCACAACATGTCCCTAGTGAGCCTCTAGTTGACTAGCTCATTGATCAACAGATAGTCATGGTTTCCTGACTATGGACATTGGATGTCGTTGATAACGGGATCACATCATTGGGAGAATGATGTGATGGACAAGACCCAATCCTAAGCATAGCACAAGATCGTGTAGTTCGTTTTGCTAGAGCTTTTCCAATGTCAAGTATCTCTTCCTTAGACCATGAGATCGTGTAACTCCCGGATACCGTAGGAGTGCTTTGGGTGTACCAAACGTCACAACGTAACTGGGTGACTATAAAGGTGCACTACAGGTATCTCCGAAAGTGTCTGTTGGGTTGACACGGATCGAGACTGGGATTTGTCACTCCGTATTACAGAGAGGTATCACTGGGCCCACTCAGTAGTGCATCATCATAATGAGCTCAAAATGACCAAGTGTCTAGTCACAGGATCATGCATTATGGTACGAGTAAAGTGACTTGCCGGCAACGAGATTGAACGAGGTATTGGGATACCGACGATCGAATCTCGGGCAAGTAACATACCGTCTGACAAAGGGAATTGTATATGGGGTTGCTTGAATCCTCTACATCGTGGTTCATCCGATGAGATCATCGAGGAGTATGTGGGAGCCAACATGGGTATCCAGATCCACCTGTTAGTTATTGACCGGAGAGCCGTCTCGGTCATGTCTGCATGTCTCCCGAACCAGTAGGGTCTACACACTTAAGGTTCGGTGACACTAGGGTTGTATGAATATGAGTATGTAGCAAACCGAATGTTGTTCGGAGTCCGGATGAGATCCCGGACGTCACGAGGAGTTCCAGAATGGTCCGGAGGTAAAGAATTATATATAGGAAGTGTTGTTTCGGCCATCGGGAAAGTTTCGGGGTCACCCGGTATTATACCGGGACCACCGGAAGGGTCCCGGGGGTCCACCGGGTGGGGCCACCTATCCCGGAGGGCCCCGTGGGCTGAAGTGGGAGGGAAACCAGCCCCTAGTGGGCTGGTGCGCCCCCCCTTGGGCCCCCCTGCGCCTAGGGTTGGAAACCCTAGGGTGGGGGGGGGGCGCACCACTTGCCTTGGGGGGCACTCCACCCCCCTGGCCGCTGCCCCCCCTTGGGAGATTGCATCTCCAGGGCCGGCGCCCCCCTGGGGGCCTATATAAAGGAGGGGGGAGGGAGGGCAGCGGCACCCTGAGTCTTGGCGCCTCCCTCCCCCTGCTACACCTCTTCCTCCTCCCGCAGTTGCTTGGCGAAGCCCTGCCGGAGTCCTGCTGCATCCACCACCACGCCGTCGTGCTGCTGGATTTTCATCAACCTCTTCTTCCCCCTTGCTGGATCAAGATGGAGGAGACGTCACGCTGACCGTACATGTGTTGAACGCGGAGGTGCCATCCGTTCGGCGCTAGGATCTCCGGTGATAGGATCACGACGAGAACGACTACCTCAACCCCGTTCTCTTGAACGCTTCCGCACGCGATCTACATGTGGTATGTAGATGCATCTCTCTCCCTCGTTGCTAGATGAACTCATAAATTGATCTTGGTGAACGTAGAATTTTTTTTATTTTATGCAACGTTCCCCAACACTAAAAAAGCAACTAATAAAACTCCCACACACACATATAAACAAAAGAGAAATTACAAATTCCAGGCGCCTGTGAAATAACAAACATGTAAAAAGTTCTATAAGTTCCAATCTAAAGACGAATAATTCATGAAATCTTCTTACCCAAAAATTAAAAAAAAATAAAAAATGTAAGCAAAACTTTTTCTAAAAAAGAATGAATTAAGGCATCTATATTGCTCCCTCCGTTTCTATATATAAGTCCTTTTAGAGATTTCAATACGATTGTATATTGACATATTTTAAAGTATAGATTCACTTATTTTGTTGCGTGTGTAGTTAATATTAAAATCTTTAAAAAGACTTATATTTAGGAATGGAGGGAGTACCTAAAAGAAGAAATATAATGGAGAAAGATAATTTAAAATGAATGATAACAAAAAGTTACAAACAAATTGTATAAAACTTACACCAGTGCATTAGGGATTGACTATCGTCACCCTGGGTGGGGAATAATTATTCTTCACCCCCTCTATTTTACCATCAATGCACCGTAATTTTACGTTTCATAAGTTTTGTCTTATTTCTGATGTAAAAAGAGACCGTAAAAAAATATTATCGCCGTAAAAAATATTTTATATTACGTAAAATTACAAACGTAAAACCTTAGTGTAAAATATACATAAACTACACATTTTCTTGTCTTATAACATATTTTTTTATTTTCTTATGCCAAATTTTACGTAATAAATCAACATAAAATTTAACTATTTGAATTTCAAATGTAATATAATTATTAAGTGATCGTAAGATTACTTCGGGTGAAGAATAACTTATTTTGCACCCTAGGTGAAGAATATATATATGTATACTCACCGTTCATACAACAATAAAAACGACGACATTGAATTGCAACACATGTTACCACATCAGTTTTGTTTTTACAGAGAAACTCCGGCTAATTAACGATCATGCCTTTTTATGTGGATTTGTGGGCTGCTCTAGTCCAGGCCTAGCCAGGATTTGTACCCTAGTCGGTCCCAAGTCCCATTATGGGCCGAACCTTTGTACGTGATTCCAAGACGAAAGAAAAAACCGACTGACGCAAAGTTTATTTTCAGGTATGTGAAGAATAGCAAACGCGAAAAACTATAAAGATTTGGCTGGTAGAGTACATTTTACCCGGCGGGCACCACCAGTGTAGCGCATGTTCATTTTCGAGAGTCTAAATGCATCTACGGCCGGATAGCTCAAACCCGCCTCATACGTCCGAACGGGCCGCCTGATCACTGACTGGTCACGATTTTTTTGACCCAGACGGACTCCTTAAACGGGTGTCAAACGCCTAGCCTGACCGACACCTCCCATATCCAGCCCAAATATGAGGGCGCCCGGGCGCCCCCAGGCACTCCCGCCACGTCAGACTGACGGCGGGGTCCCACGCTGAAACGACCGGAAATCCGATGGTCCGAAGCTCGTCTCCTCCGTCGGACCGGTGTCGCGGCGTGGCGCCGCTTCGGCGGGCCGCGCGATGCCTAGCCCGGCTATTTAAGTCGACCGGCGGCATCGAAATCCTACCATCCACATTTTTCTCCGCCGGTCCGCCGCCGCAGCCACTTTCTGCTCCCCCCGTCCGCCTAGTAGCCATGCCCACACGCAGCCGGGTGAGGAGCTAGCCACTTCTAACGGCAGAGTGCCGGCTCGAGCTACTTGAGCAGATCCGGGCAAGGCGTGAAGCCTGGATAGCCGTGGGGCTACCTCCGGATGCAGTGGATCCGAAAGGAGAAGAGGAGGACGACGAGGACGAGGAGGAGGAGGAGGAGGATGCGGGGGACGTTAGCGACGCTGATCTGCAGGCGGAGCAACATGCCATCCTCGATTCTCTCCGCCCGGAGTTAGCTGCGGAGACCAGACGCTGTCGCCGGCAGGAGATGGAGGCCGCGGAGGAGGCGGAGATGCTCGCCTACATGGATGAGGTCGAGCAGGAGGAGGATGAGCAGGAGCCCTCCTACCTGCCCGTTCGGCCGGCGCCCCGCACCGTGGTGTGAACATCTCCGACGACGAAGATTAGCTAGGGTAATACGTAGTATGTAGTATGTAGGATTTCTTTTGCATGTTCTTTATGGATCTACGGGTCGGTATATGAGATATTCAGATGCAGAGTGACTAATTTGAGGCGTGACTGGTCACTGTCCGCGGACGCGCCTGGTTGCGTCCGCGGGCGTTTGAAGAGCCAGATTTGCAAAGTCGGGCTGTACATGCTTTGACACCAACAAACTACAAGAGCAACAATCCAACTGTCCGGCCTGCTCTATACGACAAGTGGCTGGATTATTAGTTTATATATGTTTCTTGGCTTAGCACGGCAGCAACTCGTCTTGCATTACCTCTTAATTTGTTCTTATAATAGGCAGTGTAGATGTGAGGATTGTACGCTACACACAAGTACAGCGGCATCAATCATACACCCGATTCGTTGCCGGCGGAGCAAAGGGAGATATGACGACGGGCAGGGAGAAGAGGTGGAGCCTGGCCGGCGCGACGGCGCTCGTCACCGGCGGCAGCAAAGGAATAGGGTACGAAATATACGTTTCCCTCGAGCTAGTTTTCCAGTGCATTACTTACTCGCTAGCCATCGTGCTCGACTCTTGTGTAGGCGCGCCATCGTGGAGGAGCTTGCCGGCTTCGGGGCGCGGGTGCATACGTGCTCCCGCAACGCGGCGGAGCTGGAAGAGTGCCGCCGGCAGTGGGAGGAGGAGAAGCTGGCGGTCACCGTCTCCGTCTGCGATGTCTCCGTACGCGCTGCGAGGGAAAAGCTCATGGAAACGGTCAAGGAATCTTTCGACGGCAAGCTTGACATATTGGTAAGCTCTAGCTGTATTTTGTTCGACGGCTCAAAGGTAGTCAGTCGCCACTAGAAAAGTTATTTGGTCCGATCAATGAGTAAGTGCTACAGGACCACGTCAAATCACACACACGCATCCAAATTATCAACATAAAACATTTTGGAACTCCATTGTTTGATTCGTTACGACCTCTCCAAATGCTCTACTTCATTGTGCCGTTTCTTAAACTTATATTGTCAGATTTTAGCTAAGGTGGCACCGAATTAGTGGAGAAAGCGAAATTATTGTATCTTATGCTAAATACGGTCTTCACATAAAATGCGGCACAATAAGGTCTCTCCCCGTGCAAGTATCACGAGAACTAGATCGTTGATGCTGCGCCCATCTTTTTTGCGATAGAATAATAGGATTTTTCAAATTGTTGGTCCATAAATAAAGTCTCAAAAGATGAATATATTTTTTATTAAAATTTTGATGGTGCAAATAGTTGAAAAGTATATCTGACATATTGCAGGCTTGTATAGCAGCCCAATAAAGCCCAATCACCCACATGTCTTGAAATAACGGCCCATTAGGACAGGCGGGCCAGGTTGCAAAAAACTGGACCTAAAACACGATGTGACGGCCAGAAAAACATGAAATCCGGCGGCCGAAAACATGAGAGAGCTCGGTTTAGGTGTAATTTTAATATGAAGTAAACAACCTCAATTTTGTACCAAATGAATCAAATATTAGTAAAGTTACTTGTTGTTGTTTAAAGTTTCCTCTTAACAAAATAAAATACGTCAACCAAGGGGCTAATACATGATCTCAAAAAAATTCATCAAAACTATGAAAAATCTTACAATGAACATTTACAATCCAGGTGAACAATGCAGGGCAATTGTTTTTCAAAGTGGCTACGGAGTTGACGGAAAACAACTACTCGCATCTGATGGAGACTAATTTAGCGTCGAGCTTCCACCTCAGTCAGCTAGCACACCCTCTCCTCCTCAACGCCTCCACATGCGGAGGAGGAAGTATTGTCAACATCTCCTCCATTGCAGGCTTAGTTGGCTTTCCATGCTTCACACTTTATAGCATTACAAAAGGTAGATATACAGCTGACAAGTATATGCTTATGAAAAAGTATTTCAATCATCCTATGAGTGGCTAATAGTTTGTTTCTTTTTTTTTCTCTTTTCCCCTCTATATGTGTTGGTTCACATGCAGGAGGAATGAACCAACTTACAAGGAGCCTCGCCACTGAGTGGGCTAGAGATAATATTCGTGTGAACGGTGTTGCTCCATCCATGATCATGACTGGCATGATCAAAGATGTACGTGTCGAGATTGTATTGTGACTATATTTTTTCCATTTTGACAACTTTGTTCCAACGTAGAAACTATTTAAGAAATACACAACAATTACTAACATTACTCAGATAATATAGCATAATTTATTGTTAAAATATTTTACACTTACAAATTTTTATTCGGGTACTACTTATACAAAAATAGCAGGGAAATATCAACGGCTTTTGTTGTTCTCAATCCAACAGATAGGGTCGGAGGCCCTGGAGAAAGAGTACTCGCGGATCCCGATGGGGCGTACTGGCAAGCCAGTGGAGGTCGCATCGGTGGTGTCCTTTCTCTGTATGCCCACGGCATCCTATATCACCGGCCAAGTTATTTGTATTGACGGTGGTCGATCTATTTGTTAGAGGATGCATGGCGAGCATGGTTCTAATGTTGGAGGTGTTGGAGCTCCGTATGCAAGAGGCAGTGGTGCTTAAGTGGAGGCCTGCTAGTTGGGATCTATGTTGTATAGAACATGTTTTATCACTTATCATGTTGAACAGTTTGGACTTTGTTTTATTTGTGGTATGTAGCACTGTTGTGTCAAGCAATTATGTTGTTTGTTTGTCATATGAATTTCAATGTTTGACTTGAATTTCAGTTCTAATCCAGTTGCAGGGCTAGTTAGCAAACAACAGGGGCGGGTATGTATTAGAAATAAAACTAAAGGCGGTGATTAGTACAAAACCATCTGCGGTAAAAAAGACATTGGAAGAGGTTATTCGTGCGAAGCCGCCTGCACTGTCCATGAAACTTAACGTGATTTCCCTAGCTGTCGCGGCTGTTCCAAGTATTGTCGACGCATGCTTTGAGCTGGAATATGGAACCGCCGCTGGACCATGCATGAAAATCGCCTACAACGCTCGATTTTATACGACTGGAAGACACCACCAATGCAAAAGCTCGGATCTGGTGTTAACTAGCACTAGCAAAGGAGACTAAAGCAAGCGCTAACACCCTTTCTCCACGGTCACCATGACAGTAGAAAACAAGGGGAGAACCACCGCGACACCCTCCGATCCACCCAACCTGCCGTCAACTTCAACTCCTATCAGCCCCAATCGCAAGTAGTAGAAGAAAAATAGTAGAACCTATTGTGGACACTACAGGGACCAAGCCCACTCCCCCCCCCCTCCCTCTACCCCTTTCTGGGGACATCACCGCCATAAGAGGGAGGGAGGGAGTCCGGCGGTGAAAGGGGTGTGGAGGAGGGATTAGAAGGGGAAGAGACGGGAGGAAGGCAGTCCAAAAATTCTGGTAGTCCGCAAAGAAACCTTATTAGTGAGACACATTCGTACTCTACTTGGGTCTCATCTGGCGAGATTCTGACCAATTTGCTATTATTTCTGATAAAAGGTACTTTTATTGACTCAAAGTGTCGTCGTAAAAGATATGAACACAATAAGTCTGCACAATTAGGATGTACATTGACTTTGCATTAGTCAAATTATTTCGTTATTATGTTGAGAAAATATGAAATTACCAGTTTAATCATTTGAAATATTACCAGTTTAGTACAACTTTACTAAAGCAGCCACAAGTAATATGGATCGGCGGGATTATTAATGTTACCATACAGTATGGTCCACCATGTTGAGTATTGTGGTATTTTCATATTTGTAAGCTGTATGACCTTAACAAGCCTTGGTTGAGTTCCCGCTTCAGTTGGAGCTAAAGTCCTCCGCTACCCGCTGAGTTCCTACTTTAGTTGGAGCTAATGTGTGTATTGTAACTTAGCTGATATTCATTCCTTCAGTACTTTATTCTGCATACTTGCTATGGCCCCATGTGATTGTTTTGGCCTTTTTAGTATGTTTTACCATTGACTGGCACTAACATTGTACTTTTACCAATGATGAAGCAGATGAAGAGCTATCGAGAAAGCAGGCTGCTCAAGAAGCTACAATACGAAAACTGAGAGCACATGCATGGAATAATGGAATATAGCTCCATCACCACACCGGAGTCTACGCTTTGGAATATAGCTCTATCACCACACCGGAGTCTACGCTTCCTGCCGTTCCGGGGCCGGTGGCGGGGAGGAGAATCCACGTGCCTTCGTTTTGGTTACTAGTTTATGATAATGTTTTTTAGTCCTCGCAAGTACGACACTCAGGGTGGATGGCGGAGCTTCTTCTTCGAGTTTATCTTCGAGGCTCCAATTCTGCCCGAGTTCGTCCGTTTGGACGTAGTCAACAGAGCTCCGGCATAGACTCCTGCCGTCTCCTTATGGCGGTGAGGTTAGGATTTCTCGTCAGGTGACGAGATTTGGTGTCAATTGCTTCAGATTTATGTAAGGGTTCAATGGCGACGGCTGTGACTCCAGGGCGTCGGTCCTTAGGGGCATGTGCATGAAAGCTTCCCGGCTATCATCTGCAACGTCAAGTTGGCTCTGGTAGAGGAGTGGCGAGAACGGAATGCCAGCGGCTCGTTCTGGCGGCAGTAGTGGTTCTTCGATGATCTCAGAATCTCGATGTAACTTTTATTTGTTTGAGATGTTTTGTACATCAGGTGAGCTTTTATAATAGATTTTATCCTTTTTCACAAAAGAAATAGATTTTATCCTTTTTTGCAAAAGAAAAAAGGTAAGATGCAAGCCAAAATTTAGGTGTTGAAGCAAGGGCTGAGATCGATATACAAACCACAAAGAATTTACATCAGAACCAGGTCGGCCATTATGTGCTTCCCATTTATCTATGTGATCACAGGTTCGGAAATGGTTATAACGAACCAAAACTTAAGTCAGTCGGACTGGTTACCGTGTCAAATATGCATTTTAAAGTCGTTTGGTACTGAGTCAAATCGTTCCATGAACACATGTATGACTCCCCCCCGCAAAAAAACACATGTATGACTCGCGATGTTTCACGAGCCACGGGGGACATGGTTGCGCGTCAGCACGCCCCAAGAACGTCCTTTTTTTTTCTTATGCAGCAGGTTGATTTAGTTTGGGTCACGCTAACTGCCACACGTGTGGCAGGAAGGGAGACGCACCACACGTCTCTAATGTAAACAGATTGCCACGTCATCGCATGCATGCATGCAGGAATCTTTTTGAATTTTCAGTTTTTAAAATGTTTTATCTCTTAAACGAAAAATTCGATTGAAAATTCGTTTTCACCATTAAATCCCTCGCGATGAGATCTTCGAAACTAGATCCCATGTTGATATGTTTTGATGAATTTTTTTTTGGATTAAAAGTTGCCATGTCTATTGCATATGAATTGCCATGATGTTTACACTGAAGTTGCCATGATATGTTTCAACTATTTTCTTTAACATTTAAAAGTAAATTTTGACATTTATAAAACGGGGAGTTAAGAAACTAGACTTGCCATGAACCATAAACTAAAATTGCCATGATACACGCATGTAAAATTGCCATAGTTCATACAAAAAATAATTTTTATGGTCAAAGTACTGGAGTTGCCATCATCAAAATATTAAAATTGCCATGATCTACAAACTAAAATTGCCACATGGCAACTTTAGTTTAAGCCCTATGGCAACTGTAGTGTAAACATCGTGGCAACTTCTGATAAAGAAAAAATTCGCGAAACATATCAACATGGGGTCTAGTTTTGAAGATCTCGTCGAGACGGATTTAATGGTGAAAACGGATTTTTAGTTTGCTTTTTTATTAGGAGATACAACATTTTTAAGCCGAAAATCAAAAAAAATTCTGCTGATGTCATCTATTCATACGTGGCAAAATGAGTAGTGATGGAGGTGTGTGGGCGATGTGCAAATGCCCACACGTGTGGGCGTTAACATTTCCGTTTAGTTTTGCTTTTCAAAAAGTTTCTTGAAAATCAAGTTGACAGCTGGAAAAGGCACAAGGGAGGGAACAGGAAGCCGACCGTCCGCAGCGCGGTGGTTTTGGGTCGGCTGGAAACAGCTGCACGCGATCTTCTCTTCTTCTCTCTGTGTACCGTATAGGACAACCCACGGGGGTGGTACACTAGCGTGCCATGCATGCAACTCCTGTGCGGGGCCCACGCTCCAAGACTACCACTAGTATTAGTACTCCCAGTTGCATGTCGCACTTTGCCCAGGTGCTTAGAGGAATTAATAAATTTGTAGTCCATTTCACGAAGAGTACAATGTATCCACCCACCCTAATCTTGTTAGAGCATCTTCAAAAAAATAAAAAAGAGCGGTACCTACAAACAGGAATTTTAGATTTATAGAAAAAAGCTTCAATGGCAGACCTAAAACTGATTGAAAAGAAGCTGATTGGACCAAATTTTTTTAGCCATCTAAATTTTATTACCAAAGAACAGAATATAGGTTCACAATACCAAAATTAAAAATGCAGCTACACGGAAGATAACTGCCCAAGCGAGAAACTCCCCCCTCCCCAACCTGCCCTCACCCCACACCGCCGCCTC
>NC_041381.1:663960485-663975465 GCF_002162155.2 Triticum dicoccoides
GCCGCAACATCGCCTCCTTCCGCGCCCGCCACCGGCTATAGGGACACCATGGAAGGCATCCTAGTCTGACCATCACTGCTAACGTTGGAACGACGCCGAAGCCTGTCCGTCGCCTGGGGGAACCGCTGCAGAAACCTCGGCGTCGGCGCCAAAGCTCAATTGATGGCAAAGAAGCTCACCGGGAAGAGGCGGGCGCGGGACCCATCCATCATGGTTGTGGTCCGAGAAGGCGGTAATCGCGGACGCCCCACCCAGTCTATCCCTCCCACCGTATCACCGGCTCCTTCGGCACAGCCTAGGGCCTCTTCTCCTCCCCTCCCTGGACCGCACAAGGAAGAGTCACCATCTCCCGTCGCCATGACCGTCGGTTTCCCCAATGTATTGAGTGAAAGGACCAGGAGGTATATTTTTTGTTCTTTCTTCTATTTTTCATTGGATTTCATGCACTCTTTCATTTGTATGTAATTGTGAAGTGACATGTGTGTATTTCGTTCATAGTTGATTATATGTATTTGCAGATGATGAAACTTTTTTGCATTCATCATGTTGCACCAGAATTTCCATCACATGATTTTCCATCTCAAGACACTACACCACAACACTACATTCCCCACAGTCAGGTTGGTGGGTAATACAAGTTCCACCGGCAGAAAGTCGGTCGGAAAAGACTATTCCCGACCGATGGCTTCTGTTGGGGAAAGTCCAGACAGGAAAGCCCTTTCCCGACCGACTGCTTGTCGGCTTTCGTGTATCTTTCCTGACCAACAATCTGTTGGGCCTGCCATGGGCCTTTCCCGACCAACAGTTCGCTAGGGTTTCCATGGACATTTCCCAGCCGACTATTTGATAGGGTAAAAGTTTCCCGACCGACTATCTGTGAGGGCTACCACGGGCTTTCCCGACCAACATACTGTTGGGCCTGTCATTAGCTTTTACCGACCAACTATCAGATGGGGTTGTATTTTGCCGACCAACATCTGCTAACCCCTCTGATAGCTGTATTTTACATCACCAACAGAATATCAATCAAGTAGCATAATTCGTAACAGTAAAGTGCATGTCTTCCAACAATATTAAACCAGAACCAAACAATTCACATATAAACAACATACATGCATTAATTTTCAGATATGGTTATGAACTCATGAACTCATGACCATCCAAGTTTCCTATAAACTAATGTAACTAATTAAATAGAGAGGAAACATTATGGTTCGTGTATGAAAGAAAGTCCTTGCTTTGTTTTCTAGAATTTGTCTCACGACAATCATCTGCCCTCCTTCTAGTGGGCAACTACAGACCCATCCTCACAACCTTCCACCAAGGTGCACCAAGATCCTTGCATCATTCTCATACTCGACATCAAAACCTTCATTCTTCATCTCATTGGATAACATCCTCCATCTTGAACATCTGCAAGTCAAAATCCCTAGTTAATATTCCACACAACAATTAGAGCATCCTATTTTCTCTATGCAGCCTTGAATACCATTTCATACCAAGGCAGCTGAAGAGAATTCGTTATCACTAACAAGAAAAGGGGTACCCAACCAAAAAATTAGAAGGGTGCGTACCTTTAGCTCCCCTCTTTTGCTATATCCTGAGATACAATGTATCCTGGTCTATGTGCCCATGTGGGATAAGTCTCTTTAGGCCATTCCTATATAAATGGAAGGAGTAAAAGGCAGATGATTATGATTAGGTAGTAGCAAAAGCATTTGGTAAGCATCTACAAAATGATAAAGGATATTTCAATTAGCATCGTGAGGCTTGCAGAGTACAGAAACCAAATACGTACCATTGCGAACAACATCACATAATTTCATAGATAAGGAAGTGATTATGTTTAGTGGTTTGAACTTTCAGTAAAAATGTGAATAATAAGTTGTTTCCATGTTCATTTGCATCGATGTACAGCCATAATTCAGCAGACAACAGCATAGCAAGCTTGACAAGCAGCACACCAGCAAGCTCTAACATAACCTCACACATCATTTCATTATTTCAGCTAGAAGATGCACACCACAAGGCCAGAACCTAGAAGCTGCACATGGATTTGGTCTTTTCACTGGACAAAGAGGAACTCGGTAAATGATTGGTCTTTTCCTGGACATGCAAACTGTAAATAAAGACAGGGGTACATGGCAGAATACGATGCCACTAGCTGAAAACAAAATAAAGTCAAGGAAGTTGTATGTTGGGTGATACAACATAGAAGCAATTGACATGCTATTCTTCTATAAATCTAGGAAAAACGAAAATATTTGTAATTTGTGTGATGCCTCCCCAGTTCACTACATGGGAGAAAGAGGTGGCCAAGAATGCACTGATTTGTGCGCTCAGGATACAACTAAACAAAAAGGAGCTGCCAAAAGAAAATTTGAGTATAATTAGATAAGACTTTTATAAGAAACATGTGCTAAAATACTCCTTAATTGTAGTTATAGATGAAGGAAATATGCCCTAGAGGCAATAATAAAGTTATTATTTATTTCCTTATTTCATGATAAATGTCTATTATTCATGCTAGAATTGTATTAACCGGAAACATGATACATGTGTGAATACATAGACAAATATATAGTCACTAGTATGCCTCTACTTGACTAGCTCATTAATCAAAGATGGTTATGTTTCCTAACAATATACATGTGTTGTCATTTGATTAATGGGATCACATCATTAGGAGAATGATGTGATTGACATGACCCATTCCGTTAGCCTAGCACTTGATCGTTTAGTATGTTGCTATTGCTTTCTTCATGACTTATACATGTTCCTGTAACTATGAGATTATGCAACTCCCGTTTACCGGAGGAACACTTTGGGTGCTACCAAACATCACACGTAACTGGGTGATTATAAAGGAGTACTACAGGTGTCTCCAAAGGTACATGTTGGGTTGACGTATTTCGAGAATAGGTTTTGTCACTCCGATTGTCGGAGAAGTATCTCTGGGCCCTCTCGGTAATGCACATCAGTATAAGCCTTGCAAGCAATGTAGCTAATGAGTTAGTTACGAAATGATGCATTACGTAACGAGTAAAGAGACTTGCCAGTAACGAGATTGAACTAGGTATTGGATACCGACGATCGAATCTCGGGCAAGTAACATACCGATGACAAAGGGAACAACGTATGTTGTTATGCGGTTTGACCGATAAAGATCTTCGTAGAATATGTGGGAGCCAATATGAGCATCCAGGTTCCGCTATTGGTTATTGACCAGAGACGTGTCTCGGTCATGTCTACATTGTTCTCGAACCCGTAGGGTCCGCACGCTTAAGGTTACGATGACAGTTATATTATGAGTTTATGAGTTTTGATGTACCGAAGGAGTTCGGAGTCCCGGATGAGATCGGGGACATGACGAGGAGTCTCGAAATGGTCGAGACGTAAAGATCGATATATTGGACGACTATATTCGGACTTCGGAAAGGTTCCGAGTGATTCGGGTATTTTTCGGAGTACTGGAGAGTTACGAGAATTCGCCGGGAGAAGTATTGGGCCTTATTGGGCCATACGGGAAAGAGAGAGGGGCTGTCTAGGGCAGGCCGCGCGCCCCCCAAGGCCTAGTCCGGATTGGACTAGGGGGAGGGGCCGCACCCCCTCCTTCCTTCCCTTCTCTCTTCCCTTTCCTTCTCTCCTACTCCTACTACATGGAAGGTCTCCTAGTTGGACTAGGAAAGGAGGGAGTCCTACTCCCGGTGGGAGTAGGACTCCTCCCTGGCGCGCCCTCCCTTAGCCGGCCGCCCCCTCCCCCTTGCTCCTTTATATACGGGGGCAGGGGGGCACCCTAGAACACACAAGTTGATCTACGGATCGTTCCTTAGCCATGTGTGGTGCCCCCCTCCACCATATTCCACCTCGGTCATATCGTCGCAGAGTTTAAGCGAAGCCCTGCGACGGTAGAGCATCATCATCGTCATCACGCCGTCGTGCTGACGGACTCATCCCCAAAGCTTTGCTGGATCGAAGCCCGGGGATCGTCATCGAGCTGAACGTGTGCTGAACTCGGAGGTGCCGTACGTTCGGTACTTGGATTAGTCGGATCGTGAAGACGTACGACTACATCAACCGCGTTGTCATAATGCTTCCGCTTACGGTCTACGAGGGTACGTGGACAACACTCTCTCCTCTCGTTGCTATGCCATCACCATGATCTTGCGTGTGCGTAGGAAATTTTTTGAAATTACTACGTTCCCCAACAGTGGCATCCGAGCCTAGGTTTTATGCGTTGATGTTATATGCACGAGTAGAACACAAGTGAGTTGTGGGCGATACAAGTCATACTGCTTACCAGCATGTCATACTTTGGTTCGGCGGTATTGTGAGATGAAGCGGCCCGGACCGACATTACGCGTACGCTTACGCGAGACTGGTTTCACCGTTACGAGCACTTATGCTTAAATGTGGCTGGCGGGTGTCTGTCTCTCTCACTTTAGCTGAATCGAGTGTGGCTACGCCCGGTCCTTGCGAAGGTTAAAACAACACTAACTTGACAAACTATTGTCATGGTTTTGATGCGTAGGTAAGAACAGTTCTTGCTAAGCCCGTAGCAGCCACGTAAAATTTGCAACAACAAAGTAGAGGACGTCTAACTTGTTTTTGCAGGGCATGTTGTGATGTGATATGGTCAAGACGTGATGCTATATTTTATTGTATGAGATGATCATGTTTTGTAACCGAAGTTATCGGCAACTGGCAGGAGCCATATGATTGTTGCTTTATTGTATGAAATGCAAACGCCCTGTAATTGCTTTACTTTATCACTAAGCGGTAGCGATAGTCGTAGAAGAAATAGATGGCGTAACGACAACGATGCTACGATGGAGATCAAGGTGTCGGGCCGGTGACGATGGTGATCACGACGGTGCTTCGAAGATGGAGATCACAAGCACAAGATGATGATGGCCATATCATATCACTTATATTGATTGCATGTGATGTTTATCCTTTATGCATCTTATCTTGCTTTCATTGACGGTAGCATTTTAAGATGATCTCTCACTAATTATCAAGAAGTGTTCTCCCTGAGTATGCATCGTTGCGAAAGTTCTTTGTGCTGAGACACCACGTGATGATCGGGTGTGATAGGCTCTACGTTCAAATACAACGGGTGCAAAACAGTTGCACACGCGGAATACTCGGGTTAAACTTGACGAGCCTAGCATATACAGATATGGCCTCGGAACACGGAGACCGAAAGGTCGAGCGTGAATCATATAGTAGATATGATCAACATAGTGATGTTCACCATTGAAAACTACTCCATCTCACGTGATGATCGGACATGGTTTAGTTGATTTGGATCATGTGATCACTTAGATGACTAGAGAGATGTCTGTCTAAGTGGGAGTTCTTAAGTAATATGATTAATTGAACTTAAATTTATCATGAACTTAGTCCTGGTAGTATTTTGCAAATTATGCTGTAGATCAATAGCTCGCGTTGTTGCTTTCATATGTTTATTTTTATATGTTCCTAGAGAAAATTGTGTTGAAAGATGTTAGTAGCAATGATGCGGATTGGATCCGTGATCTGAGGTTTATCCTCATTGCTGCACAGAAGAATTATGTCCTTGATGCACCGCTAGGTGACAAACCTATTGCAGGAGCAGATGCAGACGTTATGAACGTTTGGCTAGCTTAATATGATGACTACTTGATAGTTTAGTGCACCATGCTTAACGGTTTAGAATCGGGACTTCAAAGACGTTTTGAACGTCATGGACCATATGAGATGTTCCAGGAGTTCAAGTTAATATTTCCAGCAAATACCCTAGTTGAGAGATATGAAGTCTCCAACAAGTTCTATAGCTAAAAGATGGAGGAGAATCGCTCAACTAGTGAGTATGTGCTCAGATTGTCTGGGTACTTCAATCGCTTGAATCAAGTGGGAGTTATTCTTCCAGATAAGATAGTGATTGACAGAATTCTCTAGTCACCATCACTAAGTTAATAGAACTTCGTGATGAACTATAGTATGCAAGGGATGACGAAAACGATTCCCGAGCTCTTCGTAATGTTGAAATCAACGAAGGTAGAAATCAAGAAAGAGCATCAAGTGTTGATGATTAACAAGACCACTAGTTTCAAGAAAAGGGCAAAGGAAAAGAAAGGGAAACTTCAAGTAGAATGGCAAACAAGTTTTCACTCCCGTGAAGAAGACCAAAGCTGGACCAAAGCCTGAAACTGAGTGTTAACACTGCAAAGGAAATGGTCACTGGAAGCGGAAATGCCCTGAATATTTGGTGGATAAGAAGGATGGCAAAGTGAACAAGGGTATATTTGATATACATGTTATTGATGTGTGCCTTACTAGTGTTTATAGTAGCCCCTGAGTATTTGATACTTGTTTGGTTGCTAAGATTAGTAACTCGAAACAGAAGTTACAGAATAAACAGAGACTAGTTGAGGGTGAAGTAACGATGTGTGTTGGAAGTGGTTCCAAGATTGATATGATCATCATCGCACACTCCCTATACTTTCGGGATTAGTGTTAAACCTAAATAAATGTTATTTGGCGTTTGCGTTGAGCATGAATATGATTTGATCATGTTTATTGCAATACGGTTATTCATTTAAAGTCAGAGAATAATTGTTGTTCTGTTTACATGAATAAAACCTTCAATGGTCATACACCCAATGAAAATAGTTTGTTGGATCTCGATCGTAGTGATACACATATTCATAATGTTGAAGCCAAAAGATGCAAAGTTAATAATGATAGTGCAATTTATTTGTGGCACTGCCGTTTGGGTCATATCGGTGTAAAGCGCATGAAGAAACTCCATAAAGATGGATTTTCGGAATCACTTGGTTATGAATCATTTGATGCTTGCGAACCATGCCTATTGGGCAAGATGACTAAAACTCCGTTCTCCGGAACAATGGAACAAGCTACTGACTTATTGGAAATAATACATACCGATGTATGCGATCCAATGAGTGTTGATGCTCGTGGCAAGTATCATTATTTTCTAACCTTCACAAGATGATTTGAGCAGATATGGGTATATCTACTTGATGAAACATAAGTCTGAAATAGTTGAAAGGTTCAAAGAATTTCAGAGTGAAGTGGAAAAATCATCATAACAAGAAAATAAAGTTTCCGCGATCTGATCGCGGAGACGAATATTTGAGTTACGAGTTTGGTCTTCAATTAAAACAATGTGGAATAGTTTCATAGCTCACGCCACCTGGAACACCACAACGTTATGGTGTGTCCGAACGTCGTAACCACACTTTATTGGATATGGTGCGATCTATAATGTCTCTTACTGATTTACCATTATCGTTTTGGGGTTATGCATTAGAGACAGCTGCATTCACGTTAAAAGGGCACCATCTAAATCCGTTGAGACGACACCGTATGAACTATGGTTTAGCAGTAAACCTAAGCTGTCGTTTCTTAAAGTTTGGATTTGTGATGCTTATATGAAAAAGGTTTTCAACCTGGTAAGCTCGAACCCAAATCGGAGAAGTGCGTCTTCATAGAATACCCAAAGGAAACTGTTGGGTACTCCTTCTATCACAGATCCGAAGGCAAAACATTCATTGCTAAGAATGGATCCTTTCTAGAGAAGGAGTTTCTCTCGAAAGAAGTGAGTGGGAGGAAAGTAGAACTTGATGAGGTAACTGTACCTGCTCCCTCATTTGAAAGTAGTTCATCACAGAAATCTGTTCCTGTGACTACTACACCAATTAGTGAGGAAGTTAATGATGATGATCATGAAACTTCAGATTAAGTTACTACAGAATCTCATAGGTCTTCCAGAGTAAGATCCGCACCAGAGTGGTACGGTAATCCTGTTCTGGAAGTTATGTTACTAGACCATGACGAACCTACGAACTATGAAGAAGCGATGGTGAGCCCAGATTCCGCAAAATGGCTTAAGGCCATGAGATCTGAGATAAGATCCATGTATGAAAACAAAGTATGGACTTTGATTGACTTGCCCAATGATCGGCGAGACATTGAGATTAAATGGATCTTCAAGAGGAAGACGGACGCTGATAGTGTTACTATCTACAAAGCTAGAATTGTCGCAAAAGGTTTTTGACAAGTTCAAGGTGTTGACTACGATGAGAGTTTTTCACTCGTATCTATGCTTAAGTCTGTCTGAATCATGTTAGCAATTGCCACATTTTATGAAATCTGGCAAATGGATAAACAAAACTGCATTCCTTAATGGTTTTCTTAAAGAAGAGTTGTATATGATGCAACCAGAAGGTTTTGTCAATCCTAAAGGTGCTAACAAATTGTGCAAGCTCCAGCGATCCATCTATGGACTGGTGCAAGCATCTCGGAGTTGGAATATATGCTTTGATGAGTTGATCAAAGCATATGGTTTTATACAGACTTTTGAAGAAGCCTGTATTTACAAGAAAGTGGGTGGGAGCTCTGTAGCATTCCTAAAATTATATGTGGATGACATATTGTTAATTGGAAATGATATGGAAATTCTGGATAGCATGAAAGGATACTTGAATAAGAGTTTTTCAAAGCAAGATCTCGGTGAAGCTGCTTACACATTGAGCATCAAGATCTATATAGATAGATCAAGACGGTTGATAAGATTTTTCAATGAGTAAATACCTTGATAAATTTTTGAAATAGTTCAAAATGGAACAGTCAAAGAAGGAGTTCTTGCCTGTGTTACAAGGTGTGAAGTCTGGTAAGACTCAAGACCCGACCATTGCAGAAAATAGAAAGAGAATGAAAAGTCATTCCATATGCCTCAGTCATAGGTTCTATAAAGTATGCTATGCTGTGAACCAGACCTATTGTATACCTTGCTCTGTGTTTGGCAAAGGAATACAATTTTGATCTAATAAGTAGATCACTAGACATGGGTCAAGAATATCCTTAGTGAGGACTAAGGAGATGTTTCTCAATTATGGAGGTGATAAAAGAGCCCGTCGTAAAAGTTACAACGATGCAAGCTTTTACACCAATCCATATGACTCGAAGTCTCAATCTGGATACATATTGAAAGTGGGAGCAATTATCTAGAGTAGCTCCGTGCAGAGCATTGTGGACATAGCATATTTGCGAAATACATACGGCTCTGAATATGACAGACCCGTTGACTGAGCTTCTCTCACGAGCAAAACATGATCATACCTTAGTACTCTTTTGTGTGTTAATCACATAGCGATGTGAACTAGATTATTGACTCTAGTAAACCCTTTGGGTGTTGATCACATGATGATGTGAACTATGGGTATTAATCACATGTAGATGTGGATATTGGTGTTAAATCACATAGCGATGTGAACTAGATTATTGACTCTAGTGCAAGTGGAAGACTGAAGGAAATATGCCATAGAGGCAATAATAAAGTTATTATTTATTTCCTTATTTCATGATAAATGTCTATTATTCATGCTAGAATTATATTAACCGGAAACATGATACATGTGTGAATACATAGACAAATATATAGTCACTAGTATGCCTCTACTTAACTAGCTCATTAATCAAAGATGGTTATGTTTTCTAACCATAAACATGTGTTGTCATTTGATTAATGGGATCACATCATTAGGAGAATGATGTGATTGACATGACCCATTCCGTTAGCCTAGCACTTGATCGTTTAGTATGTTGCTATTGCTTTCTTCATGACTTATACATGTTCCTGTAACTATGAGATTATGCAACTCCTGTTTACCGGAGGAACACTTTGGGTGATACCAAACATCACAACGTAACTGGGTGATTATAAAGGAGTACTACAGGTGTCTCCAAAGGTACATGTTGGGTTGGCGTATTTCGAGAATAGGTTTTGTCACTCCGATTGTCGGAGAAGTATCTCTGGGCCCTCTCAGTAATGCACATCAGTATAAGCCTTGCAAGCAATGTAGCTAATGAGTTAGTTACGAAATGATGCATTACGTAACGAGTAAAGAGACTTGCCAGTAACGAGATTGAACTAGGTATTGGATACCGACGATCGAATCTCGGGCAAGTAACATACCGATGACAAAGGGAACAATGTATGTTGTTATGCGGTTTGACCGATAAAGATCTTCGTAGAATATGTGGGAGCCAATATGAGCATCCAGGTTCCGCTATTGGTTATTGACCAGAGACGTGTCTCGGTCATGTCTACATTGTTCTCGAACCCGTAGGGTCCGCACGCTTAAGGTTACGATGACAGTTATATTATGAGTTTATGAGTTTTGATGTACCGAAGGAGTTCGGAGTTCCGGATGAGATCGGGGACATGACGAGGAGTCTCGAAATGGTCGAGACGTAAAGATCGATATATTGGACGACTATATTCGGACTTCGGAAAGGTTCCGAATGATTCGGGTATTTTTCGGAGTACCGGAGAGTTACGGGAATTCGCCGGGAGAAGTATTGGGCCTTATTGGGCCATACGGGAAAGAGAGAGGGGCTGCCTAGGGCAGGCCGCGCGCCCCCCCAGGGCCTAGTCCGAATTGGACTAGGGGAAGGGGCCGCACCCCTCCTTCCTTCCCTTCTCTCTTCCCTTTCCTTCTCTCCTACTCCTACTACATGGAAGGTCTCCTAGTTGGACTAGGAAAGGAGGGAGTCCTACTCCCGGTGGGAGTAGGACTCCTCCCTGGCGCGCCCTCCCTTGGCCGGCCGCCCCCTCCCCTTGCTCCTTTATATATGGGGGCAGGGGGGCACCCTAGAACACACAAGTTGATCTACGGATCGTTCCTTAGCCCCGTGCAGTGCCCCCCTCCACCATATTCCACCTCGGTCATATTGTCGCAGAGTTTAGGCGAAGCCCTGCGCTGGTAGAGCATCATCATCGTCACCACGCCATCATGCTGACGGAACTCATCCCCGAAGCTTTGCTGGATCAGAGCCCGGGGATCGTCATCAAGCTGAACGTGTGCTGAACTCGGAGGTGCCGTACGTTCGGTACTTGGATCGGTCGGATCGTGAAGACGTATGACTACATCAACCGCGTTGTCATAACGCTTCCGCTTACGGTCTACGAGGGTACGTGGACAACATTCTCTCCTCTCGTTGCTATGCCATCACCATGATCTTGCGTGTGCGTAGGAATTTTTTTGAAATTACTACGTTCTCCAACAATAGAATAAGACCATCATAATTTAGAAGAGTTCCCGTTAGAAATCCTTCCCGTGGAATATAGATATATATTCATACCGTAGGTTGTTCCCTCATTCCTAATGATGGCATGTAGATTTCTCCTATGGACTCTCTGTAAACTCTCCATTTCATGTAACTCATTTAGACTGAAGAGGATTTCCATCACAGGATCTTCCATGTCAAGAATATGCATCGCAAGAAGAGCACGGACTTGACATGGAAGAGGAGGGCTTTGTTGATCCAACTCCATGTGGGAGAGGTGAAAATTACACTGGCAAGGAAGACAAGTTGTTTTGTGAGACATGGAAGAAACTTGGTCTTGATCCAGTCATTGGTGTTGAGCAAGCATGTTCAAGTTATTGGGAGTGTATCTATGATTGCTTCAAGGAACGCAAACACTCGTGTCAGCCATCAATCACACATTACGCTCGAACACACTTGCAAGTTATATGGACGGATTTCAAAAGTGGTCGACATGCTTGGCACGACTTCAAAATGATCTTGTGGAGCACTAGTGGGAACTTCACGGTTCAACACGATTCATCATGCTCCTAACATGTTTTATTTGGATTACTTGCTACATTTGGACCATATTTCGTGTTTGAATTTCATTTTTTAAATTTTAAAAGGAAGAGTTAAATATTGCGCAATTTTTGTTCAAATGAGGTTATGTATGAAAAAAGATGGAAGGATTGGAAAACGGGAAATACACACATAACTCACTTATTCCCAAAGAAGAAGATGCTATAGTGGAGCGACCCCTCCCCTCCTCCTATATTGGAGTAGCCCATGCCCCACTTCTCTCTCATTCCCGAATTCCAAATCTAGCGCACCACTCCCTTGCAAAAACCCTTCTGCAACCAACCAACCGAGAGCATGACGAGCTCCGCCGCCATCGTCTCCGCGCTGGCGACGAACTCCGGCCCCCGTGCGGCATCCACCTCACCCACCAGGACCCGCACTTCCACCGCAGGTTCTCCGCGCCGGCCGGTCGCCGTGCTGGTGACGGACCGGATCCGGCGTGCTTACGACCGACCTGCCGCCACCACCGAGGCACCCTCCGATCCACCCAACCGGCCTTCAACTTCAACCCTTATCAGCCCCAATCACAAGTAGTAGAGGAAAAACAGTAGAACCTACTATGGACACTATAGGGACCAAACCCCCTCCCCCTCCCTCCACCCCCTTCTAGGGGCAGTGCCGCCATAAGGGGGAGGGAGGTCGACAGTGAAAGGGGTGTGGAGGAGGGATTAGAAGGGGAAGAGACGGGAGGAAGGCAATTGCCACAAAATGGCAGTCCGAAAAATCTGATAGTCCGCAAAGAAGCCTTATTAGTGGGACATTGGTACTCTACTTGGGTCTCATCTTAGGAGATTTTGACCAATTTGTTTTTATTTCTGATAAAAGGTACTTGTATCGACTCAAAGTGTCACCTTATCAAGAAGATACAAACAAAATAAGTACATGGGCGGGGTCTCTGCATAATTAGGATGTACATTGACTTGCGTGATTAAACTGGTTGTCTGAAACAGGTCAACAAACTAACCGTACACTATTCTACTGATTTTGGCCACTTTCACAAACTGGTAACCGGCTGGCAACACTGGTGTAGCACATGTCCATTGCCATATGTGCTACCAGGATCATGGGTGGAGCTAGATGAGTACATGGGTGTACAGATGTACACCAATCATTTCCTATTTTAAAAAGAGTATATAAGCTCATCTGTTAAACCATATGGTCTAGCAAATATATGATTAAAGTTGTACATGAATGCTCTAAAAATGAGTATATCTGAAGCAATTCCTTACATACGATTAAATTTATACTCTAGAATTTTCTACATATATGCTTTCCTAATCATATAGTACAATAACTATTACGAATATTTGTCAAACCATATGTTTTAGAGATATATCTAACATAGATATGTATAAACAATACATATCTAACATAGATATGTATAAACTATAGATATGTATCAAACACTATTTAGAAAAATCATTTTTGTTATAAAGTACAAATTGACCAGTAAGTATTTTTCAATAAAATATATTACAAATATATAATAAATAAATAAAACAACTAATATATAACTTTGTTATGTTGTTAAGTATGCCAAATAAGTAATAAAACTATAATCCTTAACAAAGTAGTATGATAAGTATAAAATTTTAGTATAAAATATATCAAGAGGAGCTGACGGATAGATAAGACTGAAATTGGTGACCTGATAAAAATAAAATTGGACTTATGTACACTCCAAATCAAATGTTAGCTCCACCACTGCCATCCAAACCACCGGCAGCCGTCGGGCTTTCTCATCACCCGACGGCGCGCCCAAGTCACGCACCGCCGGGATCGGGAATGTGTTTGAGCTGTTGAGGTGTCGCTATCATAATGGCGAAATTCTTCGAGCTCATTTGTACCCAGGATAGCTTCTACTATCTTCACTAGATTTTCGTATCTTTGTTTCGAACTCATTACTTTGTCAGTGATATGAGAGTTTTTATGTTATGGAATGTGGACATAATCTAATTTGATGAAATATTTTAAGTATTACGTAGGTTTTATTGCTGCGTGCATTATTTTCTCAATTATTTTTTAAGTTTCAAGTCTGTTGGAATAGACAATGAAATGATCAATATTTTTTTACGAGAGAATGAACAAGCTTATGAAATTATGCATAAATGAACAGAATGCTGATAGTGGCTATGCAACTTACGAGCCGGTTCTTAGGCCAACTCCAATGCGCCGACCCGAATGGACGTATAGTTGATTCTCTTTTTGTCCGTTTGAGTCCGTTGGACACGAGTCGTCCTGCTGCATCCGCACAAATCTTCTTCATTACACATTGTATGCATATAAATCCATATAAAAATATTGCAACCAAATAAAACTCCATCCTGAAAATATGAACCAAGGAAATCATACAAGGTTGCGCTCTGGTCCGGATCTTCCTTGAGCCGGTAATGGCTTCATCCTTCCTGTCCTCGCTACTCTGTTTCTTCACAACTTCTTCGCCGGGTCAAAAATATTTGCCGGCTCTCATGGTTCTTCTTAATACTTGACCATTTTCACCTCTTCTTATCATGGCATCACCTCCTATGCTTCGACATGTGCATATGTCATCATAACGAATCCTTGAATGGATGTCAAATCTTGTCAGCGTGAAAAGTGAGTCAACTTTTGAGCTTAAATTTACTGTGCCGCCTGGGGTTTTGCTCCTGCAGTTTCGGGTTGCACCTCCCCTAAATAGACAGGCAGCCCCCTGCGGCTCACTCTTACATCTTCCTTCTCCTCTTGCTCCTGACGCCGCCGCGCCCCTTCGAGCTCGACGCCATCAATGTCAGCAGCAAACAGCGACCCCAACGCCGCCCACGGAGCCCATCGAGCACGCCGCGGCCACACTTCGAAGTTCGAAGCCTTCAAGCATCTTCCTCTTACAATTGTCTTTATTGCGTTTAATTTCTTCAATCTCTCATTTACGTTCATATGCAGAGTCTTTAGTTTCCGCTGCACAACTCTTGGACTTCCATATGTAGGTTGTTGCTTGACTTCCACTACTAGAAAAAGGCTTATCTCCAATATCTCTACTAGTGGCGCACCACAGAATCAGGTGCGCCATTGCTATGTTTTTACTAATGACGCACCACATAAGTAGTGCGCCATTGCTATTTTCTTGGTCCATCCCCCTCCCCCCACCAGACATAGCAATGGCGCACCACACCTAAGTGCGCCACTGCTATGCTACATAGGAGTGGCGTACCTAGGTGTGGTGCACATTGCTATGTCTGGTGGGAGTGTGCCTGTGTGTGTGTGAGGTTAGTAATGGCGCACCAGGGAGGGTGCGCCATTACTAATGTCTCACACACACAAACAC
>NC_041381.1:663975765-663976361 GCF_002162155.2 Triticum dicoccoides
GGTTTTTAAAAAAATAAAAGAAAATGATAAAAGATTCAAAACAAATTAAAAAATAGATGCCCATGTGTTATGTGTTCTAGTTGTTAGGAAAATTAACAAACATGAATTTTGAATTTTTTTGCAAAAGGCTGTCGTGTTTCGGTAAAATGACCTTAACTTTTGCATACGACCTCCGATGAATAAGTTTTTGATATGAAAAATCATCTACTCGAAAAGTTACATTCGAATTCAGCCGACACGCCCGTCATCGATTTTCTAGAATCCTCAAAAACCTAACAAAAAAAAGTTACGATAAAAAATAAATAAATTATCAATGGCGCACTAGTGCATGGTCCGCCACTGTTATTTTCCCGCCTTCAAAATTCAAGGGTCGGCCAGCCACTTACCCCTTCATTCTTCTCCTCCTCTCCTCCATTCCATCTCCTCCTCTCTCCTCCACTCCATCTCCTCCTCTCCGGTGACCTCCTCCTCATGGTGCTCCTCCTCCGGTGACCTCCTCCTCACGGTGCTCCTCCTCCGGCGACCTCCTCCTCCCTCCTCTCCTCCTCCGGCGACCTCCTCCTCCCTCCTCTCCTCCTCACGGTGCTCCTCCTCCG
>NC_041381.1:663976951-664022242 GCF_002162155.2 Triticum dicoccoides
ATTGTGCTCCTCCTTCCTCTCCAGCTCACGGTCCTCCTCCTCCTCTACTTCCGGCCACATGTGGAGCTCCCCCGGCACAAAGTACATACCAGATCCAGGTCAAGAACGAAATTTGAAAAAAATTCAAGCAAAAAAAACGAGCAAAAAAACAAGCCAAAAAATGAGCCAGATCTAGATCCAGATTCAAATTCAAAAATCAAAAATAGCAATGGCGCACGGTGGGGGTTAGACGGTGCACCACTCCTATTTTCCCGCCTTCAAAATTAAAAAAAATTCAAAAAATTCAAAAAAAGAGTTACCAGTGGCGCACCTGTAGCAACAGTAATGGCGCACTACAAGGTGTGCCACTGTTACCTGCAATACTAATGGCGCACCAGAGGTGCGCCATTAGTATTTGTTACTAGTGGCGTGGTAATAGTGGCGCACCCATAATGCGCCATTAACGGCAAAAATAGGTGCGCCACTAACAGTCGTTTTTCTAGTAGTGTTCGTAGAATTCTAAAAACTTGCCCACAACTAAAATTGGGAAAATGACAAGTTTTTATTTGGTCAAGTAGTCTAATCACACACACCCTCTAGACATACTTTCGATCTACAGCGGCGCCCGACCGCACTCTGTCCTTCGTGCTATGTTGCAACACCGGCGACTAGCAGCCTAACCTCTCATGTGTGTTGTGTTGCAGCACCGGCGCCGACGAACGCCAACAGCACCGTCGAGTCATCGGGTCGCATCACCGACAACATCTGAGTCAACGACGAGGGCTGCTTTGCAGCACTGGCCGTCGCATGTTAGATTGATCTCTCCACCAATGGGCCCAACCAGCTCATTGGGCCCTTGACCAATGCCCAGATCGGGGGAATCCAGCCCAAGCAAGTCTGGTGGGCCCCTGCCGCGCACCGGGTACTTGGTTCGTCCCTGCCACTGTTCCCCACTCCTAACCCTAGTCTGATCCAGAGGGAGGCACTGAAGCGATGGGAAGCGCCACCAGCCACATCACCGTTGCCCTCTACACCGAGCTCCCATCCGTTCACCACCGGTACCGGGAGCTCCTCAAGACAAGGAGAAGGTAATCTCCTCACGACACCGTCAGTCCTAGCCTACCCGATCCCACAACAACCTATCAATGGTTTCAGATAGGTTGGGTATAGGATTTTTTGATTGAAATAGAACACAGAGAAAGAAAGACCCCGCTCCCCAAGAACCCTAACTCTAACAGAGTAAAAAGGGCAAATAAATCCCATCGGGAAAAGTAGCACCGCCGCACAGGTCGTGCAGTTCCTCTCTATCCGAGCGGGCATCAGCATAACCGAGCCGTCCGAAAGAAGAACCAACCCCACACGGGGCAAGGAGCACCACCACAAAGCCGTTTGACGGCGGCACGTTCATCCTCAAGGTGCTCACGCACGCTGGCAAAGGGGTCAGCGGGGGCGCCGCATTGGAAAGCCGCTGTATCCCTCTCTGCCTTTTGGAGATGGAGGAATGGAAACGAAGGGGAAAGGGAAAGATGGCTCGCGCTGGCATGGCTCGCCGCCGTTGCCGGCGATCGGGGCGCAGCCGCGTGCCTCTCTGCCACTAGATGTGGTGGACGGCAGGAGAACAGGAGGTGGAAGTAAAAGAAAAGAGCGGCCCTGGCACGACACGGTGGCCAGTTGACGCCATCGCTAGCGCCCGGGTGCGGCGTAGTGGACGGTCGATGCCATCGTCGGCGCCCTGGCGTGGCGCTGTGGCCGGGCGTGCAAGTAAGAGCTAGCGACGGGAAATAATTGAATGGGGTTAGGGTTTCGGAGGCAGATCGGGACTGGTTTTGACACAGCGAGATGCACGGATTGCCATCGGATCTCCATGGACGCTCCAGATCAAAACCCTAGAGCAGCGCGAGCCTTTTGGGCCGAAAGAGGAGGCGGACCAGGCCGAAGCCAGGGCGGCTCGCGCGGCACGGCATGGGGACCAGGCCGTGGGCTTTTCTTTTTCCGCTGCTGGCCGCGCGCTGTGGTGTGCTGGTGTTTTTTTTTCTTTTTTTTTCTCATAAACAGAAAACGTCTCTGAAAATAAAAATAGAAAATTTTCAGACAAAGAAATGTTCATGAATTTTACAAAAAAAGTAAAGTTCATGAATTTCTATTTGGTCAAAGAAAAGTTTCTGTAAAGAATACAAAGTTTATGAATTTTTTATTCATGTTTTTCCGCTACAAATAAAAATAAAAGTGCTCTTTTAAAAGTGAATAGAACTAAAGTAAAAGATTAATTTTTTGGCTTCTCTAATGCAATTTTGAACAAACCGGTTGAACATGTCGCCAACTCTTCAATTGGTGCTAACCCAACTCTATCTCGTATATCATCATTCCGGACTCTATCCTGCCTCGTGTGGCCACATATCCATCTCAACATACGCATCTCCGCCACACCTAACTGTTGAACATGTCGCCTTTTAGTCGGCCAACACTCTGCGTCATACAACATTGCGGGTCGAACAACTGTCCTATAGAACTTGCCTTCTAGCTTTTGTGGCACTCTCTTGTCACAGAGAATGCCAGAAGCTTGGCGCCACTTCATCCATTTGGCTTTAATTTGATGGTTCACATCTTCATCAATACCCCCATCTTCCTGCAACATTGACACCAAATATCGAAAGGTGTCCTTCTGAGGTACCACCTGCCCATCAAGGCTAAACTCCTTCTCCTCACACCTAGTAGTACTGAAACCGCACATCATGTACTTGGTTTTAGTCCTACTAAGCCTAAACCCTTTCGATTCCAAGGTTTGTCTCCATAACTCTAACTTCCTATTTACCCTCGTCCGACTATCATCAACTAGCACGACATCATCCGCAAAGAGTATACACCATGGGATATCTCCTTGTATATCCCTTGTGACCTCATCCATCACCAAGGCAAAAAGATAAGGGCACAAAGTTGACCCCTGATGCAGTCCTATCTTAACTGGGAAGTCATTAGTGTCGACATCACTTGTTCGAACACTTGTCACAACATTATTGTACATGTCCTTGATGAGGGTAATGTACTTTGCTAGGACTTTGTGTTTCTCCAAGGCCCACCACATGACATTCCGCGGTGTCTAATCATAGGCCTTCTCCAAGTCAATGAACACCATATGCAAGTTCTTCTTTTGTTCCCTATATCTCTCCATAAGCTGTCGTACAAGGAAATTGGCTTCCATGGTCGACCTCCCAGGCATGAAACCAAACTGATTTTTGGTCATGCTTGTCATTCTTCTTAAGCGGTGCTCAATGACTCTCTCCCATAGCTTCATTGCATGGCTCATCATCTTAATTCCATGGTAATTAGTACAACTCTGAACATCCCCCTTGTTCTTGAAGATTGGTACTAATATACTCCATCTCCATTCTTCCGGCATCTTGTTTGCCCAAAAAATGAGGTTGAAAAGCTTGGTTAGCCATACTATCGCTATATCCCCGAGGCCTTTCCACACCTCAATGGGGATACAACCAGGGCCCATAGCCTTGCCTTCTTTTCATCCTTTTTAACTGAAGGAAATATGCCCTAGAGGCAATAATAAAGTTGTTATTTTATATTTCCGTATATCATGATAAATGTCTATTATTCATACTAGAATTGTATTAACCGGAAACTTGATACATGTGTGGATACATAGACAAAACACCGTGTCCCTAGTGTGCCTTGATACGTCTCCAACGTATCTACTTTTCCAAACACTTTTGCCCTTGTTTTGGACTCTAACTTGCATGACTTGAATGAAACTAACCCGGACTGACGCTGTTTTCAGCAGAACTACCATTATGTTGTTTTATGTGTAGAAAAGAAAAGTTCTCGGAATGTCCTGGAAATCCACGAAGGCACTTTTTGGAAAATATAAAAAATATTGGCGAAAGAATCAAGACCAGGGGGCCCACACCCTGTTCACGAGACATGGGGCGCGCCCCCTCCCCCTGGGCGCGCCCCCCTATCTCGTGGTCCCCCTGGACCTCCACCGACCTCAACTCCAACTCCATATATTCACGTTCGAGGAGAAAAAAATCAGAGAGAAAGTTTCATCACGTTTTACGAAACGGAGTTGCCGCCAAGCCCTAATCTCTGTCGGGAGGGCTGATCTGGAGTCCGTTCAGGGCTCCGAAGAGGGGGATTCGTCGCCGTCGTCATCATCAACCATTCTCCATCACCAATTTCATGATGCTCACCGCCGTGCGTGAGTAATTCCATCGTAGGCTTGCTGGACGGTGATGGGTTGGATGAGATTTACCATTTAATCAGGTTAGTCTTGTTAGGGTTTGATCCCTAGTATCTACTATGTTCTGAGATTGATGTTGCTATGACTTTGCTATGCTTAATGCTTCTCACTAGGGCCCGAGTGCCATGATTTCAGATCTGAACCTATTATGTTTTCATGAATATATGTGTGTTCTTGATCCTATCTTGCAAGTCTATAGTCACCTATTATGTGTTATGATCCGACAACCCCGAAGTGACAATAATCGGGATACTTCTCGGTGATGACCGTAGTTTGAGGAGTTCATGTATTCACTATGTGCTAATGCTTTGTTCTAGTTCTCTATTAAAAGGAAGCCTTAATATCCCTTAGTTTCCACTAGGACCCCGCTGCTACGGGAGGGTAGGACAAAAGATGTCATGCAAGTTCTTTTCCATAAGCACGTATGACTATTTACAGAATACATGCCTACATTACATTGATGAACTGGAGCTAGTTCTGTGTCACCCTATGTTATAGCTATTACATGAGGAATCGCATCCGGCATAATTATCCATCACTGATCCATTGCCTACGAGCTTTTCACATACTGTTCTTTGCTCATTTACTTTTCGTTGCTACTGTTACAACTACTACAAAAACCCAAAAACTATTATCTTTACTTTTGCCACCGTTACCTTTATTATCATACTACTCTACTACTAAATACCTTGCTGCAGATACTAAGTTATCCAGGTGTGGTTGAATTGACAACTCAACTGCTAATACTCAAGAATATTCTTTGGCTCCCCTTGTGTCGAATCAATAAATTTGGGTTGAATACTTTACCCTCGAAAGTTGTTGCGATCCCCTACACTTGTGGGTTATCAAGACTAATTTCTGGCGCCATTGCCGGGGAGCATAGCTCTATTCTCTAAGTCACTTGGGATTTATATCTGTTGATCACTATGAAGAACTTGAAAGACGCTAAAACTACGATTTTTCCCTCAACTACAAGGGGAGGTAAGGAACTGCCATCTAGCTCTGCACTAGATTCTCCTTCTGTTTTGAGTAAGCTTGCGACACCTAAACCTGCTACTGCTATGAATGCTGATATGTCGCATGTTATTGATGATGCCACTTCTGCTATGCATGATACTTATGACGAAACTACTTCTGTGCGTGATACTACTTTGCCATTAGGTGAATTTCTTGATGAACAAGTTGCTAGGGCTAGAGAGAATGAAATTATTGAAGATGCTATTATTGATGATAGTGATGATGAAAGTTCTCCGAATGATTATGAATTGCATGTTGTTCCTGAGGGTTATGTTATGAATGAAGAAGCTGCTAGAGCTATCTTTGCTTGCAATGATAGATATGATCTTAAGAAATTATTAGCTAAATGGAAGCAGCAGTCTCTTAATGCTAGAATGAAATTTGACCCCGCTTTTGCTACTTCACCTATCTGTGTTACTGATAAGGATTATGAATTCTCTGTTGATCCTGAGATTATTACTTTAGTTGAGTCTGATCCTTTTTATGGCCTTGAATCTGAAACTGTTGTGGCACAACTTACCAAGTTGAATGATATAGCTACCCTGTTCACTCATGATGATAAATCTCGCTATTTTTATATCCTTAGGATATTTCCTTTCTCATTAAAGGGTGATGCTAAGACTTGGTATAATTCTCTTGCTCCTGGTTGTGTGCGTAGTCCCCAGGATATGATTTATTACTTCTCTGCTAAATATTTCCCTGCTCATAAGAAACAAGCTGCCTTGCGGGAAATATATAATTTTGTGCAAATCAAAGAAGAGAGTCTCCCACAAGCTTCTCCGGTAACTCAATGCTTTGCCTGATCATCCTCTTAAGAAAAATGAAATACTCGATATCTTTTATAATGGACTAACCGATGCTTCCAAGGACTACTTGGATAGTTGTGCTGGTTGTGTTTTCAGGGAAAGAACAGTCGACGAAGCTGAATTACTATTGAATAATATGTTGACTAATGAAAATAATTGGACTCTTCCTGAGCCAATTCCTAAATCAATTGAGCCAACTCCTGAGCCTATTCCTAAACCCACTCCGAAGAAGAGAGGTGTTTTATTTCTCAGTCCTGAAGATATGGAAGAGGCAAAAAAATCAATGAAAGAAAAAGGTATTAAAGCTGAAGATGTTAAGAATTTACCACCTATTGAAGAAATACATGGTCTTAATATACCGCCTGTTGAGGAACCACATTGTCTTGATAACCCGACACAGGTAGTAAAGGTAAATTCTCTATATAGATATGATAAAGTTGAAATCCCCTCTACTAAGTTCCATAGCCCATGCTTAGATGAATTTGATGACTTTATGGCTAGACAAGAAATTTTAATGCTTATGTTCGTAGAGAGTTAAAGAATAATGCTTTTGAGATAGGACGCGTGAGCGATAATATGGGTAGAGTTAAAGGTGAACTTAAACTCATTAGCAAATATGTTTCTATGGTTGCTACTCAAGCCGACCAAGTACTTAAAGCTCAAAATGATTTGCTTGATGAATTAAATAATAAAAATGACTTTTCTGTTAGAGTGGCTACTAGAACTAGTAGAATGACTCAGGAACTTTTGTATCCTGAAGGCCACCCTTAGAGAATCGAGCAAGATTCTCAGAGAAATAATTTAGAGGCACATAGTTCTTCTAAAAAGAAGAACAAGAAAAGTGATAGAACTTTGCATGCTTCTAGTGAACCTACTATAGACACACCTGAGAATCCTAATAATATTTCTATTTCTGATGCTGAAACACAATCAGGTGATGAACATGAACCTAGTGATAATGTTAATGATAATGTTCAGGTCGATGCTCAACCTAGCAAAAACAATGAAGTAGAGATTGAACCTGATATTGATCTTGATAACCCACAATCAAAGAATCAACATTATGATAAGAGAGATTTTCTCGCTAGGAAGCACGGTAGAGAAAGAGAACCATGGGTTCAGAAACCCATGCCCTGTCCTCCTAAACCATCCAAGACAAAGGATGATGAGGATTTCGAGCGCTTTGCTGAAATGATTAGACCTATCTTCTTACGTATGCGCTTAACTGATATGCTTAAAGTAAATCCTTATGCTAAGTATATGAAAGATATCATCACAAATAAAAGAAAGATACCGGAAGCTGAAATTTCCACCATGCTTGCTAATTACACCTTTAAGGGTGGAATATCAAAGAAACTTGGAGATTCGGGGGTACCAACTATACTATCCTCCATTAAAAGAAATTATGTTAGAACTGCTTTATGTGATCTTGGAGCCGGTGTTAGTGTTATGCCTCTCTCTTTATATCGTAGACTTGAATTGAATAAGTTGACGCCTACTGAAATATCTTTGCAAATGGCTGATAAATCAACTGCTATACCTATCGATATTTGTGAGGATGTGCCTTTTGTGGTTGCAAATGTCACTATCTTAACAGACTTTGTTATTCTTGATATTCCCGAGGACGATATTATGTCGATTATCCTTGGTAGACCTTTTTTGAATACTCCAGGGGCTGTTATTGATTGCAACAAAGGCAATGTCACTTTTCATGTTAATGGTAATGAGCATACGGTACACTTTCCGAGGAAACAATCTCAAGTTCATAGCATCAATTCTATTGGAAAAGTTCCAACTATTATTATTGGAGGTTTTGAATTTCCTCTCCCTACTGTCAAGAAAAAGTATGATATTCTAATTATTGGGGATTTTCATATCCCCGCTGAGGTAACTTAGTGTTATTAAAAATTTCTCTGGTTCCGTGTTATTCGGAATGAGTTTGTTAACAAGACTTGATCAACCTTGTTAGTGGATTTATTTTGACGATCATGAGATGGATGAAACTAGAAGGCACAACCTTCTGTACCCTCTTTTTTACTTTCTGTTATTTAGAATAAATAAAGCAAAAATAGTATTATCTGTCTGTTTTCTGAATTATCCGTGCATTAAAAAATATATCCCGAAAATAAAAGTGCTCCAAATGCCCTGCAAATTTAGTATGATTTTTTATGGAATATTTGAGGATTTTAGGCAGTGAAATCACTGCAGGAGGGGCAAGCACCAGGCCACGAGAGTGGAGGGCGCTCCCACCCCACCTGGGCGTGCCCCCTGTCTCGTGGGCCCCTGGTGGCCCCCCTCCACTTATGCCAGCACCCACACACTTCATCTTCTACCCCAAAAATCCCCATCTAGCTCAAGCACGAGTTCTAGCTCATTTTGCTGCGATTTTCGATCTCCTTGCTCAAAGCTCCATTCACAAAACTACTTTGGGGGATTGTTGCTTGGTATGTGACTCCTCCCTTGGTCCAAATAGTTTTTGTTCTAGTGCTTAATTCATTGCAAATTTTTGCTGCATAGGTGACCATGTTCTCGAGCTTGCATGTTAAATTTATGAGGCCCCAAGCAATTCTAATGCATGATATAGGCTCTAGGCACTTGTAGGAGTAGTTACTACCAATTTTGTTTAGTTTTATTCACTTTTATTTTGAAGTTACTAAAATTTCAGAATTATTTCAGAAAAAGAATTATGCTTAGAAGAATGTACGAAGGTGGTTCCTCGGTGAAGAAAGAACCCATGATTGCTATACGTGAGCAAGATGTTGAATTGCCGAGGGACGCGGATGTACGAGCTTGTGAGTGGCCATCCGATAATTTTATGGTCGAAGCAGGCTTTAAGGAGGAATTTGACGTGTTTGTGCGTAATGCTGAGCTGCAGGACTTCTTACAAGATAAGTGTCCTCAGTACTATCAATTGACTGATTCCTTTGTGCGAAGGTTTAAATATAACTGTGCGCGTAATTCTCCTAGTGTCATATTTGATATTTATAATACATCTTATACCATGGACTTAGAGGATTTCACAACTGCTTGCAAACTCCCGCAGTGGGGTAATATTAATGATCCTCACAAATCTGAATTTAGAGATTTCCTTGCTAGTATTACTATGGGAGAATCCGGGGATATTTCACAAGCTACCATAGGGAGCATTCATTTTCTTGCTATACATTATTTTGCTCTCTTTATTGGTAGATGCATTAACGCTAAAGACGAAGCATGTTACATGTGTGTCCCTGATCTTTGTGTCCTCAAGAGCGCTGTATCGGGTTATAAAGGTTATAACTTGGGGGCAATAGTTGCACGTAGGTTGCAGAATAATAGTAGAAAGGGAGATTTATTTGGAGCAATTTATGCAACCCGTGTGGCTAATTATCTTGGTATAGCCCCACGAGAGGGAGATATGTTGATACCTCCGGTTTATTTGGATTATGAAGATATGGTCAATCATCAATTTCTAAGGAGGAATAAACAATTCCTCCAATATCGACTAATCTATAATAGACGCAACCTCGTCCATGTTACTCTTCCTGCTCCTCTCCGTTTTGATTATCAGGCAAAAGGAAGATATGTTGTCACCAGGGAGGAAGCAGATGAACACGAGGGGAGAGCGAAGGCAGCTCGCCAACATGCCGCAGCTCAGGAGGCGGTTGCTGCTGCATCTCAGTACGACCCCAACTACAACTATGGATATTAGCGAGGCAGTCCTTGGTACTAGACCAACTTAGGCCAAAAGCCTAAGCTTGGGGGAGTACGTATTTCTCACCGACTTTACATTCATGTTCATACACTAGTCGTCGGTGCTCATACTCTTTCATTGTATTATCCATGCTAGTTTAATTTTCTTTTTCGCTTTCTTCTTGTGTGTCTAATAAACCTTAAGAAAACCCCAAAAAAAGTTAGTTTAGTTCCCATGCTTGTAGTAGAAATTAAAATAAAAACCCAAAAAGATTTCTAGTTCTTCTTACTTGTTGGGAGCTTTCCCGTGTAAATAGTTTTATTTTCTTTTCTTCCCTTTGGGGGTCGAGAAGACCATATTGAAAATGTTTAGTGGCTCTCATATGCATGATTGTTTATTTAACTTAGAGCCCATATTATCTTGTCTTCTCTCTTGAGTTGAATGCTTGCAGATTCTAGCCTAGTCCAATGCGCGTGCACTCTTATTATTATACACATCGTTCGGTCGTGCAAGTGAAAGGCAATAATGACGATATGTGATGGACTTATTGAGATGAGAAAAGCTTGTATGAACTCGACCTCTCTTGTTTTTGTAAATATGATGAGTTCATCGTTTCTGATTCAGCTTATTATGAAGTAAACATATTTGCAATGACATTTAGAGATTATAGTTGCTTGTGCCATGCTTGATTAGCTATGAGTTATAATGGTTTACCTTATGTGCCAACATGCTATTAGAATGATTATGATATAGTATAATGGGATGGTATCCTCCTTTGAATGAATTGAGTGACTCGACTTGGCACATGTTCACGCATGTAGTTGAAACAAATCAACATAGCCTTCATGATATTTATGTTCATGGTAGATTATATCCTACTCATGCCTGTACTCGGTGTAAATTAATTCTAATACATGTTCATGACTGTTGTCGCTCTCTCAGTTGGTCGCTTCCCAGTCTTTTGCTAGCCTTCACCTGTACTAAGCGGGAATACTGCTTGTGCATCCAAACTCCTTAAACCCCAAAGTTGTTCCATATGAGTCCACTACACCTTCCTATATGCGGTATTTACCTGCCGTTCCAAGTAAATTTGTATGTGCCAAACTCCAATCTTTCAAATGAAATTTTGTTTTGTATGCTCGAGCAGCTCATGTTATGACTAGGGCTGCCTATATCTTCCATGCTAGGTGGGTTATTCTCAAGAGGAGTGGACTCCGCTCCTCATTCACGAGAAAGGGTCGGTAACCGGGATGCCCAGTCCCATGATCCAAAAAGATCAAAGAAAATCAAAATAATTAAACAAAACTCCCCCAGGGCTGTTGTTAGTTGGAGGCACTCGTTGTTTCGAGCAAGCCATGGATTGATGCTTGTTGGTGGTTGGGGGAGTATAAACCTTTACCATTCTGTTTGGGAACTGCCTATAATGCATGTAGTATGGAAGATACAACCATCTCATAGTTGTTGCGTTGACACCAAAAGTATGCCGCTCAAAATGTTATTCAATCTCTATTTTAAAATTGAACTCTGGCACCTCTACACATCCCTGCTTCCCTCTGCGAAAGGCCTATCTATTTAGTTTTATGTTGAGTCATCACCCTTCTTATTAAAAAGCACCCGCTGGAGAGCACACTGTCATTTGCCTTCATTGCTATTGGTTTATATTGGGTATGACTTGACTGGATCTCTTTTACCATGAATTACAATGTTTAGTCAGTCCTTGATCTTTAAAGGTGCTCTACATTTATGTTTTGCGGTCTTAGAAAGGGCTAGTGAGATACCATTTTGTTATATCATGTTATGATTGTTTTGAGAAAGTGTTTTCATCCGAGTTTTATTATTATGGCTCGCTAGCTGATTATGCTATTGATATGAGTAATTGTGAGACCTAAGTGTTATTGTGAGTATGGTTAGTTCATAATATTTGCTGAAACCTGAATGCTGGCTTTTCATGTTTACAACAACAAGAGCAAACCGAGTTTGTAAAAGTTTTTCTTTATCACTTTCAGTTTATCAACTGAATTTCTTGAGGACAAGCAAAGGTTTAAGCTTGGGGGAGTTGATACGTCTCCAACGTATCTACTTTTCCAAACACTTTTGCCCTTGTTTTGGACTCTAACTTGCATGATTTGAATGAAACTAACCCGTACTGCCGCTGTTTTCAGTAGAACTACCATGAAGTTGTTTTATGTGTAGAAAAGAAAAGTTCTTGGAATGTCCTGGAAATCCACGGAGGCACTTTTTGGAAAATATATAAAATATTGGCAAAAGAATCAAGCCAGGGGCCCACACCCTGTCCATGCGACAGGGGGCGCGCCCCCTCCCCCTGGGCGCGTCCCCCTATCTCGTGGGCCCCCTGGACCTCCATCGACCTCAACTCCAACTCCATATATTACCGTTTGGGGAGAAAAAAATCAGAGAGAAAGTTTCATCGCGTTTTATGACATGGAGCCTCCGCCAAGCCCTAGTCTCTCTCGGGAGGGCTGATCTGGAGTTCGTTCGGGGCTCCGGAGAGGGGGATTCATCGCCGTTGTCATCATCAACCATCCTCCATCACAAATTTCATGATGCTCACCGCCGTGCGTGAGTAATTCCATCGTAGTCTTGCTGGACGGTGATGGGTTGGATGAGATTTACCATGTAATCAAGTTAGTTTTTTTAGGGTTTGATCCCTAGTATCCACTATGTTCTGAGATTGATGTTGCTATGACTTTGCTATGCTTAATGCTTGTCACTAGGGCCCGAGTGCCGTGATTTCAGATCTGAACCTATTATGTTTTCATGAATATTTGTGTGTTCTTGATCCTATCTTGCAAGTCTATAGTCACCTATTATGTGTTATGATCCGACAACCCCGAAGTGACAATAATCGGGATACTTCTCGGTGATGACCGTAGTTTGAGGAGTTCATGTATTCACTATGTGCTAATGCCTTGTTCCGGTTCTCTATTAAAAGGAGGCCTTAACATCCCTTAGTTTCCACTAGGACCCCGCTGCCACGGGAGGGTAGTACAAAAGATGTCATGCAAGTTCTTTTCCATAAGAACGTATGACTATTTACGGAATACATGCCTACATTACATTGATGAACTGGAGCTAGTTCTGTGTCACCCTATGTTATAGCTTTTACATGAGGAATCGCATCCGGCATAATTATCCATCACTGATCCATTGCCTACGAGCTTTTCACATACTGTTCTTCGCTTATTTACTTTTCCGTTGCTACTGTTACAACTACTACAAAAACCCAAAAACTATTATCTTTACTTTTGCCACCGTTACCTTTATTATCATACTACTTTGCTACTAAATACCTGGCTGCAGATACTAAGTTATCCAGGTGTGGTTGAATTGACAACTCAACTGCTAATACTCAAGAATATTCTTTGGCTCCCCTTGTGTCGAATCAATAAATTCGGGTTGAATACTTTACCCTCGAAAGCTGTTGCGATCCCCTACACTTGTGGGTTACCATGCCTCGACTTGACTATCGTTAATCAAAGATGGTTAAGTTTCCTAACCATAGACATGTGTTGTCATTTTATGAATGGGATCACATCATTAGGAGAATGATGTGATGGACAAGACCCATCCTTTAGCTTAGCATAATGATCGCTCAGTTTTATTGCTACTGCTTTCTTCATGTCAAATACATATTCCTCCGACTATGAGATTATGCAACTCCCGGACGCCGGAGGAATACCTTGTGTGCTATCAAATGTCACAACATAACTGGGTGATTATAAAGGTGCTCTATAGGTATCTCCGAAGGTGTTTGTTGGGTTGGCATAGATCGAGATTAGGATTTGTCACTCTGAGTGTCGGAGAGGTATCTCTGGGCCCTCTCGGTAATGCACATCATAAGAAGCCTTGCAAGCAATGTGACTAATGAGTTAGTTGCGGGATGATTCATTACAAAATGAGTAAAGAGACTTGCCGGTAATGAGATTGAACTAGGTATGAAGATACCAACGATCGAATCTCGGGAAAGTAACATACTGATGACAAAGGGAATAACGTATGTTGTCATAACGGTTAGTCCGATAAAGATCTTCGTAGAATATGTGGGAACCAATATGAGCATCTAGGTTCCGCTATTGGTTATTGACCAGAGAGGTGTCTCAGTCATCTCTACATAGTTCTTGATCCCGTAGGGTCTGCACGCTTAACGCTCGATGACGATTTGTATTATATGAGTTATGTGATTTGGTGACCGAATGTTGTTCGGAGTCCGAAATGAGATCATGTACATGACGAGGAGTCCCAGAATGGTTGATAGGTAAAGATTCATATATAGGACGACAATATTAGGACACCGGAAGTGTTTCGGGGGTACCGGGTACGTATCGGGTATCGGGGCACCAGAAGGGGTTCCGGGCAACCCTCGACAAACTACATGGACCTAATGGGCCAAGAGGTTGACAGACCAGCCCCTAAGGGGCTTGTGCGCCCCATGTAGGATGAATTAGGAGAGGGGAAGGAAAGAGGGGAAGAGAGAAGGAAGGGGAGGGATTTGGCCTCCCCCTTCCTTCCGTCCTCCCTCCTTCCTCCCCCTTTGGAAGGTATGGAAAGGGGGGAACCGAATAGGATTAGGGCCCCAAGTAGGATTCCCCCTACTTGGGCGCCCCTTGGCTGCTCCCTCTCCCTCCCAACTATATATATGAGGGCAGGGCACCGCTAGAACACACAATATTGATTCCTAGCCGTGTGTGGCGCCCCCCTCCATAGTTTACGCCTCCGGTCATATTCTCGCAGTGCTTAGGCGAAGCCCTGCGCGGATCACTTCACCATCACCGTCGCCACGCTGTCGTGCTGAGAGAACTCATCTACTCCCTCAACACTCTGCTGGATCAAGGGTTCGTGGGACATTATCGAGCTGAAAGTGTGTAGAACTCGGAGGTGGCGTATATTCTCTACTTGATCGGTCAGACTTAGAAGAAGTTCGACTACATCAACCGCGTTGCTAAACGCTTCTGCTTTTGGTATTCGAAGGTACATGGACACACTCTCCCCCTCTCATTTGTATGCATCTCCTGGATAGATCTTGCGTGAGCGTAGGAAATTTTTGGAATTGCATGCTACATTTCCCAACAATGGCATCCGAGCCAGGTCTATACGTAGATGATATGCACGAGTTGAACACAAATAGTTGTGTGCGGCGATCATCATACTGCTTACCACTAATGTCTTATTTTGATTCGGCGGTATTGTTGGATGAAGCGGCCCGGACCAACCTTACATGACCACGTTCATGAGACCGGTTCCACCGATGGACATGCAACAAGTTTTGCATAAAGGTGGCTGGCGGGTGTCTATTTCTCCAACTTTAGTTGAATCTAATTTGACTGCGGCTGCTCCTCATTGAAGTTTAAAACAACAAACTTGATAAATCACCATTGTGGTTTTTGTGCCGTAGGTAAGAACGGTTCTTGCTAGAAGCCCGTAGCAGCCACGTAAAACTTGCAACAACAAAGTAGAGGACATCTAACTTGTTTTTGCAGGGCATGTTGTGATGTGATATGGTCAAGACATGATGTGATATGCGTCGTTGTATGAGATGATCATGTTTTGTAGAAGTTATCGGCAACTGGCAGTAGCCTTATGGTTGTCGCTTTATTGTATGAAATGCAAACACCATGTAATTGCTTTACTTTATCACTAAGCGGTAGCGATAGTCGTAGAAGCAATAGTTGGCGAGACGACCACGACACTACGATGGAGATCATGGTCTCAAGCTCGTGACAACGGAGATCATGATGATGCTTTGGAGATGGAGATCAAAAGCCCAAGATGATGATGACCATATCATGTAACATATTTTTGATTACATGTGATGTTTATCTTTATTCATCTTATTTTTCTTAGTACGGTGGTAGCATTATAAGATGATCCCTTAACTAAAATTTCAAGGTATAAGTGTTCTCCCCGAGTATGCACCGTTGCGAAAGTTCTTCATGCTGAGACACCACGTGATGATCGGGTGTGATAGGCTCTGCGTTCAAATACAACGGGTGCAAGCCAGTTTTGCACATGCGGAATACTCGGGTTAAACTTGACGAGCCTAGCATGTACAGACATAGCCTCGGAACACTGGAGACCAAAAGGTCGAATGTGAATCATATAGTAGATATGATCAACATAGAGATGTTCACCATTGATGACTACTCCATCTCACATGATGATCGGACATGGTTTAATTTATTTGGATCACGTATCATTTAGATGACTTGAGGGATGTCTATCTAAGTGGGAGTTCTTAAGTAATATGATTAATTGAACTTAATTTGTCATGAACTTATTCGTGATAGTATTAGCAAATTATGTTGTAGATCAATAGCTCACGTTTGTAGCTCCCCTATGTTTTTTGATATGTTCCTAGAGAAAACTAAGTTGAAAGATGACATTAGCAATGACGTGGACTGGGTCCGTGATATGAGGATTATCCTCATTCCTGCACAGAAGAATTATGTCCTTGATGCACCGCTAGGTGACAGACCTATTGCATGAGCAGATGCAGACGTTATGAACATTTGGAAAGCTTGATGTGAAGACTACTTAATAGTTTAGTGCACCATGCTTTACGTCTAAGAATCGGGGCTTCAAAGACATTTTAAACGCCACAGAGCATATGAGATGTTCCAAGAGCTGAATTGGGTATTTCAGACTCATGCCCGTGTCGAGAGGTATAAGATCTCTGACAAGTACTTTGCCTATAGGATGGAGGAGAATAGCTCATCTAGTGAGCATGTGCTCAGAATGTCTGCGCCCTACAATCGCTTGAATCAAGTGGGAGTTGATCTTCCAGATAAGATAGTGATTGAAAGAGTTCTCTAGTCACTATCACCAAGCTACTAGAACTTCGTGATGAACTATTATGAGCAAGGGATAACGAAAAAGATTCCCGAGCTCTTCGCGATGCTGAAATCGCCGAAGGTAGAAATCAAGAAAGAGAATCAAGTGTTGATGGTTAACAAGACCACTAGTTTCAAGAAAAAGGGCAAAGGAAAAGAAAGGGAACTTCAAGAAGAATGACAAGCAAGTTGTCACTCCCATGAAGAAACACAAAGCTGGACCTAAGCCTGAAACTGAGTGCTTCTACTTCAAAGGAAATGGTTACTGGAAGCGAAACTACCCCAAATATTTGGCGGATAAGAAGGATGGCAAAGTGAACAAAGGTATATTTGATATACATGTTATTGATGTGTACTTTACTAGTGTTCATAGTAACCCCTAGGTATTTGATACCGGTTCAGTTGCTAAAGATTCGTAACTCAAAACCGGAGTTGCAAAATGAACAGAGACTAGTTAATGGCGAGGTGGCGATGTGTGTTGGAAGTGATTCCAAGATTGGTATGATCATCATCGCACACTCCCTATACTTTCGGGATTAGTGTTGAACCAAAATAAATGTTATTTTGTGTTTGCGTTGAGCATGGATGTGATTAGATCATGTTTATTGCAATACGGTTATTCATTTAAGACACATTATAATTGTTATTCTGTTTACATGAATACAATCTTCTATGGTCATACACCCAGTGTTAATGGTTTGTTGATTCTCGATCATGATGATACACATATTTATAATAATGATGCCAAAAGATGCAAAGTTGATAATGATAGTGCAACATATTTGTGGCACTGCCGTTTAAGTCATATCGGTATAAAGCACATGAAGAAACTACATGCAGATGGACTTTTGGAATCACTTGATTATGAATCATTTGATACTCACGAACCATGCCTCATGGGCAACATGACTAAAACTCTGTTCTCAGGAACAATGGAACGAGCCAATGACTTATTGGAAATAATACATACCGACGTATGTGGTCCGATGAGTGTTGAGGCTAGTGGCAGGTATCGTTATTTTCCGACCTTCACAGATGATTTGAGCAGATATGGGTATATCTACTTAATGAAACACAAGTCTGAAACATTTGAAAAGTTCAAAGAATTTCATAGTGAAGTGGAGAATCATTGTAACAAGAAAATAAAGTTTCTACGATCTGATAGTGAAGGAGAGTATTTGAGTTACGAGTTTGGCCTTCTTTTAAAACAATGTGGAATAGTTTCACAACTCACACCACCTGGAACACCACTGCGTAATGGTGTGTCCGAACATTGTAACCGTACTTTATTGGATATGGTGCGATCTATGATGTCTCTTACTGATTTACCACTATCATTTTGGGGTTATGCGTTAGAGACAACTGCATTCACATTAAACAAGGCACCGTCAAAATCCGTTGAGACGACACCGTATGAACTGTGGTTTGGAAACAAACCTAAGCTGTCGTTTCTTAAAGTTTGCGGCGCAATGCTTATGTTAAAAGGCTTCAGCCTGATAAGATCGAACCCAAATCGGAGAAGTGCGTCTTCATAGGATACCCTAAGGAAACAATTGGGTACACCTTCTACCACAGATCTGAAGGCATGATCTTTGTTGCCAAGAATGGAACCTTTCTAGAGAAGGATTTTTCTCTCGAAGTAAGTGGTTGGGATGAAACTAGAACTTGACGAGGTAATTGTACCTTCTCTCAATTTGGAAAGTAGCTCATCTGAGAAATCCATTCCCATGATGCCTACACCAACTAGAGAGGAAGCTAATGATAATGATCATGAAACTTCAGATGAATTTACTACAGAACCTCGTAGGTCAACCAGAGCACGATCCGCACCAGAGTGGTATGTCAATCCTATTCTGGAAGTCATGTTGCTTGACAATGATGAACCTATGAACTATGAAGAAGCTATGATGAGCCCAGATTCCGATAAATGGCTTGAGGCCATGAAATCTGATATAGGATCCATGTATGAGAACAAAGTATGGACTTTGGTTGATTTGCCCGATGATTGGTGACCCATAGAGAATAAATGGACCTTTAAGAGAAAGACAGAGGGTGATGGTAGTGTTACTATCTACAACGCTTGAATTGTCGCAAAAGGTTTTCGACAAGTTCAAGGTGTGGACTACGATGAGATTTTCTCACTCGTATCGATGCTTAAGTCTGTCCGAATCATGTTAGCAATTGCCGCATTTTATGAAATCTGGCAAATGGATATCAAAACTACATACCTTAATGGATTTATTAAAAAAGAGTTGTATATGATACAACCAAAAGGTTTTGTCAATCCTAAAGGTGCTAACGAAATATGTAAGCTCAAGCGATCCATCTATGGACTGGTGCAAGCATCTCGGAGTTGGAATATACACTTTGATGAGTTTATCAAAGAAAATAGTTTTATACAAACTTGCGGTGAAGCCTGCATTTACAACAAAGTGAGTGGGGCACTACAACCTTTGTGATAAGTATATGTGAATGCCATATTGTTGATCGAAAATGATGTAAAATTTTCTGGAAAGCATAAAGTAGAGTTTGAAAGGAGTTTTTTCAAAGAAAGACCTTGGTGAAGCTGCTTACATATTGAGCATCAAGATCTATAGAGATAAGATCAAGACGCTTGATAAGATTTTTCAATGAGTGCATACCCTGACAAGATTTTGAAGTAGTTCAAAATGGAATAGTCAAAGAAGGAGTTCTTCCCTGTGCTACAATGTGTAAAGTTGAGTAAGACTCAAAACCCGACCACAGCAGAAAATACAAAGAGAATGAAAGTCATTCCCTATGCATCAGCCATAGGTTCTATAAAGTAAGCTATGCTGTGTACCAGACCTATTGTGTACCTTATCATGAGTTTGGCAAGGGGCGCAATAGTGATCCGGGAATGGATCACTGGACAACGGTCAATGTTATCCTTAGTTACCTAAGAGGACTGAGGAAATATTTCTTGGTTATGGGGGTGATAAAGAGTTCATCGTAAAGATTTACGTCGATGCAAGCTTTTACACTGATCTGGATGGCTCTGAGTCTCAATCTGGATACATATTGAAAGTGGGAGCAATTAGCTAGAGTAGTTCCATGCAGAGCATTGTAGACATAGAAAATTTGCAAAATACATACGGCTCTGAATGTGGCAGAGCTGTTGACTAAACTTCTCTCACAAGCAAAACATGATCACACCTTAGTATTCTTTTGGGTGTTAATCACATAGGGATGTGAACTAGACTATTGACTCTAGTAAACCCTCTAGGTGTTGGTTTCTACGTCTTGAGTTTGCGTTGGTTTTCCTTGAAGAGGAAAGGGTGATGCAGCAATAGTAGCGTAAGTATTTCCCTCAGTTTTTGAGAACCAAGGTATCAATCCAGTAGGAGGCTCCTCAGAAGTCCCACACACCTACACAAACAAACAAAGAACTCGCAACCAATGCAATAAAGGGGTTGTCAATCCCTTCAAGGCCACTTGCGAAAGTAGATCTGATAGAGATATTATGATAAGATAAATATATTTTTGGTATTTTATAATATAGATTGGAAAAGTAAAGATGCAAATAAAAGTAGATTGAAAGCTTATATGATAAAACATAGACCCCGGGGCCATAGGTTTCACTAGTGGCTTCTCTCAAGATAGCATAAGTGTTACAGTGGGTGAACAAATTACTGTCGAGCAATTGATAGAAAAGCGAATAATTAGGAGATTATCTAGGCATGATCATGTATATAGGCATCACGTCCGTGACAAGTAGACCGACTCCTGCCTGCATCTACTACTATTACTCCACAAATCGACCGCTATCCAGCATGCATCTAGAGTATTAAATTCATAAGAACAGAGTAACACATTAAGAAGATGACATGATGTAGAGGGATAAACTCATGCAATATGATATAAACCCCATTTTTTAATCCTCGATGGCAATAATACAATACGTGCCTTGCTGCCCTGATGTCACTGGGAAAGCACACCGCAAGATTGAACCCAAAGCTAAGCACATATCCCATGGCAAGAAAGATCAATCTAGTAGGCCAAACCAAACTGATAATTCGAAGAGACTTGCAAAGATAACTCAATCATACATAAAAGAATTCAGAGGAGATTCAAATATTTCTCATAGATAAACTTGATCATAAAACCCACAATTCATCGGATCTCGACAAACACACCACAAAAAGAGTTAGATCAAATAGATCTCCACAAGAAAGGGGGAGAACATGGTATTGAGATCCAAAAAGAGAGAAGAAGCCATCTAGCTAATAACTATGGACCCAAAGGTCTGTGGTAAATTACTTACAACTCATCGAAGGGGCTATGGTGTTGATGTAGAAGCCCTCCGTGGTCGATTCCCCCTCCGGCAGAGTGCCGGCGAAGGCTTCAAGATGGGATCTCGCAGATACAGAAGGTTACGGTGGTGGAAATTGTTTTTCGTTGGCTCCCTGGATGTTTTCGGGGTACGTAGGTATATATAGGAGGAAGAAGTACGTCGGTGGCTGCCCGAGGGGCCCACGAGATAGGGGGCGCGCCCTGTAGGGGTGGGCGCGCCCTCCACCCTCGTGACCGCCTCGATCGCTTCTTGACTTGCACTCCAAGTCCTCTGGATCACGTTTGTTCCAAAAATCACGCTCCCGAAGGTTTCATTCCGTTTGGACTCCGTTTGATATTCCTTTTCTTCGAAATACTGAAATAGTTACAAAAACAGCAATACGGGCTGGGCCTCCGGTTAGTAGGTTAGTCCCAAAAATGATATAAATGTGTAAAATAAAGCCCATAAACATCCAAAACGGGTAATATAATAGCATGGAACAATAAAAAATTATAGATACGTTGGAGACGTATCAAGCATCCCCAAGCTTAATTCCTGCTCGTCCTCGAGTAGGTAAATGATAAAAACAGAATTTTTGATGTGGAATGCTACCTAGCATAATTCTCAATGTAATTTTATTTATTGTGGCATGAATGTTCAGATCCAAATGATTCAAAATAAAAGTTCATATTGACATAAGAAATAGTAATACTTCAATCATACTAATCAAAGCAATCAAGTCTTCTCAAAATAACATGGCTAAAGAAAGTTCATCCCTACAAAATCATATAGTTAGGCTATGCTTCATTTTCGTCACACAAAAAATGTTCCCAAATTCTACACCCCCGATGACAAGCCAAGCAATTGTTTCGTACTTAAATAATTTCAAACTTTTTAAACTTTCACGCAATACATGAGCGTGAGCCATGGATATAGCACTATGGGTGGAATAGAATATGATGATGGGGATTGTGTGGAGAAGACAAAAAAGGAGAAAGTCTCACATTGACGAGGACAATTTACGGGCTATGGAGATGCCCATCAATTGATGTCAACATGAGGAGTAGGGATTGCCATGCAACGGATGCACTAGAGCTATAAATGAATGAAAGCTCAACAAAAGAAAACTAGTGGGTGTGCATCCAACTTGCTTGCTCACGAAGACCTAGGGCATTTGAGGAAGCCCATCGTAGGAATATACAAGCCAAGTTCTATAATGAAAAATTCCCACTAGTATATGAAAGTGAGAATATATGAGACTCTCTATATGAAGAACATGGTGCTACATTGAAGCACAAAATATGAGACTCGCTATATGAAGAACATGGTGCTACTTTGAAGCACAAGTGTGGAAAAAGAGATAGTAACATTGCCCCTTTTTATTTATATTTTTTTTCTTTTTTTCTTCCTTTTTTGGGCCTTTCTTTTTTTTCTTTTGGCCTTTTTTGGGACAATGCTCTAATAATGATGATCATCACACTTTTATTGATTACAACACATGAATTACAACTCAAAACTAGAACAAGATATGGCTCTATATGAATGCCTCCGGCGGTGTACCGGGATGGTGCAATGAATCAAGAGTGACATGTATGAAAAGTTATGCATGGTGACTTTTCCACGAATACGATGTCAACTACATGATCATGCAATGGCAATATGACAAAAGTAATGCGTGTCATGATGATAAATGGAACGGTGGAAAGTTGCATGGCAATATATCTCGGAATGGCTATGGAAATGCCATAAATAGGTAGGTATGGTGGCTGTTTTGAGGAAGATATAAGGAGGTTTATGTGTGATAGAGTGTATCATATCACGGGGTTTGGATGCACCGGCGAAATTTGCACCAACTCTCAAGGTGAGAAAGGGCAATGCACGATACCGAAGAGGCTAGCAATGATGGAAAGGTAAAAGTGCATATAATCCATGGACTCAACATTAGTCAAAAGAACTCATATACTTATTGCAAAAATTTAGAAGTCATCAAAAACCAAGCACTACGCGCATGCTCCTAGAGGGATAGATTGGTAGGAAAAGACCATCGCTCGTCCCCGATCGCCACTCATAAGGATGCACAATCCAAGGACACTTCATGTTTCAAATTTGTTAGACAACTTTAACCATACGTGCATGCTACGGGACTTGCTAACTTGAACACAAGAATTCTTTAAATTAATAATCACCCAACTAGCATGACTTTAATATCACTACCTCCATATCTCAAAACAATTATCAAGTATCAAATTGATCTTAGCATCCAATTCACTTCCTATGATAGTTTTTATTATACCCAACTTGGATGCCTACCATTCTAGGACCAATTTTATAACCATAGAAAATACCATGCTGTTCTAAAAGACTCTCAAAATAATATAAGTGAAGCATGAGAGACTAGCAATTTCTACAAAATTAAGCCACCGCCGTGCTCTAAAAGATATAAGTGAGGCACTAGAGCAAAAAACTATCTAGCTCAAAAGATATAAGTGAAACACATAGAGTATTCTCATAAATTTCAATCGAGTGGGATTCTCCCAAAAGGTGTGTACAGCAATGATGATTGTGGTAAACTAAAAAGCAAATACTAATATCATACATGACGCTCCAAGCAAAACACATATCACGTGGCGAATAAAAATATAGCTCCAAGTAAAGTTACCAATGAACGAAGACGAAAGAGGGGATACCTTCCCGGGGCATCCCCAAGCTTAGGCTTTTGGCTATTCTTGAATATCTTGGGGTTCCATGTGCATCCCCAAGCTTAGGCTTTTGCCACTCCTTATTCCATAGTCCATCAAATCTTTACCCAAAACTTGAAAACTTCACAACACAAAACTCAACAGGAAATCTCATAAGCTCCGTTAGTGAAAGAAAGAAAAACCACCACATAAGGTACTGTAATGAACTCATTCTTTATTTATATTGGTGTTAAACCTACTGTATTCCAATTTCTCTATGGTTCATACCACTTAATACTAGCCATAGATGCATCAAAATAAGCAAACAACATACAAAAAGCAGAATCTGTCAAAAACAGAACAGTATTTAGAAATCTGTAACTAACACAAACTTCTGGAACTCTAAAAATACTACCAAAATAGGAAGACCTGTACAATTTGTCTATTGATCAGAAGAAAAAATAATAAATGCAAAAGAACGTTTCTGTGATTTAACAAAACTAATTTCGTGCGTGCAAAGTTTCTGTTTTTCAGCAGAATCAAATTAACTATCACCGTAGGTTATCCTATAGGTTCTACTTGGCACAAATACTAATTAAAACATAAAAACACATCTAAACATAAGGTAGATGCAAAATTTATTACTAAACAGAAACAAAAACAAAAAACACAAATAAAATTAGGTTGCCTCCCAACTAGCGCTATCGTTTAACGCCCCTAGCTAGGCATAAAAGCGAAGATAGATCTAAGTAGTGCCATCTTTGGCATTCGATTCATAAGTAGCTCGCATGATAGATTCATAAGGTAATTTAATTTTCTTTCTTGTAAAGTGCTCCATGCCTTTCCTTAATGAAAATTGGAATCTAATATTCCCTTCCTTCATATCAATAATCGCGCCAATCGTTCTAAGGAAAGGTCTACCAAGAATAATAGGGCAAGAAAGATTGCAATCAATATCAAGAAATATAAAATCTACGGGCACCAAATTTCTATTTGCAACAATGGTAACATCATTTATCCATCCCATTGGCTTTTTAATGGTGGAATCCGCAAGGTGCAAATTTAAAGGGCAATCATCAAGATCATGGAAACCTAGAATATCGCATAAAATTTTCGGAATCATGGAAACACTAGCACCCAAATCGCACAAAGCAAAACACTCATGATCTTTAATTTTAATCTTTATAGTAGGTTCCCACTCATCATTAAGTTTTCTAGGTATAGAAACTTCCAAATTAAGTTTTTCATCATAAGATTGCATCAAGGCATCAACGATATGTTTGGTAAAAGCTTTATTTTGACTATAAGCATGAGGAGAATTAACAACGGATTGCAACAAGGAAATACAACCTTCTAAAGAAAAATTATCATAATCAAATTCCTTGAAATCCGAGATAGTGGGTTCAATGCTATTTAAAGTCATGACCTCTCAAATCCCACTTTTACCACATTTAGCATCAAGATCTAAAAACTCTGAATTATTGGGACGCCTTCTAACTAAAGTTGACTCATCTCCAGTTCCATTATTATTAAGATTCATATTGCAAAACAAAGATCTAATAGGAGACACATCAATAACTTTAAGATCTTCATCATTATTTTTATTGAAACTAGAAGAACACGCCTTTACAAAGCAATCTTTCTTAGCACACAATCTAGCGGTTCTTTCCTTGCACTCATCAATGGAAATTCTCATTGCTTTGAGAGACTCATTGATATCATGCTTAGGAGGAGTAGATCTAAGTTTAAGAGAATCAACATCAAGCGAAAGTCTATCAACTTTCCTAGCCAAATCATCTACTTTGAGAAATTTTTCTTCAAGCAAAGCATTAAAATTCTTTTGAGAGATCATAAATTCTTTCACACTATTCTCAAAATCAGAGGGCATCTTATTAAAATTACCATAAGAATTATTGTAGGAATTTCCATAATTATTAGAGGAATTACTAGGGAACGGTCTAGGATTAAAGTTTCCTCTATAAGCATTGTTTCCAAAACTATTCCTACCAACAAAATTCACATCCATAGATTCATTATTATTCTCAATCAAAGTAGACAAAGGCATATCATTGGGATCAAGAGGAGTATTTTTAGTAGCAAACAACTTCACAAGTTCATCCATCTTTCCACTCAAAACATTAATTTCTTCTATAGCATGCACTTTTTACTAGAAGATCTTTCGGTGTGCCATTGAGAATAATAGCCATAATATTGTCAAGAAGTTTTGTAGCATCTCCTAAAGTGATTTCCATAAACGTGCCTCTCGCGGCCGAATCTAAAAGATATCTGGAAGCAAAGTTCAAACCGACATAAAAAATTTGTATGATCATCCATAAATTCAAACCATGAGTAGGGCAATTGCGAATCATCAATTTCATTCTTTCCCAAGATTGGGCAACATGCTCATTGTCGTGGAATTAACACGTCAGATGTCCTAACAGAAGGACTTAGTCATGGAGCCGTCACAACGAGATTAGCAAAAAGGGGTTAAACCGAACAAAGGACACGGGGAGTTTATACTAGTTCGGCCCCTTGCGGTGAAGGTAAAAGCCTAAGATCCAGTTGTTGTGGGATTGATTGATCTCGATGAGTAGGGAGCGAATCCGCTTTACGTATCTCTTGAGTTGTTGTTTCTTGTCCCTAAACCGCCGTCGGGTCGTCCCTATATATAAACAGGTTGACGCCCAGCCGGTCTACAGAATCCCGAGGCCGGCTCATACAAGTGTCCGGCTCAGTTTCTTCATTTCCCTAACTTACAATACAAGTTATACATGTATGGTGGTTTACTACTATGGGCCCTAATCCGCCATTGGGCTCTGGGCCTCTAAGCCTCCATAGTTAAAGCACCATGTACTTCGTCTTCATGGGTTCTTTATGCAGGACTCCTTGTGAGTGTAATCCGGCCCCTCCTGGGCGGTTTAACTCAGTGTTCATATCCCCAACATTAGGCTCCAGATTGGTTTGAACCTGTTCATGTCAATCTTCAACTTAGAGAAATTCTGATTTGGACATTTTCATGTTAATCTTGTAAACCGCCGTGACGTCATCTTCTGCAATCGTCATAAACCACCGTGACGTCATCTGCATAAAAATGTCATTTATATTCCTCTTGTATTAATTGACCTTCGAAGATCGAGGCGACAAGTGTGCCTTATATTCCCTTTTTAGGCTCCTCAATTTTCGCGCATGTCAGTTTTCCCTTTGCCTTTATAAATAAGACCGGGAGTCCCTTCCATTCTCCCCCTTGCCTCTTCGCATCTTCTTCTTCCTCGTGACCCCAAAGAGCTCGAGCATCACTGCCGCTGTTGACCTTTGCATCTACACCAACAAGGCCGCTGCATCAACCTGTTCTTGACCAAAAACACTGCGACGCTCCTCCGCTACCCCGCAGCCTTGGTAAGTACTCATCTTCCCAACTATCAGATCTACATTAGGGTTCCATGGTTCTTCAATGCTTCATTAGTGTTCATCGGTGCTCGTATGTTTTCCCTTACCATCTCATTGAATATTGACAAACCCGACATCTTCTTTTTGCGGCCGAAGCTGTAGCTTTAGTCTGCCTCGCCACAGTATCTCTTCGTTCCTGGATAGATCTCATCTGGACCTTTGCTGTTCTGCTTGTCGCCATTTTAGGGTTCAAAATTTTTTCTTTACTGAACCGCGGTAGATCCAAAATTATAACACCATCTTGTGAAACCTATTTCTGCAGCACTTAGTAAATTTCGGATATGTTTCTTCCACTGTAGGCGGTTTAACCTTTAGAAAATGATAATCCGCCAGGTACCATTAGCCCTCACGTAAACCGCCATCTTGACTTGAACATCAGCATCCGGTTTGACGTGCATACATGCTCCAATTAAATCCCCCGGTTTAACATCGGTTTATGCGCATCAATCTTGAACCGTCATTTGAACTTCCTTTACAGTTTGTCATCAAAAATGGCCAAACATTTCTCTTCTTGCAATTGGGTTCCCTCCCGGATCAAATAAGAATAGCTTACTGGGTAGAGGTCATTTATTGGAGAGTCCCTAGTACTGAAAACCCTCCTGAACCTCAGGACGGAGAAGTGGTTGTGTTTATTCAGCATCTGGACCGGGGATTTAGCCCTCCCGGATCAAAGTTTTTCCGGGATGTGCTTGCCAGCTTCCAACTCCACCCTCAAGACATTGGACCGAATTATGTGTCCAATATTTGCAACTTCCAAGCATTCTATGAAGTTTATTTGCAAGAAGAACCGAGTGTTGAACTTTTCAGAGACTTCTTCCACTTGAACCATCGTACTGAATTTTCTGATGGCCCTAATACTGAACTTGGCGGAGTGTCGATTCAAAAAAGGAAAGAAGTCAATTTTCCTCATGCCAAACATCACAACCACCCCAAGGATTGGAATCAGACGTGGTTCTACTGTTGGAACACTGCGCCTGCTGATGAAAATCCTCTGCCGGGCTATCGTGCTTACCGACTCAGCAATAAACATCCACTGCCTCAGTGGCTTACTGCCAGAGAATGACAAACATATGCTCCACAGCTTGCTAATCTCCGGGCTCTTCTAGCAAACGGTTTAACCGGTATTGACCTTGTATACTGGGTTTCATGGGGTATCCTACCCTTAAGCCGCCGCACCAGATTAATGCATGAATATACCGGAGATGTCAAAGGTCCTCAACGGCACACTGAAATTCAGATGACTGACGACGAGGTCACTGAGTCTGTCAAAAAGATGCTAGATGAACCGATATCTGAGTGAAGCAAGACCGGGCTGCGCCCCTTTTATGCCTCCAACAAACCACCGGATGTAAGAATTTGTCTTTCTGCTTTTTAATCTGTCTCCCCTTTAACATTTTTCTGATAGCCTTTTGTTTATTCTTACATGCCAAAGATCCATTCTGGAAGAGGAAGACTCAAGACAAACCGCCAAAACCACAAGACAAACCGGTGAGAGCTCCTCGTGCCAAGAGCAAGGCTACAAATAGGCCAGCAAAGAAGAAAACCGCCGAGTCCTCTGATCCGCCCGAAGATGTTGATGACTCGGAACCAGAGGTAGAACTTGACTCCCTTGGTTCATTTTTCATACATCTTACTGACAACGACCATTATCAGGATGATGCGGAAGCGAGCCGTGCTGACCACGTAGAGGTAATCTCCCTTTCCTCCAATTCCGATCTTGTGCCAGTACAAAAACTCCGTCGCACAGTCCGAAAAGTGAAACGTTCACATCCTCTCACTTATTTGGATCCATAATTTTCTTTGAAGACACAACACCCTGAAACTCGTCGCACAACCCGGCATAGTGGCCAGCAAGTCACTTCCTCCGGTTTACCAGACACCCCAATCCGGAAGCGTCGTGCAGAGGTCTCTTGTAATTCTAACAAATCTTATCCCTTGGCGGGTTACTTCCGATACCCTCTTAATCCGTCTGACTCGAATTATCAGGTAACTTCCAATTCATCCTTTGGCGATTCATCAACCACACAAATGCCTCCCCTCAAGACCGTCCCTGGGTAAGTATAATGATTTTTAGCTTTGCCTTCTTGCACTGGTTTACCATACTAACCTCTGTTTTCTATTTTGCTGCACCAAAGCCTGATTCAGCAAGAAGGCGCAAACAAATGCTCCCACTGAGGTGTTTGAACCGGAGAGGACCCCAGAAGGTGCTGATGGAAATGCTGATATTGCTATGGAGGATCCTGTACCACAAGGTCAGGACACTTATGTTGATCCGCCAGAAATTAACACGGCTAGTCCTCATGTCAATCCACCAAGCCCAATTGCCAATCCTCCAAATCCAGCTGCTGATCCGCCGAGCCCAGCCAAAGCCTCGGATAAACCGGCAAGCCCAAATAAAGCAACTGATGATGTTGTGATTACCGGGTTTGGCCACATTTCTCCTGGCAACCCTGTCGCTTTGTCAAAGCACAGTGCCAAAGTGGAATCTGCTGCTGTGGAGAAAGGCAAATGGAAGACTGATCTGTCAAGCTGTGCTCATCTCAACGCTCAAGAACTTCACTCTGCATACCTAAACCGCCTATATACAAGCCGTGACTATGAGGCCGGTTTAGTCAACTTGATGAAGGAACGCTATGAGGTAACTTCTATTCCAAACCCTTTATAAATTTTCCTTATATTGTATATCAACTCCACTGTAGCCCCCAAGGGCCGGTTTATCTCTTCAAGATGAACCAGGACTTTGGATAAAAAAGACCAACTGTGTAGCCCCCAAGGGCCAGTTTACCTCTTCAAGATGAACTGGGACTTTCTGTTCAAAACTTGTCCTTGTTGAATTCCTTCACCTTTGATTTTGTTGATCAATTACGCATTAGCCCCCAAGTGCCAAGATTAATACTTGTATTGAGCCTTGGGACTTTAAATAATAGTCAAAAAAGAAGCAATCCACATTAGCCCCCAAGTGCCAAGTGTATAACTTGTTATATACTTGGGACATTGAGAAAAATATTAACATCTTCATCATCTGTCTTTCGCGGGCTGACATGAGCAACAAAGATTCCCAAATTGCCGATCTGAAAGAAAATATCAAGTCCCAGCAAGCAGAAACCTCCAAGGCCAAAGATGAACTGAAGGGCGCTTTAACTGCCATGGAGCAATTAAAGGATGGTTTTAAAAGAGAGCGGGCGGATTGGGAAACCAAGAAGGCTGCTCTATTAAAGCGAGCTGAAGATGCCGAAGCAGCTCTTAAACCGGTGGCGGAAGAGCTAACTGGGATAAAGCATCAAGTCAATGCTATGACTTCTGCAATATTTGGTAAGTACTCTTTGTAAGAACCTTTCGTAAACATCTTTGAAGTTGCCGGTTTAACAGCAAATTCTTAAACCGTTGCAGGTAGTCGTGTTGCTCATCTGGGCTCGGATATGCGGATGAAGTTGAAAGCAGCCTATACGTTAATAGAACAAATGTATACCGGTGCTCAACGAGTAATCTGTGTGTCCTCATACAATAAACCGGCACTAACCTTGATCAAGGATACGTTGGCCAAATTATCTATGACCCCTGCCCAGATAGAAGAGGTAAAGCGATCTGCTGCAAGAGCTAGCGCTTTAACAGCACTGACTCGGGCCAAAGCTTGGATTGCGAATCTTGATCCGGCAGATATCACAAAGGGCTATCCTGGCGAACAAGAAGACGGGTCAGAATTTGATAATGAAGCCCTCAAAGTCCTGACAAAGGAGATGCGCCCGCTGGCAAGCCAATTAGCCGAAGAGGTTAACTTGTCTGTTCATCGGTCCAGCTATGATGCAGACAACAAACGGGTTGATGCAGCTGTGAAAGAAGCGCAGAATCTTATCCCGCCAATCCGTAAGCACACATATGCCCCTGACGTTGAACCGTCCAATCTTATAAGTCACGAAGCTATCTTCCAAGCCTTAACCAGGATTGATTGGACCACCATTAACTTCCAGCCACTGGGTGAGGAGGAGGAGGTTGAACCAACGCGAGATGATCCATCAACTTCTCGTCAACCTGGTGACGAATCATAATCTGGCAGCCGTTTTGAATTTCCGCATATAGCATTTTGGGCAACAAACAATTATTCTTTTGGGCATCAAAGTGCCTTGTAATAGGCTAGCTGAAATACTATGATCTTCTGCCATCGTGCACTACTACCTGACACTGTAATCCGGCATGATTGTTGCTATGCTTGCTTTATGTGCCTTGGTATCTTTTATACAATCCTGCCTTCTGCATTTGAAAATTTTAAATACGCCCTGGCGGTTTACCGCCAGACGAGTTATGATGCAAAATACAGAACCAGAGTTTTCATCACCAAGGTCGTAAAGCAATGAAATATGAAATATATCATATTTGTGTTATTGAATCACCTTGTTGGTTTACCAACTTGTGTAGTAAGGGTGATAACCCAAATTTTGAGTGTTTGAAAACTCCCACCATGATGTGCTGGTGCATAATAAACCATGCTGGGTTATAACAAACACCGGATGATCATCCTGGCGACATATAGTCAATATCAAACCGGATTAAGAAACGCCGGTTCATAATTGATTATGTGCTAATAGCTGATAACTGAAAGCCACGCCGGGTTAAGAAACACCGGGTTGATGTAATGACTTATAGTCGGGCCGGGTCAACAGACGCCGGTTTAATTTAAAACCTTATCAAAAGAGATAAAACTTTGCAAAAACAAAATCAAATAAAACCTTGTAGTCGAGGCTTTTCAAGGGCTGCCAGGCCCAAATGCGAGGCTTTTCATGGGCTGCCAGGCCACTGAGTTGAACCATTTGACAAAGACTTATAAGATGGGCCTCCAATTAACCAATCGTAGTTTTAACTTTGACAAGTTCAGGGTCTGTATAAGATTGACTTGTCAAACGTTCGGCGGGTCATGCCAGGATTACCTGGATAGGAGTGGCTTACTTGATGAAGGCAGGTTAACCCGGGGTTTTAGGTGAATACACCAGGCTTCCAAGCTGAGGGTCCTTTCAAACTCTTTGTTGCTTTGCACAAAGAGCCCCCAAGTAACTTTGTGAGCTGTGCTCAATGGGTGCCTATGTTTGAGTTGTGCTTTAGCAACAATACTATCTTTGGACCCTTGGGTGTGAAGCTCCCAAGCTTTGTTGTGGCATGAATAGCTGGTTTAATGAACAAATAGGACCTTGCTGTATAAGCAGAAGCCCCCTCGTAACCAAGAAATATTGGAAGAACGGCAAAGGCCCTGCTTGTAGCAAGGATGCCGGTTTATATTATTGATCATAATATATATATTGTAAAAATATGTACATAATAGGAGCCTATGGCTCAGGTGTACTAAGGCCGTAGATGAGCGATGTTCCACGGCCGACAGGTCTCCTCCTCCGATTTGCTTGAGTCTTTGTGCTCTCGAACGTCGATGAGGTAGTATGATCCGTTGTGCAGATTCTTGCTGACCACAAAGGGGCCTTCCCAAGGTGGGGATAACTTGTGCATATCGGTCTAATCCTGGATGAGCCGGAGCACTAAGTCGCCTTCTTGAAAGGTTCTTGTTTTAACCCGGCGGCTGTGATAACACCGCAGGTCTTGCTGATAAACCGCCGAACGAGCCAACGCCATGTCCCGCTTTTCATCTAATAGGTCCAGTGCTTCTTGACGTGCTTGCTCATTGTCTGCTTCAACATAACTGGCAACCCGGGGCGAGTCATGACGAATATCACTTGGGAGAACCGCCTCTGCCCCGTAAACCATGAAGAAAGGTGTATAACCCGTAGATCGATTTGGGGTGGTGTTTATGCTCCATAACACAGATGGTAATTCCTCCATCCAACAACCCGGCGTCCATTTCAAAGGAACCATAAGCCGGGGCTTGATACCCTTCAAGATTTCTTGATTAGCTCTCTCAGCTTGACCATTAGAGTGGGGGTGAGCCACAGACAACACATCAAGCCGGATGTGCTCTCGTTGACAAAAATCCTCCATCTCACCTTTGGAAGGTTCGTGCCATTATCTGTGATGATGTTGTGTGGAAAACCAAAACGGAAGATCACCTTCTTGATGAATTGAACCGCCGTGGTTGCGTCACACTTGCTTATGGGCTCCGCTTCAACCCATTTAGTAAACTTGTCAACCGCCACCAACAGGTGGGTCTTCTTATCCTTGGATCGCTTAAAAGGCCCTACCATATCAAGCCCCAAAGTAGCAAATGACCAAGTGATTGGAATCATCCGTAGCTCCTGAGCCGGAACATGAGCTCGTCGTGAGAACTTCTGACAAGCGTCACACCGCTTTACCAGGTCCTCAGCATCAGCATGAGCCGTTAACCAATAGAAACCATGACGAAAAGCTTTAGAAACCAAGGATTTTGAATCGGTGTGGTGACCACAATCTCCTTCATGGATCTCACGCAAAATCTCTTGGCCCTCTTCCGAAGAAACACAACGCTGGAACACGCCTGAGACACTGCAGTGGTGTAACTCGCCATTGTGGATAACCATGGACTTTGATCGCCGGACTATCTGCCTGGTCAGAACTTCATCTTCTGGTAACTCGCCTCGGTTCATATACGCCAAATATGGAGCTGTCCAATCTGGAATTACATGTAAAGAGGCCACCAACTGTGCCTCCGGATCAGGAATAGCTAAGTCCTCCTCTGTAGGCAACTTAACAGACGTGTTATGCATGATATCCAGAAAGGTATTGGGTGGCACCGGTTTACGTTGAGATCCCAGCCAGCTTAAAGCATCTGCTGCTTCATTCTTGCGCCGATCAATATGCTCAACCTGATAACCCTTGAAATAACCAGTAACAATATCCACTTCTCGTCGGTAAGCTTGCTGAGCCACTAGATCGAAGTCTCCAAAGCATCGTACCCGGCTTAAGTTCATTTCCTTACTCGAAGACCGTGGAGTAAGGCCTCATACTCAGCTGCATTATTAGTACAAGGAAACATTAACTGGAGAACATAACGAAGTTTATCACCTCAAGGGGAAGTAAGGACAACTCCAGCCCCCGAGCCCTCCAATTGCCTCAACCCATCAAAGTGAATAGTCCAGTATGTGCTGTCCGGTTTGTCTTCCGGTGCCTGCAACTCTGCCCAATCATTGATGAAATCCACAAGGGCCTGGGACTTGATAGCTGTTCGAGGCATATATTTCAAACCGTGTGGTCCAAGCTCAATAGCTCACTTAGCAACCCGGCCAATTGCCTCCCTGTTCTGGATTATATCCCCCAAAGGAGCGGAACTGATCACTGTGATGGGATGGCCTTTAAAGTACTGTTTAAGCTTCCGGCTTTCCATGAAAACCCCATACACCAGCTTCTGCCAATGCGGATATCTTTGCTTTGACTCACTGAGCACTTCGCTGATATAATAAACCGGCCTTTGAACCGGGTACTCCTTCCCAGCCTCCTTGCGCTCCACCACAATAGCGACACTGACAGCCCGGGCATTAGCAGCCACATATAGCAACAGTGGCTCCTTATCAACCGGAGCAGCAAGAATCGGCGGTTCAGCCAACTGCTTCTTTAAGCCCTCAAACGCCGCATCAGCAGCATCATTCCAAACAAAATTGTTTGTTTTCTTCAACATCTGGTATAGAGGGATCACCTTCTCTCCCAATCTGCTGATAAACCAGCTCAAAGCCGCAATAAGACCCGCCAGACGTTGAACATCATTGATACACGCTGGTTTAGCGAGAGACGTAATAGCTTTAATATTTTCTGGATTAGCCTCAATGCCCTGTTAGATACCAGAAAACCTAAGAGCTTGCCTGCCGGAACACCGAAGACGCATTTGTCTGGATTGAGCATCATCTTATAAACCCGAAGATTGTCAAAGGTCTCCTTGAGATCATCTATCAATGTCTCCTTTTCCCTGGATTTTACCACAATATCATCCACATAAGCATGAACATTGCACCCAATCTGAGTATGGAGACAATTCTGCACACATCGCTGATAAGTTGCTTGGGCACTCTTGAGCCCAAAGGGCATAGACACATAACAGAAGGCTCCAAAGGGAGTGATGAAAGTTGTCTTCTCCTGGTCCTTAACTGCCATCTTGATCTGATGATAACCAGAATAAGCATCCAAGAAACTCAAACGCTCACAACCCGCCGTAGCATCAATGATTTGATCAATACGAGGGAGGGCAAAGGGATCGGCTGGGCAAGCTTTGTTGAAATCTATATAGTCCACGCACATACGCCAAGTCCCATTTTTCTTAAGTACCAGCACCGGATTAGCCAACCACTCAGGGTGAAACACCTGCACAATAAACCCTGATGCCAACAGCCGGGCTACCTCTTCACCAATGGCCTTACGCTGCTCTTCGTTAAAGTGGTGAAGAAACTGTTTGACCGGTTTGAACTTCGGATCAATATTAAGAGTGTGCTCAGCGAGTTCCCTCGGTACACCTGGCATGTCAGAAGGTTTCCATGCAAGGATGTCCCGGTTCTCATGGATGAACTCAATGAGCGCGCTTTCCTATTTCGGATCCAAGTTGACGCTGATGCTGAACTGCTTGGATGAATCGCCAGGAACAAAATCAACCAATTTAGTCTCATCAGCCGATTTGAACTTCAAAGCCTAGTCATGCTCTATAGTAGGCTTCTTCAGAGAAGTCATATCTGCCGGATCAACATTGTCCTTATAGAACTTCAACTCCTCCGTTGCACAAACTGACTCAGCATAAGCCGCATCACCTTCCTCACACTCCAGAGCAATCTTGCAGTTGCCGTGAACCGTGATGGTCCCCTTATGACCCGGCATCTTGAGCTGCATATAGACATAACATGGCCTTGCCATGAATTTAGCATAAACCGGCCGTCCAAACAAGGCATGGTACAGACTTCTGATTTTAACCACTTCAAAGGTCACCGTCTCTGATCTTGAGTCATGATAATCACCAAAAACCACCTCCAGAGCTATCTTACCGACCGGGTAAGCCGATTTACCAGGCACCACACCGTGAAAAATGGTGTTTGACGGTTTAAGATTCTTATCTATTAACCCCATACGCCGGAAGGTTTCGTAATACAAGATATTGATACTGCTGCCTCCATCCATGAGCACTTTGGTGAACTTATAACCTCCAACCTGTGGCGCAACCACCAAAGCTAGATGGCCAGGGTTGTCAACCCGGGGCGGATGATCCTCCCGACTCTAAACAATGGGTTGTTCAGACCAGCACAGATAACGGGGCACTGCCGGTTCAACAGAATTTACTGCCCTTTTATGGAGCTTCTGATCGCGCTTGCACAGACTAGTAGTGAAGACATGATACTATCCACCATTTAACTGCTTCGAGTTGCTCTAGTAACCCGACTGCTGCTGATTCCCCTGATTATTCTGTTGATTGTGACCACCTTCGTTGTTCTGGTTGCCCTGATTATTCTGAAATCCGAACCGCCACCACCATAACCCGACTCGTGGAACCCTGGACCGGAACCACCAGATGGACCCTGATCATACCGGAAGAGATCAGAGTTTTTGAATTCCCTCATAATGAAACAATCCTTCCAGAGGTGCGTGGCCGGAACCTCCTTCGTCACGTGCTTTGGGCAGGGTTGGTTTAATAGGCGCTCTAGATTCATGCCTCCAACACGCTGGGGCGGTTTACCCTTACGACGTTGCGCATTGCCCTGCATACGGGTGTTAGCCACAAAATCTGAATTGTCCGTTTTACGCTTACCGTTGCTCCCGTGGCTCGCTTGGTTATGATGTCCCTTTGTACCGGTATTCTTCTTTCCCTTCTCCTACTTCTCTTCGTCATAATCGGGATCCTTGGTGTTATCAGAATCAGCATACTTAACTAGAGCTGCCATGAGTGTTCCCATATCGTTGCAGTGGCGCTTGAGCCATCCCAGCTTCATCTTCAGTGACTTAAACCGGCAATTACCCTCTAAGCTCACGATTTCCGTATCAGCATTGATGCGGCCCGACGAATGCAGGATTTCTGAAACCCGTCGCACCCAATGAGTTGTTGATTCGTTTTCTCCCTGGACACAAGCAGCCAGATCCACAATAGACATGGGTTGTTTGCACGTATCCTTGAAGTTCGCTATAAACCGGGCCTTCAACTCGTCCCATGAAGTGATCGAGTTAACAGGCAGGCTCTTCAGCCAGGTGCGAGCCGTTCCGTCTAACATCATGGTGAAGTACTTTGCACATGCTACTTCATCCACATCCAGCATCTCCATTGCCATCTCATAACTCTCAACCCACGCCTCTTTGATCGGCGGTATAATTAGGCACTTTACGCGTACCCTTGAAATCATTGGGCAGCCACACATTACGCAGAGCCGGGGTGAGGCACGGTACCCCCCAAGAGCTAAAGGCCAATCCACGTTCAACTGATGCCGCTGGCTGAACTGGAGCGGGTTGATTCGCATACTGCGCTACCAATTGCGCGGCTAACTCTGCATCTCGTTGTACTCTGTCGTTGTTCACCACATCCTGAGCATTCATATCGCCACGCGCCGGATTAGGCCCTCGAGGGGCATCACGGTGCCGCGCGCTGCTTGACACAACCGGTTCGTCCATGTGTCTGCTATAACTTTTGCTTGGACGGGGGGTTGAATGTATTCTGTATCGACTATAGGAATAAGCCTGCTGCTGCACAACAGCGGTTTGAACAAGATCCCTGGCCCGTCGCATCTCAACCGCCGCCAGCGAATCACCCTCCATCGAAATAGCTGCCAAGCAAGATGCCGCGGAATTCATGTTATCCAAAGGGCTAGAAAAATGACCTGGCGGCTTCGATACGTATTGCGGCGGGTTATCCGTCCGTCGAGGCGGGTCTGCTGTCCGTGGCTGATCCGGCGCTGCCCCAGGTGCCTCGGTCCGGTTTACTACTGTCGGATTACTTGGCCCGGCTCCCGTCGTATTGAAGAGATACAGTCATTCGTAAACCGGCAGCAGACGAGATCGGTACTCCCTTCGCAGCACTTCGTTTGACGTGTTCTGATACAACATAAGCCGGTAATTCTGCGCCTGGATCTGTTGTGACTGAGCATCTAAGGCGGCCCGTTCTTCAGCCATCCTGGCTTCCTCAGCTGCCAAGTCCTCCTTGGCCTGCGTTATCTGGTCCTTCAGCTTGGTAACTTCTGTATTATGCCGATCCTACGTCTCCGGGGTGACTGCTATGGTTAACAAGGTCGTCCAAGCATCCAACAAACCGGAAAGAACTTGAGCCAGTCGGCGCGGAGGGCCTCCTGCCGCGGCTGCTGACCCGGACATCATTGCTGTAGATGAAGATTGCAATGTGGGCTGTGTTCCGACCATGAAGATTGCAACCCGGTTTGGCGGTTCAAAGGGGTCTGGAATACTGTCGCCGTCGGAACAGCCCCCAATCCGGCCGTCTTCAAATTGGTACAGCGACTCGGTTTCACCAGTGGATGATTCGCCATCTGAGTAGATGACCGTCTCACCATCGGACACCGGTTCAGATCCCGCACCGTGGATGAATCCTACAAACGCATGCTTCATAGCAGGCTGAACCCAGGCAGGGCTCGCACGCTGAGCCGTCTCGACGAGCTCAGTGGAGATGTCCGGCTCAGGGCCCGGTTCCCCGATCTTGCCGATGGAATGAATTCCACCAAAGGGGACCCAGTACCCGTACTCAATTGAGCCGGCCTCAGGGCCCCATCCTGCGTCACTGATGTAGAGCTTGTTGCGACGACTCTTGGTCATCCGGCCAACCGCGTACCCTTTGAGTCCTTCAAAGTTTCCCTTTAAGAACTCGAAACCATCGTGCGATAGCCCCACGGTGGGCGCCAACTGTCATGGAATTAACACGTCACATGTCCTAACGGAAGGACTTAGTCATGGAGCCATCGCAACGAGATTAGAAAAAAAGGGGGTTAAACCGGACAAAGGACACGGGGATTTTATACTGGTTCGGCCCCTTGCGGTGAAGGTAAAAGCCTACGATCCAGTTGTTGTGGGATTGATTGATCTCGATGAGCAGGGAGCGAATCCGCTTTACCTATCTCTCGAGCTGTTGTTTCTTGTCCCTAAACCGCCGCCGGGTCGTCCCTATATATACACAGGTTGACGCCCGGCCGGTCTACAGAATCCCGAGGCCGGCTCATACAAGTATCCGGCTCGGTTTCTTCCTTTCCCTAACTTACAATACAAGTTATACATGTATGGCGGTTTACTACTATGGGCCCTAATCCGCCATTGGGCTCTGGGCCTCTAAGCCTCCATAGTTAAAGCGCCATGTACTTTGTCTTCATGGGTTCTTTATGCAGGACTCCTTGTGAGTGTAATCTGGCCCCTCCTGGGCGATTTAACTCAGTAGTCATATCCCCAACACTCATGATCAAGTTGTTTAAAATTCATAATATCGTTCCTAAGAGTGATAATCTTAGCGGGAGGAAAATACTTAGAGATAAAAACATCTTTGCACTTGTTCCAAGAATCAATACTATTCTTAGGCAAAGACGAAAACCAAACTTTAGCATGATCTCTAAGTGAAAACGGAAATAACTTCAATTTAACAATATCATTATCTGTGTCTTTCTTCTTGTGCGTATCACACAAATCAACAAAGTTGTTTAGATGAGTAGCGGCATCTTCACTAGGAAGGCCGGCGAATTGATCTTTCATAACAAGATTCAGCAAAGCAGTATTGATTTCACAAGACTCAACATTATTAAGAGGAGCAATCGGAGTACTAAGGAAATCATTATTATTGGTATTGGAGAAATCACACAATTTGGCATTATCTTGCGCCATGGAAATAAGTAATCCAACACACAAGCAAACAGAAAAAGGCTAGAGAGAGAGAAGAAGAAAGCAAGCGAAAGAGAGAGGAGATTGGGAAAGAGAGGGCGAATAAAACGACAAGGGTGAAGTGCGGGAGAGGAAAACGAGAGGCAAATGGCAAATAATGTAAATGCGAGGGAGATGAGTTTGTGATGGGTACTTGGTATGTCTTGACTTGAGCAAAGACCTCCCCGTCAACGGCGCTAGAAATCCGTCTTGCTACGTCTTGAGCTTGCGTTGGTTTTCCTTGAAGAGGAAAGGGTGATGCAGCAATAGTAGCGTAAGTATTTCCCTCAGTTTTTGAGAACCAATGTATCAATCCAGTAGGAGGCTCCTCAGAAGTCCCACACACCTACACAAACAAACAAAGAACTCGCAACCAACACAATAAAGGGGTTGTCAATCCCTTCAAGGCCACTTGCGAAAGTGAGATCTGATAGAGATAGTATGATAAGATAAATATATTTTTGGTATTTTATAATATAGATTGGAAAAGTAAATATGCAAATAAAAGTATATTGAAAGCTTATATGATAAAAGATAGACCCGAGGGCCATAGGTTTCACTAGTGGCTTCTCTCAAGATAGCATAAGTATTACGGTGGGTGAACAAATTACTGTCGATCAATTGATAGAAAAGCGAATAATTATGAGATTATCTAGGCATGATCATGTATATAGGCATCACGTCCGTGACAAGTAGACCGACTCCTGCTGGCATCTACTACTATTACTCCACACATCGACCGCTATCCAGCATGCATCTAGAGTATTAAGTTCATAAGAGCAGAGTAACGCATTAAGAAAGATGACATGATGTATAGGGATAAACTCATGCAATATGATATAAACCCCATCTTTTTATCCTCGATGGCAACAATACAATACGTGCCTTGCTGCCCCTGCTGTCACTGGGAAAAGACACCGCAAGATTGAACCCAAAGCTAAGCACTTCTCCCATGGAAAGAAAGATCAATCTAGTAGGCCAAACCAAACTGATAATTCAAAGAGACTTGCAAAGATAACTCAATCATACATAAAAGAATTCAGAGGAGATTCAAATATTTCTCATAGATAAACTTGATCATAAAACCCACAATTCATCCGATCTCGACAAACACACCATAAAAAGAGTTACATCAAATAGATCTCCACAAGAGAGGGGGAGAACATGGTATTGAGATCCAAAAAGAGAGAAGAAGCCATCTAGCTAATAACTATGGACTCGAAGGTCTGTCGTAAACTACTCACAACTCATCGGAGGGGCTATGGTGTTGATGTAGAAGCCCTCCGTGGTCGATTCCCCCTCCGGCGGAGCGCCGGTGAAGGCTCCAAGATGGGATCTCGCGGATACAAAAGTTTACAGTGCTGGAAATTGTTTTCGTTGGCTCCCTGGATGTTTTCGGGGTACGTAGGTATATATAGGAGGAAGAAGTATGTCGAGTGGCCACCCGAGGGGCCCACGAGATAGGGGGCGCGCCCTATAGGGGTGGGCGTGTCCTCCACCCTCGTGGACGCCTCGATCGCTTCTTGACTTGCACTCCAAGTCCTCTGGATCACGTTCGTTCCAAAAATCACGCTCCCAAAGGTTTCATTCTGTTTGGACTCTGTTTGATATTCCTTTTCTTCGAAATACTGAAATAGGCAAAAAAAAATAGCAATACGGGTTGGGCCTCTGGTTAGTAGGTTAGTCCCAAAAAAGATATATATGTGTAAAATAAAGCCCATAAACATCCAAAACGGGTAATATAATAGCATGGAACAATCAAAATTTATAGATACGCTGGAGACGTATCATTGGTCACATGGCGATGTGAACTATTGGTGTTAAATCACATGGCGATGTGAACTAGATTATTGACTCTAGTGCAAGTGGGAGACTGAAGGAAATATGCCCTAGAGGCAATAATAAATTTGTTATTTTATATTTCCTTATATCATAATAAATGTCTATTATTCATGCTAGAATTGTATTAACCGGAAACTTGATACATGTGTGGATACATAGACAAAACAATGTGTCCCTAGTGTGCCTCTACTTGACTAGCTCATTAATCAAAGATGGTTAAGTTTCCTACCCATAGACATGTGTTATAATTTGATGAACGGGATCAAATCATTAGGAGAATGATGTGGTGGAAAAGACTCATCTGTTAGCTTAGCATAATGATCGTTCATTTTTATTGCTACTGCTTTCTTCATGCCAAATACATATTCCTCCGCCTACGAGATTATGCAACTCCTGGACACCAGAGGAACGCCTTGTGTGCTATCAAATGTCACAACGTAACTGGGTGATTATAAAGATGCTCTACAGGTATCTCCGAAGGTGTTTGTTGGGTTGGCATAGATGGAGATTAGGATTTGTCACTCCGAGTATCGGAGAGGTATCTCTGGGCCCTCTCGATAATGCACATCATAAGAAGCCTTGCAAGCAATGTGACTAATGAGTTAGTTGCCGGATGGGGCATTACGAAACGATTTAAGAGACTTTTAGGTAACGAGATTGAACTAGGTATGAAGATACCGATGATCAAATCTCGGGAAAGTAACATACCGATGACAAAGGGAATAACATATGTTGTCATAATGGTTCGACCGATAAAGATCTTCATAGAATATGTGGGAACCATTATGAGCATCCAGGTTCCTCTATTGGTTATTGACCGGGGAGGTGTCTCGGTCATGTCTACATAGTTCTCGATCCCGTAGTGTCCGCACGCTTAACGTTCGATGACGATTTGTATGATATGAGTTATGTGATTTGGTGACCGAATGTTGTTCGGAGTCCCAGATGAGATCACAAACATGATGAGGAGTCTCGAAATGGCCGAGAGGTAAAGATTCCTATATAGAAATAGTATTCAGACACCAGAAGTGTTCCATGGGTACCGGGTACGTATCGGGGCACTGGAAGGGGTTCCGGGCAATCCCCGGCAAGCTACATGGGCCTAATGGGCCAAGAGGGGGCAGACTAGCCCCTAAGGGGCTGGTGCGCCCCATGTAGGCTGAATTAGGAGAGGGGAAGAGAGAAGGAAGGGGAGGGATTCGGCCTCCCCCTTCCTTCCCTCCTCTCCCTCCTTCCCCCCTTCAGAAAATATGGAAAGGGGGAGCCGAATAGGATTAGGGCCCCAAGTAGGATTCCTCCTACTTGGGCGCCACCTTGGCTGCTCCTTCTCCCTCCCACCTATATATATGAGGGCAGGGCACCGCTATAACACACAATATTGATTCCTAGCCATGTGCGGTGCCCCCCTCCACAGTTTACGCCTCCGGTCATATTCTCGCAGTGCTTAGGCGAAGCCCTGCGTGGATCACTTCACCATCACCGTCGCCACGCCGTCGTTCTGACGGAACTCATCTAATCCCTCGACACTCTGCTGGATCAAGGGTTCGTGGGATGTCATCGAGCTGAACGTGTGCATAACTCGGAGGTTCCATACGTTCTGTACTTGATCGGCCGGAACGAGAAGAAGTTCAACTATATCTATTGTGTTGCTAAACGCTTCCACTTTCGGTCTACGAGGGTACGTGGACACACTCTCCCCCTCTCATTGTTATGCATCTCCTAGATTGATCTTGCATGAGCGTAGGATTTTTTTTGAAATTGCACGCTATGTTTCCCAACATTAACGCCTCCTTGACCTCAAACTCCTGGATTCGCCGCATAAAACACGTGCCGGTCTCATCCAAGGAGTCGTCCAGTTCAATGGTAGAACTCTCATTCTCACCATTGAACAACTTGTCAAAGTACTCCCGCCATCTATGCTTAATCTCCTCGTCCTTCACCAAGAGTTGGTCTGCTCCGTCCTTGATGCATTTGACTTGGCCAATATCCCTCGTCTTCCTCTCTCGGATCTTGGCCATCTTATAGATGTCCCTTTCACCTTCCTTCGTGCCTAGCCGTTGGTAGAGGTCCTCATATGCCCGACCCCTCGCTTCACTAACAACTAGGTCTTCTTCGCCATCTTGTACTTCTCTATGTTGTCTGCACTCCTATCTAGGTATAGGTGTCTGAAGCAATCTTTCTTCTCTTTAATCGCTTTCCGGACAACATCATTCCACCACCAGGTATCCTTATCTTCGCTTCTCCTTCCCTTGGACACTCCAAACTCCTCCGAGGCCACCTTACGAATGTAAGTTGCCATCTTCATCCACAAATTGTCCGCATCCCCTCCTTCCTTCCAAGGGCCCTCCTTAATGACCCTTTCCTTGAATGCCTGAGCTAGTTCTCCCTTGAGCTTCCACCACTTCATTCTAGCGACTTTGGCACGCTTATCCCGCTGGACACGAATCCGAAAGCGGAAGTCAGCAACCACCAGTTTGTGCTGAGGTACAACACTCTCTCCAGGTATCACCTTACAGTATAGGCACGCAAGCCTATCTTCTCTTCTCGAGAGGATGAAATCAATCTGGCTAGAGTGTTGGCCAGTTCTCTCTTTCTAAAGAGGATTTTAGCTACAATCATGTCGTAGGCTAGGGCAAAGCTTAAGACATCTTCTCCTTATAGATTCCTGATGCCATAGCCAAAGCCTCCATGCGCCCCTTCAAAACCTATGTTAGATGTACCCACGTGGCCATTAAGATCTTCTCCTATGAAGAGCTTCTCGCCAATCGGTACACTCCTAACCATGTCTTCCAGGCCTTCCCAGAACTCCTTCTTGGTGTTCTCATTGTGCCCTACTTGTGGGCCATACGCGCTGATAACATTGAGAACTAAGTCCCCAACTACCAGCTTGACAAGGATAATCCGGTCCCCATGTCTCTTAACGTCTACCACTCCATACTTGAGGCACTTGTTGATCAAGATGCCTACGCCATTTCTGGCAGCAGCCGTCCCCGTGTACCACAACTTGAAGCCGGTATCCTCCACTTCCTTCGCCTTCTGTCCCCTCCATTTGGTTTCTTGGACGCACAGGATATCCACACCTCTCCTCACCGCTGCATCAACTATCTCCCGAAGCTTCCCTGTCAGAGACCCTACGTTCCACCTACCTAAGCGAATCCTCCTAGGCTTGGCTAGCTTCCTTACCCTTCGCACTCGTCCAGTAAAATGCAAAGACCCTTGCTCATTTTCCACTACATCCGGGCGCCGATGTAGCGTGCCACTAAGGATGCGACGACCCGATCCTCACTCACTTGCCACCGTATCCGGATCAAGATATGGCGCGCCACCTGGGGGTGATGACACGGCCCTTGCCCATTTTCCACCACATCCGAGTTCCGATGTGGCGCGTCGCTAAGAGGGTTATGCCCCAACGAAAATCTTATAGGTTTCATCTCCATAAGAGTGGCTGAGTTTTTACATTCGCTTGCCAAGACTATCACAACCCTCATCCTTTACCCGGGTTTAGGACCGGCTATGTTAAGACAACATAGGAAAAATTCATATGTGCATTACCCAGAGTCATTTAATTTCTCTTTTTTTATTGAATTCAGAGTCATTTAATTTCTGATACAAAAAAAACTACTCGGAGTATCGCACTGGCCGGCCTCGTTATATTTTCCGAATCAAGTTTTTTTTAGCCAACATTAT
>NC_041381.1:664022630-664030772 GCF_002162155.2 Triticum dicoccoides
GAGTGGCCCAAGGAAGCAATCCGGATTATAGTTATATACAGTATAATAGTAGGAGTATATTGTATCGGAGAGCCAGTCGGTTTCAGTCAACTCATCATCCGAAGAGAAAAGATACATGTTCCGTTTCAGTTTCGTTGCTCGATATATATAGAAAGAGTAGTAGTCCCCCCTATCGCCCTATATTGCCATCGAATTCCCCTCCATTCGTCACAGGAGTCCAAGCCAGGACAGGAAGATTGTGACCCCTTCTGTCGGTGTCGGTGACACACTTTTGGATTGGGAGCTAATAGGCGCCGGCGCGCTGGCCCAACTTTGGGCCGGTCACACGAGGGCCGCAGATAAAAGCACTTCGTAGCCGCACGATCTTGTTTCTCCCCCCTGCTCGTTCTTCCTACTCGCACTCTTCATGGACGAGTACACCAACCGACCTCGAAGCACCCACCCTCGCGCTCTCGCCCGTCGCAGGGCCGGCCCTGATGGGGTGGCAGGGGGGCGGCCGCCCAGGGCCCCCCAAATCTAGGGGCCCCCTCCAGGGTTCGCAAGGAGCCCATGGCCCAGACCATAAGGAGGCATCGACCTAGACGGACGGAGAAATCCCTGTTTTCCTTCTTCCCATCGCGAGTTCGCCGCTTCGCGACGATCCTATTCCCCCGAGTAGATCGCTCTCCGCCATGTGGCCGGCTGGTCTTCCTCCAGATCCCCGGTCCCGTTGTGTTATCCCCTGTTTGTGAGATGCCTCTCATGTGCAAGACGAAGCCACCCCACTTATAAGGTCATCCCTAACATCCTCTTTCTAGTTGGTCAGATCTTAGAAGGTGTCGCATATGATGCAGCAGCAGTCAGCAGTACAAAATTGTAGATAGTGTTTACAATAGCCCGTTTGTTCATATGGTGCTACTGTACAAAATTTACAATTGTACTGCATCATATCCGCCGTTTGTCTAATTAAGTAAAGGAATACACTATTTACAATTTTGGTTTTATTTTGGAACAATAGACAATAATAAGTTAGGTAAAGGAATGAATCTAAAAAGAAACGAGATTATTACTTTTATCTTTATATAGTAGAGGCCCCGGGTTGTAATTTCGCCACGGGCCCCTGAAATATCAGGACCGGCCCTGGCCCGTCGCCACGGGTCGCCGCACTGTCCCCGACGCTCGCCGTCGAATCTCGCCCCGACGATTCGCTGCCGTCGAACGTAAGAAAAAAATCTGTTGACTGTGCATTCATGGTAGTAGCCAAAACAGACAACGGATGTATCAATTCGTGTGCACCGTAGTAGCAACAATGACAATGGTTGCAACCTCGAGCCATCACCGTGTTGCCGGCGCCGCCGTCCGCCACCATAGGTCGTACGTCCCAGTGAAAGAAAACCACACATCGGTGACAAGAAAAAAACACTGGTTGTAGCTTTTTCCCTCATCTGTCGTAGCTTTTCTCTTGTCCCCGTTGCAGATATGAAGCTCTGCCGCTCGTCGTGATGCATCGACAGTAGCAATCCAAAGTGACGCTTCCAGCAAAAAGAAACATCTCTTCCAGCAAAAAAGTGTGTTGTTCCATCGTCGTAGCTCTGAATAGCCCTAGTTTGAGGGAAAAAAATTGTTGCTTCAAACAAAGCAAAAAATCACTGCTTCTAGAAAAAAAAGTTGTTCGCAGCTTTGAAAGAAGTGTTCCAGCAAAAGAAAATGCTGCTTCCAACAAAACAAATCGCTGCTTCCAGCAAAAAAATGGGCGTTGAAGCTCAGTCACACGCCGTACCTTTTCCAGCAAAAAAAACATTGTTTCCAGCTCCTTCTTAGGCCGGTTCCAGCTCCGCCGCTTGTTGGTTGCAGCTTTGCCCCTTGCCGCTTGCAACTCCACCGTAGCCGGGGAACCACTCGCCAGTTGCGCGCGGGGGTACGCCATCACCGGCGTCCACTCCATCGTCTCCTCCTTCCTCGGGAGATCTGCGCGAGCGTGGAGCACCCTGCCATGGTTTCCTCTCACGTGGGTGGAAGGACATGGCGCGTGGTGGCCCTCCCCCGCGATTTGCCTTGGCAAGGGTAAAAGCCGGCCATGGCTGCTCGCTGATCTGGAGCAGGGGAAAGGGCCTGCCAGGCATGCTCTGGAAGAGAAAAGAGAGAACGAGAAAGAAATCGGAGGGGATAAGGTTGCGCACGAGCGGTATGTGGTCCCACCATCTTCACGTGTGTGAGCGCTGGCTGACTGGATGACGTGGTGTAAACTGGAACGTTCGTCGCGAGACAATTGAACGATGTGCGCGCGACCGGCCGAGCGTTCAGCCCGCGCCCCGGCTCCAAACGTTTACCTTCTAGATTTCCTCGCAGTTGATGTTCTTTTGTTTCACATCAAAGATAACAGATCCTTACTCTTCAGTATTGAGATGGTTTCAGCTGTTCCAGTCGCCGGTCTAAGCCTCCAAGTCAACAAGAGGAGGAGGGTCGTAGTCGTAGGATCGTTTGGGGCGTCGGTGCTGCCGGACGAGCTGACGACGGAGGTGCTCCTGCAGCTGCCCGTCAAATCCATCATGCGCTTCCGCGCCGTGTGCCGCTCCTGGGCCTCGATGCTCTCCTCCGAGGAGTTCTGCAGCCTCTACATTGCCAAGGCCGAGGAGGCGCCACCTAAGCTCATATTCATCTCACCGTCAGTGACATTCGACTCCATAGGAGTGTACTCAAGCTCGTTCCCCACCGACGGCCCGCTGTTCACCCTCAACGACGTGTGTGGCGACTTTGCGGCCTTAACTCCTTCGCCATGCCGTGGCCTCACCCTCTTGCACGACGAGTTGGCGCCAGCCTACTACGTATTCAATGCGGTCACACGGGCGCTCACCAGGTTGCCTCCTTGCCAGCATGCCATCTTCTCGACCACCGGTCTCGGTTTTGAGTTTTGACACGAGCACCAGGCAGTACAAGGTGGTGAGGTTGTTCCTCGGGGAACTGAAAGAGAAGCAGAGGATCAGGTGCGAGGTGTACGTCCTTGGTGGCGAGCAAGGGGATCGCTGGAGACCGGCTGCTGGAGGTGTGCCCTTCAGGTTTTACAGTTTTGTTCAGGCCGCCATTACAACGGCATCATGGAGCTTAGTCGGTCCGCTGCTGCCGGTATTTGCAGACGGATTTCTCCATTGGCTAATCTACCCAGGTGCTCTCTGTAGACGGCCAAGAGCTGTTGTCTTATCATTTTCTCTCAACTATGAGACCTTCGGCTGGGTCCCGTCACCACCTTTCGAGATACCACGAAGAGGAGTGCACTTGGTGGAGCTTGGTGAACGCTTGTGTATGGTTCGGGATCTTCATCCTCAAGACAATAATATGTTGGAGATTTGGAACTACAGCTCTAGTGATTGGTCACTGCAGCATAGCATTGATTTGTCGCACAACGTTGGAGGAGATTTGATCAGTAGCGCACAGGTTATTAGAGTTATTGGTTCTGTTCGCGATTGTGGATCAACGGACAAGGTAATCTTGGCCACTTCCAAACACAAGATGATTACCTATGACCCATCGTCTGGGATCCTGGAGGCCATTGACGGTATAAGGGAAACTTCATTATATGAAGCTGATGAGCAATCTGCTCCCAGATTCAGTTTATTCAAAGAGAGTCTTGCTCCGGTACACAAAACAAACCAAGAGACGGCATTATCGACTCCCCTAGCTATGGCGATCAAGGAGGTCCTGCTCCGGCTCCCGGGTGATTATGTCGCGCAGTTCAAACTTGTATGTAAGCAGTGGCTTAGCTTAATTGAGAGTGGAGGCTTCATTCGCTCTTTCCATGTGCACAACAATGTGGATAAGAGGCCAAAAGTAATGTTTGTTGGCAAGGGAACTGGAGGATTGGGTTTCAGCTTTGCTCCCTCTAAGAGATTACTTCGCCAAGGCGCTTGGCTTGACAGAAAGGTGGTTTGCTCTAAGCCTTGCCATGGTTTGAACCTGGTAAGTTGTGAGATAGAGGACTATCTATACAATCCTTGCACAAGTTATCACCTGACCTACCCTGCTATAGTGCCGCCACACCGAGTGCCCCGCCATGTACTCGCAATGATGCATGGCAATGTTTGTACACCAGAAGATCACACTTTTGCAGTTGGCAACAAGAATTCTGGCCTGGGATTCAACTTGTTGACACAGGAGCATGTCGTCGTTCAGATTTTCTATCATCTCAAGGACTTCAAATCTCGTCAGTATTTCTTGACATGCTCAGTCATTGACCTCACGTCGGCCCAAGACCACCATGAACCGCCTCTGCCCTTAAATGGCATGCCACCGGCCTATTTGTCAGGGGCTCTATATTGGATGAGTGAGCCAAGGTTGGGCCAGAGTTATGAGAGGGCCATTGTCTCGTTGGACGTCGCAAACGAGAGGTTTGGTGTCATCCCTTGCCCTTCATCCATTGCAATGTGGAGCGACACAAGTCCTAATCAAGCATTTGTGGTCGAGCTAGAGGGAATACTGTGTGTTGTCCTTGCAGATCCAGTTGCACAAGAAATAGATATTTGGAAGCTAGAGCAAGATCAATGCGACAGAGCATATAAAATCTATTTGGAAGGTTGTCCAGGCTATTCCCCTGCGGAAAATGTTGTGGTCCCGTTGATTATTGACCCCAAAGACGGGAGAATCTTGCTCGACACAGGGAGGAAAATGGGTCTTTATGATCCGGTGAGGCGCACAATTGAGAACTTGTATGATCTTGACGAGGTGCTGCGTGTCACATGTTCGGAGCAATCACGAGGGAAGCATTTTACGTGCTCTAGCGAGGTGCCTTTGCAGGGAGAAAATCCACGCATCTTGCCGTTGGTCCCTTTGCTATATGAGGAGAGTCTCGCAAGTTATCCATGTACGCCCAGATCACGGGACTTACGCCGATGAATAGCCACTAGTTATAGCAGTTTGACACCACTTGGTTTTTGTCTAAATTATAGGTGGTACAAATTGTAATTTGCTTTTCTCATACCCTTTTTTTTATAATATCTATACTGTTGGATATCCGTGTGTTGGTATCATCTCTTCTACTATAATTTCTTTCTCTTTCTTTTTGATTGATGTTAAATTGTCAATAGTGCTCTCCTAATGGTAGTGAATAACATGCTGCCAAATATAGCACTGCTGGTTCTTTTCCGATTACTTTGTACAAATTGGTGACTTGATTAGTAAGGTCTGCTTGCCAGGACAAGGGTATGCATGAATGAATGAAGTTAAAGGTTAAGCCAAATTCCATTATTATTCAAATTGCATGCATGAAGGGTTCAACAGTGCAGGGACACTTACGTAGCCAAAAGATCGGTTTTAAGTAGTTTTTTTTTTTTTGCATTGAACCTCGACTTTTGTGGTTAAGGTCTGAACATTACCATTATTCGAACCTGGCCATTATAGGATGTGTTTGGTTCTCGGGGCAACTCGAACTTAGCGCGACCGGCCACTCCAAAAGCTACTTGCCGTCATGGGCCATCGCCGCCGGCTGCCGTTGCCGCACTCATGCCAGGTCTTGCGTCCCAGCAGCAGTAGTGCTCGTGCCGGGGGGTCATCACCAGCGTGAGGCCAACTCCAATGCAAGGCCACAAACGGCTGTCCTTTTATTTGATTTATTTATGTCTGTTTTCGTCGGCAAAACGGAAGCTCGTGTCCGCTTGTGATCTTCCGTGCATCTAACCGGCCGCCGCATTTCAAAGCATTTGTCCGACTTGAACTTAAATTTAAACAACAAAGGCATTGCAAAAAATTAAGAATGATGTCTATTACCAACAAACTTAAAAAGCCCACAGAAGTCATCGACTGCACATTGAAATTAAACTTGAAATTTACACAAAAAATATAAAAACTAGACCTGATGCCGCTATGGTTGTCTTCAGTTGTTGTCGTCCTCATCCTTGTCATCCAAGGTGAGGTTGATGTAGGGCGGTGGCCGCCAAAGGTGGGTTGGCGACCCCTCCGGTGGCTGCCAAGCTGGGGCGGGTGGCACCTGTGGCTGTGAGGATGGGCTGCATGGCACTGTGGTTGTCCACGTCCACCCCCGCCCCACCAAGGCCGAGTTCCAAGCCGGGGTGGTAGGCTCCTCCTCGACCACCTCCTCCTTCACCTTGAGCTCTAGGATGTAGATGTTGTCGGCGACCGACAGGGCAATCATCTCCTCCAGGCCGTCCCACTGCTCCTGCTCTATGCGTGTGTACTCCCTCTCGGAGTCCTCCATCACACTCCTCACCAGCCACTCCTCATATTTGGCGATCATGGTGGGAGGTGGTGGTGGCGGGTACTGAAGGAAATGTGCCCTAGAGTCAATAATAATGTTGTTATTTTAAATTTCCTTATATCACGATAAATGTTTATTATTCATGCTACAATTGTGTTAACCAGAAACTTGATACATGTGTGAATACATAGACAAAATACCGTGTCCCTAATATGCCTCTACTAGACTAGCTCGTTGACCAAAGATGGTTAAGTTTCTTAGCCATGGACATGTGTTGTCATTTGATGAACGGGATCACATCATTAGGAGAATAATGTGATGCACAAGACCCATCCGTTAGCTTAGCATAATGATCATTCAGTTTTATTGCTACTGCTTTCTTCATGCCAAATGCATATTTCTCCGACTATGAGATTATGCAACTCCCGGACACCGGAGGAATGCCTTATGTGCTATCAAACGTCATAACGTAACTGGGTGATTATAAAGATGCTCTACAGGTATCTCCGAAGGTGTTTGTTGGGCTGGCATCGAGATTAGGATTTGTCACTTCGAGTATCGGAGAGGTATCACTGGGCCCACTCGGTAATGCACATCATATGAAGCCTTGCAAGCAATGTGACTAATGAATTAGTTGCGGGATGATGCATTACAGAATGAGTAAAGAGACTTGCCGGTAACGAGATTGAATTAGGTATGAAGATACTGACGATCGAATCTCGGGAAAGTAACATACCGATGACAAAGGGAATAACGTATGTTGACATAGCGGTTCGACCGATAAAGATCTTCGTAGAATATGTGGGAACCAATATGAGTATCCAGGTTCCGCTATTGGTTATTGATCGGAGAGGTGTCTCGGTCATGTCTACATAGTTCTCGAACCCGTAGGGTCTGCACGCTTCACGTTCCATGACGATATGTATTATATGAGTTATGTGTTTGTGACTGAAGGTTGTTCGGAGTCCCGGATGAGATCACGGACATGACGAGGAGTCTCGAAATGGTTGAGATATAAAGATTGATATATTGGAAGGTAATATTCAGACACCGGAAGGGTTTCGGAATGTATCGGGTACATATTAGAGTACCGGAGGGGTTACCGGAACCCTCCAGAGGAAAGATATGGGCCATATGGGCCATAGAAGGGAGGCACACCAGCCCACAAGGGGGTGGCGCGCCCCCACCAGGGAGTAGTGGTTCTTCGATGATCTCAGAATCTCGATGTAACTTTTATTTTGTTTGAGATGTTTTGTACTTCATGTGAACTTTTATAATAGATTTTATCCTTTTTTGCAAAAGAAAAAAAAAGGTAAGATGCAAGCCAAAATTTAGGTGTTGAAGCAAGGGCTGAGATCGATATACAAACCACAAAGAATTTACATCAGAACCAGGTCGGCCATTATGTGCTTCCCATTTATCTATGTGATCACAGGGTTGGAAATGGTTATAACGAAATCAGTGACCAAAACTTAAGTCAGCCGGACTGGTTACAGCGTCAACTCCACTACAGGAGCAAGAGCGATCAACCTTTGCATTGCATATGACAAATATGCATTTTAAAGTCGTTTGGTACTGAGCCAAATCGTTCCATGAACACATGTATGACTCGCGATGTTTCACGAGCCACGGGGGACACGGTTGCGCGTCAGCACGCCCCAAGAACATCCCTTCTTTTCTTATGCAGCAGGTTGATTTAGTTTCCTTGCTTTTTAACGGAGTTTCTTGAGAATCAAGTTGAAAGGAAAAGGCAGAAGGGAGAGAAGAGACAGGAAGCCGACCGTCAGCAGCGCGGTGGTTTCGGATCGGCTGCAAACAGCTGCACGCGATATTCTCTTCTTCTCTCTGTGTAACCGTACACGACAACCCACGGCGGTGGTACACTAGCGTGCCATGCATGCAACTCCTGTACCACTACTACTCCCAGGTCCATGTCGCACTTTGCCAAGGTGCTCGGA
>NC_041381.1:664031405-664046044 GCF_002162155.2 Triticum dicoccoides
TTTTGCCCAGGTGCTCGGAGGAGTTAAATAAATTTGTAGTCCATTCATGAGGATAGATTTGTATCCACCCGCCCTTTGTTAGACCATCTTCAAACAAAGAAAAAAATAGCTTGGTGGGATCAAACTACTCTAGAATTTTAGATTTATAGAAAGAGCTTCATATTATTATTATTTTGAAAAATCCGAATTGTTTTTGCATGGACGATAATTTGGTGCGTGAGGTGCAATTCAAATTTCGGATCATTTGGACATATGAGTAGTTCTCAGCAAAAACGAAAAATTGGGTTAGAACAATACATGAACAGTTAACTTTTTCACATACTTCAAATTTATCTTTTTGCCGGGAGCTACTCAATTATTCAAATGACATGAACTTTAGAGTGCACCTCACTCACAAAATTTCTCCCATTCAAAAAATCAGAATTTTTGAATTTTGTTAGTACTTTTTTTTGTATTTTTGTTCATCACGGGTGCGACTGAGTCTGGGCATCAAATCGCCTCATACAAAGAAAAGTCCAATCTTAATCGATGCTTGAGGTATTTATAGTATTACAAGCGCAGCATAACTCTCTATTATCGAAAAAAGCTTTCACCCCGCTTTATAGATAAAGCAAACCGCCCAAGCCAAACATCCAACAAGATTCACACACACACACACACACACAAGTTCCACAAACACACACAAAGTAGCATACGGGGTTAGTGATGAGGGCACAGCTCAACAAGCCCTAAAATGCAAAACACAAACACAAGCACATCGGCCCGAACAGCAGGCCTAATCGGGCTCCAGAGGAGGGGGCAGCAGCGGGGGCGCCACGCGGAAGGCCATCGAGCGAAGATCGGCGAGGAGGGTGTTGATGGCGTCCCGGTCCTGGGGGCGGCTAAGTGGCCGCCAAAGCTGCAGGTAACCACACATTTTAAAGATCGCGTCAGTCGCACATCGAAGAGGCACTTTCTGAATAACAAGCTTATTGCAGATGATCCAAAGCGTCCAGGCGAGGACCCCAACGCATAGCCATCTAATATGGCGGTGGCGGGGGACGGATGCGTGGATCTCACCAAGCAGGTCCAGGAAGTTGGTGTTGCACCACTGTCCACCAATTGTCTCGCAAAAGCAAGACCACGGGAATTGGGCTGTGGAGCAGGAGAAAAAGATGTGATTAGCATCCTCCATCGTGCCACAAAGGGGCACATCCCGTCTCCTGGTCCATTGCGCTTGAGGACCTCAACCCCAGAGGGAAGGCGTCCCTGGATCCACTGCCACAGGAAGATCCTGATCTTCAGAGGGAGGCGAATGTCCCAAATCAGGCTAAAGGGCTTAGAGGTCGACGAAGGAGCGAGAGCCGAGTATAAGGACTTAGTGGAGAAGCGGACGATGGACTCCACTCGCCAAGAAATGGAGTCAGGGGCGCCCTCACGTCCATTGGCAGAAGGGCCATGTCTTGGAGGAGGGAGTCCCAAGCGGCGACCTCGAGAGGGTCGAAGGGGCGCCGGAAAACGAGACGCCCTAAGTCAATAAGGGCCGTCTCGACAGAGACCCAAGGGTCAACCGCTATGGAGAATAGTTCAGGGAATCGAGCAGCTAAGGGGGAGTCCCCCACCCAACGGTCGAACCAGAACAGGGTCGAGGACCCGGAGCCAACCGAAATGGACATGCCAATGCGAAGCACGGGTAGAAGCTGTATCACAGCCTGCCAGAACTGTGAGCCACCAGAACGCTGGCAGAAAGCTAGGGGTTAGCCCCGAAGGTACTTATTGCGGATGATGGTGAGCCAGAGTCCCCCCTCCCCATTGGCGATTTGCCAGAGCCATCGGGTCAAGAGAGCAGAGTCATCGGGTCAAGAGAGCAATGTTCATGCGCTGAGAAGACAAGATCTCAAGACCTCCCTGATCCTTGTGTTTGCAAATGTCGGGCCAGCTCACCATATGGTATTTCTGCTTCTCGCCCTTGCCTGCCCAGAAAAACCTGGACTGGTACTTGGTGATCTCCTGATGGAGAGTCTCGTGAAGGTTGTAGAAGCTCATGAGGAACCAGAGGAGGCTGGAAAGCGAGGAGTTGATGAGGATCACTCTGGCCGCCTTCGAGAGCCACCTTCCCTTCCAAGGTTCCACCCGATGCTGCATTCGAGTCACCGTCGGGCGAAGGTCAGCCACGGTCAGCCGCGAGTCACTAATGGGTATCCCCAAATAAGATGTGGGGAAAGTACCCAGCCGGCTGTTCAGACGGTCGGCGATGGCTTGGGCTTCCTCAGGAGAGTAGCCCAGAATCATCACTTCGCTCTTATCGAAGTTGATTATGAGGCCGGACATCTATTGGAAGCATAGGAGGAGGATCTTCAGATTAGCGATGTCGGGCGTGGAACCCTCGTCCATTACTATGGTATCGTCTGCATATTGCAGGAGGGAGACCCCTCCCCCTCCAACCAGGTGAGGGACAACGCATAACTCTCTATTCAAAACAAGAGGAGCATTTCAACAAGGGATGCGGGCAACTGGTGATGGTTGAAAAATTAGCAACCACTTGATGGTTCCCTAAGCATGGATTTAGATAATTATTGGGTGTGGCTAGGTCTCAGTCGACTGAGATTTAACCAAGTATCAGTCACGTGACATAACATGCAAGAGAGAAAAAGAAAAAACTGAAAAGAAATTTTTGCACAAATCTCAATGTAAGATCTCAGGGATATATCATTGACTCAGACTTTGTTAAGTCTCATTCGACTAAGACTTAGCAAGACTGCTATAATCATGTCGCTCCTTCTAATGAATGCTTATTCTCATGAGCAATATCAATGCTTAAACCCCGCTGGCTATCACGCCTTTGACCTCACCTCGTCTGCATTGTGTTCGACCCATTGTCCCAAAGGTAGTTTACTTTCTTCCTATTTTATCAATTTAATCACTAAATTTCTCAGCCGGCATAGCTACTATTCAACTCAATGATGCGAATGAGTTGATGAAGAGGCTCGTGAAAGATTTTTTTTATGAATCATCGTTCCAGTAAGAAGATGATGATGGTAGAGATGCCAGTAGTCGTGGTAATTTGAGGGAAGAAGTGATGTGGTTCTTAGCTAGGCCACTGTCACATTTTTCACAATAGGGTAGAATGACATGCCAAGCTTTGGGTGGATTACTATATAGACCATATAGTGTATCTGGAGAATCTTTTCAAGCAACGATTCTAGATGTACAATGTGCCTTGCAAGGGCTGTGGAAGAGCATGACCATCGTTCCCCGTTGAGAAGGGATTTTAGTTAACATCATCTAACCTTTTCCTAATAATCTTAACTCCCTACACATTTTAAGATAACTCCTAAAAACAACCTACTTCTCCCCAAAGTTAGCGGGACTTCAAGTTTTGAACTACGAGACATCCTATTTTTGTACATTTGAGGTTGTTCTGACTGCTAGAAACCTTAGAAATATATTTTTGGTTTGTTCTGAGGAGTTGTTATATGAGTTGGTTAACAAACTCACATTATGTGGAATGTTCTTTGAATGAAAAAAAATCATACATCTCATGGAGGAAAGAATGTTGAACGGCTAGGATGGAAGTGGTGATGCGTTGGCAAGATTTTTGGGGGTGTTGTAGTCCATTCGAGAGAGCTAGAGATGGAATGATCAAGGCAAGATCCAAATGACACACCAAAATGAAGAACCAAATAAGATATAGGGGGAAAAAGAGGTGTAGGCGTGTAGCAAAAACTAGGGTGTTACACTTGCATCCATTTATTGTACGCATTGGACATAGAAATATTGTCCCCGCGCATGTCATGGCCACTTCAGAGCGCATTGCTATGGTCCAACCATCATATCCGAAGCAGTTGCACCACATTATATATGGATTCGGCGCTTGGACTAAAAAGTATCATGACAGACCATGACAACATGTGTAATTCTGCACAACATGATCATCAAGCATAAAATAGGTCAATCAGAGAAATCTAACATCAACAAAAATGGAGCACATCCTGCTGGAATGTTAAGAAAATAGGGCCCATACATTCCTACGAGCGGCATAAAAGAAGAACCAGAAAGCACCTGTCCAACTTCAAAATGATCTTGTGGAGTACTAGTGGGAACTTCACGGTTCAACATGATTCATCATGCTTCGTAACATATTTTGTTCGAATTACCCAGCGCATCTACAACCGGAACACGTCATACGCCCGGGCCGGCCGCCCGGTCACTGCCCGGTCATGATTTTTGACCCAGACGGGCCTCTTAAACAACCCTCAGACGACCGGGCTGACCGGCACCCCTCATATCCAGCCAAAATATGGGGCGGATATGGGGGAGCCCAGGCACGCCCGCCACGTCAGATCCGACAGCCCGACCCCATCCTAAATTGCACCAAATCCACCAAACCCTTCCTCCTCTTCCCGCCGCTCTCGAACCATTCCCGTGCCCGGACCCTCACCGGCCTCCACCCTTGCTCCCAATCCTCACCCCCGGTCCCGATCCATCACCAGAGATGTCGTCCAGCCCAACCCACACCGCCGCGACGAAGACGCAGTCCGCCTCGTCCGCCGAAGGCGACTTGCAAGGCGGAGAACGTCGCCCGCAGGTTGCGGCGACGCCGACAGCGAGAGAGGGAGGTGGCGGCGACGGCAGCGCAGGGAGGTTCGCACGTGGTGGCGCAGCTGTCTCTTCCGCCGCGCCCGAATCCCAGCACCCCTTCCCTCCGAGCGCCTACGCGGGTTACGCTGTCCGGCCCCCTTGGGACACAGCATGATCCGAGCGCTGGCTGGGCCATTGCGGAGAACTTTTCTCCCACGCAGGTTGCCCGGATGCAGGCGGAGAAGGACGAGCAGGCCGCATTCCGCCTGGAGGAGGACACATTCCACTCGGAGCAGGCGCCCAGCCATTGATCGAGGCCATCCGTCACGCTCGGACATTTATTTCATTTTGCCATGCCCGGTTTGTTGAACTATGATTTGCTTTGCTTTGTTTCGAACTTTGGTATTCGGACAATTTGTGTCGTATGATTGACGTGCATGGATTGCATGGATTTGAGGATCGAAATTTGCGGCATGTGGATGTATGGCGCAACATTTGAGGGGTGCCCGCGTTCGCTGGCGTTTGAGGTGCCGGATTTGCCAAGTCAGGCTGTAGATGCTCTTACTTATGTTTTTTTGCGGGTGAGAATTACTTATTTCATTTGGACCATATGTTGTGTTTGAATTTCATTTTTTAAATTTTCAAAGGAAGAGTTAAATACTGCCCAAGTGTATGAAAAAAGATGCAAAGAATAAGAAAAATGAAAATGTGCACGTAACTGATATTTTGACTTGTCTGGCAAGAAGATGCTATAGTGGAGCGACCATCCCCTCGTGCTGCATCGCGCTATAGTGGGGCACCCCCTCTCCTACTGTCCTGCGTCTTCCACTTCTCACCCATTTCCGAATTCCAAATCTCGACCAACCCCTCTCCCCTCGCAAAAACCCTCCTGCAACCAACCAACACAGAGCCATGACGACCTCCCCCGCCTCCCTCCCCGTGCCGGCGACGAACTCCAGCCCCCGTGCAGCATCCGCCCCACCAACCAGGAGCCGTTGTTCCAACGGAGGTTCCCCGCGCCGACCGGTCGCCATGCCGGTGACGGACTAGACGAGCGTTGCCGCCGCCACTGATTGGACTTATGTATGAGCCGGATAGACGAGCGTTGCCGCCGCTGAGGCTGGAGGCCACCAGCAGAACCTGTTTATCCAGTGGCGGAGCCAACATTTTGATTTTGAGTGTACATAAGTCCAATTTTATTTTTATCAAGTCACCAATTTCAGTGTTATCTATCGGTCCGTCCTCTTGATATATTTTATACTAAAATTTTATACTTATCATACTACCGTGTTAAGGATTATAGTTTTATTACTTATTTGGCATACTTAAAAACATAACAAAGTTAAATATTAGTTGTTTTATTTATTTATTATATATTTGTAATATATATTATGGAAAAATACTCACACATTGCCCTGAATTCAATTTGTACTCTATAACAAAAATGATTTTTCTAAATAGTGTTTGGTACTTGTGTAAATTATATAGTTTATACATATCTATGTTAGATATATCTCTAAAACATATGGTTTGACAAATATTCGTAATAGTTGTTGTACTATATGATTAGGAAGCATATATGTAGAAAATTCTAGAGTACAAATTTAATGGCATGATATACTCATTTTTAGAGCATTCATGTACAACTTTAATCATAGAGAAAAGTATACTTTTCATCCCTCGATTCTTGAGAAGTCTAGATTTGGTCCCTCAACTCTAAAACCCGATAACTTGCACCCTTAACTACTGAAACCGGACAAGATTCATCCCTGATCACGGTTTTGACCGGTTTTGGTGATGTCCCATCCCGGTTTTGACCGTGCCGACTCATATTCGCGTACCTTTTCAAGTCTGCTTAATGTTTTCAAATTTGGGTACTTTTTTCAAATACATGAACTTTTTAAAAATGTGTGTACTTTTTCCAAATCCGCGTACTTTTTTCCAAGTTCACGCACTTTTTTAAATCCGCGTAATTTTTTAAAGTTCATCTGGTTTTTCAAATTCATGTAAGTTTTTAAAATTGACGTATTTATTCATATTCACGTACAATTTTTTGGATTTGAAAATCTTATGCGAACTTGAAAACATACACGGATTTGAATTTCTTTTACGCAAATTAGAAAAAAATGTGGATTTGAAAAATTATGCCAACTTGAAACAAGTATGTGAATTTCATAAAGTTCGCGGATATGAAAATATTAAGCGAATTTGAGTCGGCACCGGTCAAAACCGGGGTTAGTCAGCACCAAAACCGGACGAATCTTGTCCAGTTTCGTTAGTTGGGGATGCAAGTTGTCCAGTTTCGAAGTTGAGGGATCAAATTTAGACTTCACCAAGAGTTGAGCGGCGAAAAATATACTTTTCTCTTGTTTGATTCGTTACGACCTGTCCAAATGCTCTACTACATTGTGTCGTTTCTTAAACTTATCTTGTCAGATGTTAAAAAAGGTGGCACCGAATTTGTGGAGAAAGAGAAAATATTGTATCTTGTGCTAAATACAGTCTTCACATGAAAAGTGGCACAATATTTTCATTAACTCACATTTAAGGTCTCTCCCGGTGCAAGTATCACGAGAACTAGATCGTTGATGGCGTGTGTTGCAGTGCCGACCTATTTTTGCGATAGAATAATATGATTTTAAAAATTATTGCTGCATAAATAAAGTCTCAAAGGATGGATATAATTTTTTTACTAAAATTTAGATGGTGCAAATAGTTGAGAAACATTGCACTACTCATACTAAGTAACTAGATCATTAATGGCGCGCGTTGCCGCGCCTGTTAATTTTGGCACTATAATATTATGGATTGATGCAAATACATTGACAGAGTAATATGCACATAAAGTTAACATTTTATTTTGAAGTGATTTGTTTCATTGTGCCTGATGAGGTCAAAAGATAAACAAAACTAAACATGAAATACATGCCAAAGTAAAATGTTCATGCAATTTCTCGTTTTTCTTTTGAGATGAGGGGTACTCCAAACAGTAGTGAGTAGAAACCCACGAGAGTATGATTTGTTCATAGTAACAAAACATTGTGAAAAACATCTCTATTCTTGCGTCTATTTATTCACATGATGATATACTTAATAAGAATGTTCGGAGCCTACCTCTGGAGCACCGGTCTAATACCTATAATACTACGGCAAATGAAAGTCTTTCAGATTACAAAGAACGTTGACTATAATAATAACAGTTTAACGGAAAAAGAAAAATGGTAGAAATTGCAACCCTTTCATTTTGTTTACCATAGACAGCATATTGGATTGTTATTGTAGCTCTAAGATTGGACATACACGATGTGAGCTTCAGTATCAGGTTGAATATAATGTTTAATATTACAACTGGGAAGCCTTGTAAAAATGCTTTTGGACATCCTGAAGAAATGTTATCAAATTGACTTGTATATATCCGATGTAAAATTTAATTATAGGTTAGCACAAAATTATGCCAAGTGCAGCAGATACGTCCCTCTCGTAAGTGGATAAAAATTAAAGATTGCGTACAAGTGATCATGGGTTGCAAGTACAGAAAAAAAACATGGGAGTTGAGGAGAGTACATAAGAAAAAAGTTGAAAGATGAATGCACATAAGAAAAGGATGAAAGAACCCTCTAGTCTAGTTTTTTTCTTATTTCGTGAAGGCATAGCAAAAGCTGCAAACAAATCAAATGTTTTATTATCCAGATAGGGCAATAAATCTAGCAAGTGCAATATTTTGAATTATCATCTAAATCATTATTGACTGACTATTCTTGTCAACTGAATATAGCATGAAACATTCAGCAAATGCACTGCATAGAAGCGCATGTGTGCATGCATCTAACCAAAAGAGAAAATATGTAGCATAAATTAGTTATCACGTTTGCATATTCCTACTCCTAGGTGCAAAGTTACCAATAGAGAGGCACTTTATGGGACCCAATTAGAATCAGCACCTGAAGTCCTTTTCTTTTGCTTCGGTCAGTTGCACAGCCTGAAAAATGTATTCATGATCAAGAATTGCATCCCTGCAGTTACCCCCAAAACTGCAATATCACTTACAAACATGGATGCAGGAGTTACACGGAGTAATTAGACTGTTGAGAAAACAAATGTAAATCCATCGATGCTCCAAGTATATTAAAGGTTAACCTAGTGTAATTTTCATTTAAGAACAATATAGCATTGACATTGTTATATACTCCCTCCGTCCGAAAATACTTGTCATTAAAATGGACAAAAATGGATGTATCTAAAACTAAAATACAGCTAGATACATTCCCTTTTATTCATTTTGATGACAAGTATTTCCGGACGGAGGGAGTACTTGTACGTGGATTTTCTCGGGATCTCATTTGCTTCCTTATTTTGTACACCTGCACGCTCTCCTCCATACTAAGCATATGTTGGCTACTTCAGTAGCACCTATAGATATCTTCATTTCGCTAGGAGATCCGTTGGAAGAGAAAAGTGAAGACTCTGTTTTTCTTCTTTGTTGCCTATACATACATACACATATTCAATTGACAAATCATGGTTTACTTTTACTTTATATACTTACACGCATGATCCTAAATCTGAAAAACAGAAATGGCCTAGCCAAGCTACAACCTTTGAAGATATACCTCATTCTGCCAGTTGGTGTGGAATGTGATGGCCAAGAACAACGGGACCGGCCTGCACCAGAATACCAAAGATGATTCCCATCCATCAAGATTATTTTCACACTATTAGCATGTAATCAAACCCCAAAAAGGTAAAAAATTGTGAAAGAAATCGAGAAGTACCATCACGCCAACGTGCAGCACTTATAGTCTAGCAGGTAGGCTGCCGGTATGCCCACAGTGTAGGACGTGCGCGACCCTGATCAAACAATACATCACATGTTTGTTACATGCTTAGTGAACCGTATAAGAGAAAATTAGGACTTTCACTGTTGCTGCAGCTGAGCAAGCATTGATGCTCCAGCAATTTTCGTACTCACAAGTAAATAGATTTGTTTGCGTGCTTACAGTAGTCAAGTCCACGCTACTCTTGCTCTCCTTACTACTGGTATTGCTTGTAACTGAACATTTGTTGCTATTGCTTCCTATCAGATTGTCAATTATTCTTGTCTAATGGAGACAGTAAGCAAAGGCACATGATTTCAGGTTTGCATACACAAAAGCATACCAATCAACAAATACAATTGAAGAGAGACAAAAAAAATAACTATGGGGAAGTCGTAGATGCAGCAGCCAGATTGATAGCAAAATTCTAATTCAATGCCATCTAACCATACCGAACTTCATAGAGTAACAGTCTGATTGATCCGAAACTACAAAATTACATAGGCTTGCTGCTACTGTTGGTTGATATCAAGAGAACCAAAATTTGTGCTCCTCATTTACATTTGACAAAAATTAGATGTGCACAAGGAAAACATCAGCACCGAGGAGGATGAATGATACTCTCTGTAGCAAATGAAAACTAAGCCAGCGGCACCTAACTCCAATCCGTCAACCTAGAACGCCTACATCAATTTGGATGAGAAAGAACAACACTAATAAAGAATCTTAAAGATGAAGCAACAACCTAAGCGTAAACCATGGCTTCTTCGCAATTGGATCGCCCGCATCAGCTCGATCGGCCGACCCCCGATTCACCCGCCTCCTGCATGTCCACTGGATCCTCTCGCGTGCCTCGTCTCCCCTCGCGCGCCTCGACTGGAGCGCGCCGCGCTGGATCACCTCACGCGGATCGGCTCCCTCGCGCGCCCCATTCGATCAAGGAAGAGAGGATTCACCACCGAGCGAGCGAGAGGAGGGAAGAGGTTCCTTGCGGCGGCGTTGTGTGGGTTGGGGGGAGCGTTTCGCCCGGGTCCTGTGGGAGACGAGGAAACGTGAGAGGGCGGAGCGAGGCTAAAACACATGGGCTTTACGTGATAATGGGCCCAATCAACCACAGGCCTCGGTTTTTTCTTCTAGAGTCGGCCCAGTTCGCGACCAAAAGTTGATCAACGGCCAGAAATCTCTAAAATACGGTATCTGATGGCTGAAATTGCTGGTGGCCTGAGAGTGCTCGCTTTAGGTGCGGTTATACTGTTCTAACTAGATCGTTGCTGGTGCGCGTTGCCGCACCCGTCTATTTGGCACATAGTTTTTAGGGATATGGAGTAATTTGAAGACATTTGTTTGCAAGAATTAGGTTGATTGGCGAATACATTCATGATTGATCGTGGCATTTTTTGGCTCCTACAAAATTTCCCGCAAGAATTGAAGAAAGACATTAGAATATTTAAAAAATATAAAGATAAAAGTAGGGGGTACTTCTGGACAATATTGATTATCTTAAAAAAATCAATGCCTTAGGGCATGTAATATTCTACATTGAAGTCTAAAGAACAAGTATTTTTAAAGGGATTACCAACGGGCATATCACCATTGCCTGCTCTGGATATTATCCAAGTATTCACTCAAAGAGTGCAAAAGCGGAGTTCCACGACAACGCCTTGAAGGAAGAAAATTACGCTCAACGGGGAACTCAACCACTCCCACTTAGACAAGGCTTGTAGATCTAGAGCAGCTGAGAGTGTGCATATCATCTAGCCGTGCCCCTTACCTCCACTGTCGACCACCAATCTCAATCACACCGTGATCCTCTACGTGACCTGAATCTGTGAGAGGGACGCCAATATGCACGATAAACTATAGAGAAATATAAAATAAACTGAAATCAGTGTTTTGGGGCCCTTCCATTTTGAAATAAGAGATACTCCAATCAATGGTAAGGAATAACCCAACGAGAGAAATATACTAAGAAGGCACTCTGTCTACTCGCAAAGTTCCTTTGTAGCTCAGACTACATGGAACCCCAGTACTATTTTAGTTTCTTAAAATTTTGCGGGTCCATTTGTAGCTCGGTTTGATTTATAGCTGCCACTGAACTATGAACAAAGGAGGAGCAACTGGACTTCACAAAGTGGAAGGATGGTAGTAACCTGAAATATGTACTCCCTCCGTTCGAAATTACTTGTCCAAAAAATGAATATATCTAGATGTATTTTAGTTGTAGATACATCCATTTTTACGACAAGTAATTCTGAACGAAGGGAGTATGTAGGGAACACGAGAATTATAAATTAAAGTGGAGAAACACCATTGTAAGGATTAACTTAGCCAAAGTATCCGGGTCGAAAGCTATGTGTTGGCGTAGGACACTACTTCATGATAGGTCACTGCTTTATAACAAGAAGAATCGTGTATGTTTGTACCTCTGATCAATTTCCACAACAGTAATTCCAAACATATGTATATGAAAATAATTTGACTTTGATGCCAGACTACTTTTCAAACTCAGCCTAACAACACAGCCTTGAGTCTTCTAAGTAACCAGGAAAGTCTCTACCATTGTTCACTATAAGCTGAGTTTTATATTGTACAAAAGTGCAGTCAAACATGTAACCATAGCACACTCAGGGTATTTAGTATAAATCAACATGTTTAATTAAGTAGTATGACAGAAGATCAGTCTTGGGGAATATCGACATGTTTAAAATTGTACTTGCTTGTATCCAACCTGCAGCTCCAATACCTCTTGAGCTAATACACTTGTACTGAGCTATAAATTTTATGTCCAGTACAAAAGAGGAGCCATATAAGCATGCCAATACACAACAAGGAACCACTGTTAAAATAAATCCAAACCACTATTTGCTATAACAAACATGAAAAAAACTACATATGTATGATGAGAAAAGGGACTAAATTTTCCTTACAGTCTTCAACATCTATTGATCATGATTAATAATAATTCCATGAAACTTCATATGTCTATAGCATAACATACTGCTCACATCACCTCTAGTGATACACAATCCTTCACGGTCTCACTAAAATAAATTACAATGCAAGTGCTTAGTACAGATCACAAACACTGCACCTGTCATCAATGATGTGCCAAGGTTGGCTTCATGTGCATAAATCAACCATGTAATTCAGCAACAATTTGAACATGTATAATACCATGAAAAATTGTAAATGTGCACCGGAATATCTTCTAAACCGGGATTCTGATGTGCAGAAAGTTGTGCAGTCTATGCAGCCAACAACTTGCTTATTCTATCCTTCAAAGGCTTTTCCATTCGTATCATCAGCATACATGGCATTCAACAAAATTCAGATGGCCCTCTTGCATACGCAATAACCTGCACCAAGTGACTTGGAAGGGGTCTTTGGAGTCATAAGATGGAACCACAAGAAGCGCGATATGATACCTTGCTGGTGCACAGAGTCTTGAGTAAAGGTTTGCGGGCGACGTTGCGTGGCAATGCGGCAAAGTAGATATGATGGTTCATGGTCGAGGACTTGTTGCTGCTCTTCTTGCTCGACTTAGTCACGCTCTTCTCCACAACAATTTTTGTTTCATTATTGACCTTGCAATGTATGTTCGGTTTTGGTTTTTCCTTCTGGTCCAGTGCTGCCCTACCCACATAAAAATAACCTCAACTTGTATGAAACTAAAGAGCTAAATTGAAAGCGGTAGAGGGGAAGGTGTTACCTGGAAATTAAGATAAGAATTTTCAGATGTTAAACAGTACCATGTGTCCAATGTAAATCCGACAGAAATTCTGAAACAACCAGAGAACAAGTATCAAACATTTGGCATTCGCTGGGGAATAATACTCTTTGGATGGGTAATTAGAAAACAAAGAGATATATAATTATAATGATTCAAACCTTGCTAATCTTTTACCATGTGTTTCCTTACAATCTGAACCATGGGGAGCAATTGATCATCTTGTCCCAAGTTTCATCTTTTATAGAATTGCAGCAGTTAGAGGCAATCAGGAGTGGCACATGGATAGATCAACACAAGATAAAGGCTGAAACAAAGATGGGGACCTGCAGCGAGATAGATGAGTGTTCCTCCTTCTCTTCCTGCTATAGTTCCTCCTCGCAGGTGCAGGGGAGGGCGTGGCAGCGTACTGGCATGGTTGTAGGGGGGAAGGGTGGCAGCCATCTTTGGCAACAGTTCCGCCTGGGAACCGGCTCACCACTGGGCGAGCTGACGTGTCATCTCGGCCGCCGCTGCTCGTCGTGAGGGACGCCCCACTTCTCCTACTGGCCTGTCTTCACGTTCTCCTGCCTTCGCCCTCCGGAGAAGAGGCATGGCGGCCACGCACATAGGTCGCGAGAAGAGAAGGATCGAAGGGAGCCAGATGTGTAGATCGCAAGTGGTCGCCGCCATCAATCACCTCTGTCTCTCTCTCTCTCTGACCTAGGGCAAGAACGGAAGGGTTCAGGGGTAGCGGGGCGGGGGCGGGCTTCGCGAAGGGGAGTGGTGGTAGGAGGTGGATAGGGAGTAGAATCACGAACGCACTTTCGAGATCCGACGTTCACCATGTTCAGTGAACGAGGGGCATCGAATTCTGCCTCTGGAATAGAGGCCCAAGAACAGCCGGCCCGGGAGCAGCCCACGCGGACGGAAATGATGCATCAGACGGCGAGGGATGACCGAGATGCAGAATCCAACGGCCAAATGCAACGAATGCGTGAGAGGGCAGGAATTAGGTGCAGTTTTACTGTTCTTAATAAATAGAACCGGACGAACAATATTAGAAATCAGTGAAATGATATCTGGCATATTGTAGGCTTGTATAGCAGCCCAATCACCCACATGTCTTGAAAGAATCACGAGAATAGTGGCCCATTAGGACAGACGGACCAGGTTGTGAAAAACTGGACCTGAAACACTATCTGACGGCCAGAAATTGTCTAAACACGAAATCCGACGGCTGAAGACATGAGAGAGCTCGGTTTAGGTGCAATTTTAATATGAAGTAAACAACCTCAATTTTGTACCAAATGAATCAATTAACAAAGTTACTTATTGTTGTTTAAAGTTTTCTCTTAACAAATGAAAATAAGTCAACAAAGGGGGTAATACATAAGCTCAAAAAATATTCATGAAAACTATAAAATATCTCTTACAATGAACATTTACGATGCAGGTGAACAATGCAGGGCAATTGTTTTTCAAAGTGGCTACAGAGTTAACGAAAACAACTACTCGCATCTGATGGAGACTAATTTATCGTCGAGCTTCCACCTCAG
>NC_041381.1:664046630-664072816 GCF_002162155.2 Triticum dicoccoides
TTCCTCCTCCTCCTCCTCTCCGTCCTCGGCGGCGGCCAGGCGCGGGCGCGTCTTGAGCTCGCCCGTGGGCTCCTCGGGCCAACCATTGAAGTCCTGGACCGCCGGCGTATCGCCCTGGACGGCGCCGAGCTTGGCGAGCACGAACTCGAGGAGGAGCGACGACGTCCCGCACGGCCCCCGGAGGAAGGCCAGCTCTGCGCGAGCCAGCGTGGGCGCGTCGCGGGTGGCGTTGAGGTCCCAGAGGAGCGTCGTGGAGTCCCAGAGGTGGATGATCGGCGCGGAGGCGGGCATGTTGTGCGATAGCGATGCGCCGGTGCTCGTGGCTGTCCACGCCGCCGCTCATCGCCGCGCCAACCTGTTGCTGCTGCGAGGTAGTGGTGATCCGGTGCTCTTTGCCCCGTGCATGACCACACTTGTTGCACGCTCACGGCCTGAAGATCGGCAAGAACTAGCTCTAGCAGTCTAGTAGTAGGCGCGGCCACGGGAGCAGCGGCCACGGGCGCGCGCGACCAGGCGCGAGCAGGGAGCCACCGGGGCGCGGTCCAACGGCGGGGCGCTGGGCTGGAACGGGCGGAGCCGCGCGAAGGAGGCGCGGCGACGCAGGCGGGCGGAGGGCCAGGCGCGGCCAGGCCGGGGATGGCCTGGAGCATTGCGGCAGCGGGCGGAGCCGTCCGCAGGAGATCGGACGCGCCCGAGGCGGGGCGGAGCAGCACGCGAGCAGGGACGGTCGGATCGGCGCGGCATCGGCAAAGGAGAGACATATGACGGGGTGGGGGGGACAACGAGTGGAAACTTTTTGACACCCAGGCAAAAATTATCGCCGGCAGCCCCCAGGCGGCGAAAAAATGCCTCCTGGGGGGCTCAACGGCTAGAGATGCTCTCAGTCAGCTAGCACACCCTCTCCTCCTCAACGTCTCCATATGCGGAGGAGGAAGCATCGTCAACATCTCCTCTATTGCAGGCTCAGTTGGCTTTCCATGCTTCACACTTTATAGCATTACAAAAGGTAGATATACAGCTGACAAGTACTATATGCCTTGGCTCACATGCAGGAGGAAGGAACCAACTTACAAGGAGCCTCGCCACTGAGTGGGCTAGAGACAATATTCGTGTGAACGGTGTTGCTCCATCCATGATCATGACTGACATGATCAAAGATGTACATGTTGAGATTGTATCGTGACTATATTTATTCTTTGCCAACTTTTATCCAACGTAGAAACTATTCAAAAATACGCAACAATTACTGACATTACTCAGCTAATATAACATAATTTATTGTTAAAATATTTTACACTTATACAAAAATAACGGGGAAATATCAACGGCTTTGGTTGTTCTCGATCCAACAGATAGTCGGAGGCCCTAGAGAAAGAGTACTCGCGGATCCCAATGGGGCATAGTGGCAAGCCAGCGGAGGTCACGTCGGTCGTGTCCTTCCTCTGTATGCCCACGACATCCTATATCACTGGCCGAATTATTTGTATTGACGGTGGTCGATCCATTTGTTAGAGGATGACGAGCATGATTCTAATGTTGGAGGTGTTAGAGCTCCGTATGCAAGAGGCGGTGGTGCTTAAGTGGACCGCTGCTATTTGGGATATATGTTGTATAGAACATGTTTTATCACTTATCATGTTGAACTGTTTCAACTTTGTTTTATCTGTGGTATGTAGCACTGTTGTGTCGAACAATTATGTTGTTTGTCTGTTATATGAATTTCACTGTTTGATTTGAATTTCAATTCTAATTCAGTTGCAGGGCTAGTTAGCAAATAGCAGGGATGGGTACATATTAGAAAAAAACTAAAGACAGTGATTCGTATGAAACCGTCTGCGGTAAAAAAAACATTGGATGAGGTTATTCTTGCGAAGCCGCCTGCACTGTCCATGACACTGAAGGTGATTTCCCTAGCCGTCGGTGCTATTACAAGTATTAGCGACGCTGGCTTTGAGGTGGAACGTGAAACCGCCGCCGTGCCATGCACGAAAATCACCTACAATGCTCGATTTTATACGACTGGAAGACACCAGCAACACAAAAGCTCGGATATGGCGTTAACTAGCACTGGCACTGGAGACTGAAACAAGTGCTCACACCCTTTCTCCACCGTCGCCATGACAGCAGAAAGCAAGGGAACAACCACCGTGGCACCCTCTGATCCGCCAACCGGCCTTCAACTTCAACCCCTATCAGCCACAATCACAAGTAGAAGAAAAACAGTAAAGCCTACTATGTAGTGACTATGGACATTACAGGGACCAAGCCCCCTCCCACCTCCCTCCACCCGCTTATGGGCAGCGCCACCATAAGATGGAGGGAGGGAGGACAACGGTCAAAGGGGTGTGGAGGAGGGATTAGAAGGGGGAGAAACGGGAGGAATGCAGTCGCCACAAAAGGGCAGTCTGAAAAGTCTGGTGGTCCAAAAAGAAACCTTATTAGTGAGACACATTCATACTCTACTTGGGTCTCATCTGACGAGTCTAACCAAATTGCTATTATTTCTGATAAAAGGTATTTTTATTGACTCAATGTCGTCATATCAAGAAGATACGAACACAATAAGTACACGGACGGGGTCTCTGCACAATTAGGATGTACATTGACTTGTGTGATTAAAAAAAATTGGTTGTCTGAAACAGAGTTATTTACTCAAAACCACCACACTTGGGGTTAGGGTAACAACTTGGTACCAGATTCTAGCCAGGGCACAAAAACCCACCGAAACTGCGCCTAATGCGTAATGGAGAGCACTGATTTTCTGATAAGCTCTGGTAAACAGCAAAACTGACAATTTGGGCCCACCTGTCAGGTTGACGTGGAATGCTTGTGTGGACAACGCATCTGCACATTTCGCGCCGCCGCCGCCGCTCGCCGCCCATACTGATCGTCGGTCATCCAAGACCTGGTCGTGCCCGTTCATGCGGTGCCGGCGGGAGGCCCTAGCCGCGCTCGTTCTTGTGACGCCGGCCGGGAGGCCCTGGCCGTGGCCGTGCCCGTGCTCGCGGCCGTGCCCATGCTCGCACACTGTGGTGGCCACGCCGTGCTCACGGCGACCGCCGGGAGGCCCTGGTCATGCCTATACTGATGGGCGTGCGGTTCGCCCCCGTGTTGGCGGCGCCCACTAGGAGGCCCCAGCCACGAGCGCCGATGTGGAGCGCCATGGCCAAGACCGTGCTCGCGACGCCCGTCGGGAGGCCCTGCTCACGACGCCTGTCGTGAGGCCCTGGTCACGCCCTGCTCGCGGCGGTGCCCCGTGGAGGAGCACCTTTGCCACCTGTAAGTGCTCGAGGCGGTGCAGCTGGATGTGTGCCTCACCGCGGTCACCGCCCACGGATCCGCTAGGGATGGCGACAACGACGCGAGATGCTTGCTGCCTGGGTGGTCCTCCCCTGTCCGCACTGGAGTTTCGTGCCTACCTGTGATCAGTGCTCTGCCACCGGCCGGCGTGCGCCAAGCTCCTGGAGGTGGCGTCGGGGGAGAGAGAAATGGGAGGAGGTAGCCCGCGCCCAGAGCGAGCTCCAGACGAAGGGAAAAAGGAGAGGAGGATCTGGACGTGGAGCTAGGTTGCGCCTAGCTTGAGCAGGGGCTCGGCTGCCATGGCCATGGACCTCTTAGTTCGCATGGGCTCAGGTGGTCATAACCTGCTCGACACAATGCTCCAGTGGAATAGATATGGGACGAAGATGACCGTTTAGTCAATGACAGGTGGGGCCGCATCTCATCTGCCACCTCAGCTGGTCAAAGTTTTTTTTGGTGCTTGGTCTTTGCCACGACAGCCCAACAAGCGGGCCCCATCTATCAGTTTTGCTGTTTTCGCGACCTAATTCGAGCATCAGTGCTTCACATTACGCATTAGGCGCAATTCCGATGATTTTGTATGCCCTGACTAGAATCTGGTACCAAGTTGTTACCCTATCTTCAAGTGTGATGGTTTTGGATAAATAATTCTGTCAAACAGGTCTACAAACTATCGGTACACTCTACCCTTGATTTTGGCCACTTTCACAAACTGGCCATCCAAATCCAAGAGAGAGAAGAACCGTAGAGATCTGGCCAGTGCTTTCTAACCGGCCGGCAACACTGGTGTAGCGCATGCGTGTCCATTGCCATATGTGCTACGAGGATCGAGGCTCTCCGGCCGAACCAAGTCAAAACTCGACCACAGAGCGACAAATAACCGAGTCTAACACCAGCCAACAACAGCAAAATTCTAATTGATGGCCTGCTCTATAACATTATACCCGCTAGTTACTACTTAGTTTATACAGGTACATGTTCTTGGCCTAGCACGGCAGGAACTAGTCTTGCACCGCTAATTTAAGACTCGTCACCTCAACAATGTAGATCTGGCCAGAGTATATGTACGCACACACAATCACAACGGCATCCTACATCCAATTCGCCACCGGCGGAGGAGGAGGAGGTATGACGACGAGCAGGGAGAAGAGGTGGAGCCTGGCCGGCGCGACTGCGCTGGTCACCGGCGGCCATCGTGCCCGACTCATGTGTAGGCGCGCCATCGTGGAGGAGCTCGCCGGCTTCGGGGCGCGGGTGCACACGTGCTCCCGCAACGCGGCGGAGCTGGAAGAGTGCCGCCGGCAGTGGGAGGAGGAGAAGCTGGCGGTCACCGTCTCTGTGTGCGACGTCTCCGTGCGCGCGGCGAGGGAGAAGCTCATGGAGACGGTCAGGGACTCCTTCGACGGCAAGCTGGACATACTGGTAAGCTCTGGCCTAATTACCATTTGGTTGCTCCATAGAGGGTTAATGTATGCCGCCAGGACCACGTCAAATCATACTCATTATGTACGCAAAAAAGGAAAGAACTTCATCATTTGGTGCATTTCAATCTACACTTGGGCATTTCTTGGGCCGGGCTTTAGAAAGTCCGACCCCAAAACATGAACCCGACCCGCCACGGCCGGAAACAATTAAATGGTGCATTTTTCTATTAAATAATATTATGTTAATATATTTGGTGTATAGCTAAATTTTTATTAAACCCCTAATTTTAAGGTAGTTCGGGCTTTTCGTTCTGGGCAAAACTCAAGACCAAGCCCGGACCGGCATCGAGCTTCGGGTTCGCGCCGTTGGGCTAGGCTTCCCATGTCCAGGTTTATTTTGTTTAATATAGAGCACTCCAAATGATCCACTTGTGTCGTTTCTTATATTCACCATGGCAGATTTTTTTTTTGAGCATCAGTACAGACACAAGCGCTCATATACACGCGCATACACTCACCCCTATGAACGCACGCACGCACACCCTACCCCTATGAGCACCTCCGAGAGACTGAGTCGGCATATCATCTTGAAATTTACGAAGTCACCGTAGGCGCCTCGTCGTCGATGGGAACGTCTCCTCCCACTGAAAGCGCATCGCCGGAAATTCTGAAATAAATCCAGGAATGATGCGAGCACCAGGATTTGAACCCTGGTGGGTTGGGGATACCACTGTCTACCTAACCAACTCAACCACAGGTTGATTCGCCCATGCCAGATTTTTTGCTAAGGTGATATTGAATGGATGGAGAAAGAGTATTGTATCTCATGCTAAATACAGTCTGTACATACCATGTGGTAAGCGTGGTAAAAGCAGTTTCAAACGGACAAAAAAAATACAGTCTACAGATGAACTCACATTAATAGTAGCTGCCTAAGACAAGACTTCAGCCAACAAATTACCTGATTAGTATCTTATTGGTGTGATATAAATTGTATTTTTTTAGTTAGGTATTTCTCAGCATGAAGCTAACAACCTCAATTTTGTGTATTAGATAAAACAAATATTAATAATATTACCTATTGCTGGTTAAAGTCTTCACTTAATAAATGGAATATCTCAAGTGAAGGAGTAATTGAAAATCCCAAAAAAGACCCGCAAAATCTATGAAACTTTCTTAACCCGTGCATATCGACAACATAGGTGAACAATGCAGGGCAGTTGGTTTTGAAAGCGGCTACAGAGTGGACGGCGGAGGACTACGCACAATTGATGGAGACTAACTTAGAGTCAAGCTTCCACCTTAGTCAGCTCGCGCACCCACTACTCATGAACGCCTCTATACTTGGAGGAGGTAGCATCGTCAACATCTCCTCTGTTGGAGGTATATTTGGCTACCCAGGCCTCGCACTTTATGGCATCACAAAAGGTACATATGCGCCTCACAGGATAAACGAGCTTATGGAATACTCCATGCAAATAAGTGTGGCCTAACCTCTTGTTTGGTTTTTGTTTCTCATTTATACATGCTGGCTCACATCCAGGAGGAATGAACCAATTTACAAGGAGCCTCGCCACTGAGTGGGCTAGAGACAATATTCGTGTGAACTCCGTTGCCCCAGGCATTGTGTCGACAGACATGATCAAAGATGTAGGTGTTGAGATAGTATTGTGAGTCCATTTGGTCTTTGGATAGCCTTGCTCCAAGTATACGATGTCCTAGAAATACCCAGCAATTACCGAGATCAGTCAGATATATCAACTGATTTATTGTTAAAATATTTCATACTTATGTAACTTTTATTTTGGTACTGACATATATACTTTGGTTGTTGTGGATGCAACAGTTAGAGCCGCACGCCCTCGAGCAAGCATGCTCGCGGATCCCGATGGGGCGGAGCGGCAAGCCAACGGAGGTCGCTTCAGTGGTGTCCTTCCTCTGTATGCCCACAGCGTCCTATATCACCGGCCAGGTTATTTGTATCGACAGCGGTCGAACCATTTATTAGAGTCTAGCTGCTAGTGCTACTACTACGGCTAGGGAAAATAAATTAATTAATCAGGATATACCTATATCACGTCTGTCGATGTTTGGTTTCATTACAAATATAGGAGTATGTTGTTTTACAATCATGTATGGAGTAAGAAATGCCTATAAGAAACATACACTCCAGTTATGCTCGGATGTAAGTTTGTATTTTTGTTATGACATACGGCCGCGCTGATATGGATCATGACCATTCGAGGACTCGTTGCAACTCGTTAATATCATCGATTGTTTTGTAGAAACAACCCATGATATATTTCTTTAGAACTAGTACCTTTTCCTGGCAAGCCACGGGAAATGCTTTAGTCGTGTGAAACAACCTGAACAATAATCCATATCCTCACTCATGCATTCACAAAACAATAACGGGCATTTCACAAGTATCCATTTGAACAAAACGCTAGTAATCCCACAAATCATCATTTCATGGAACTGGTGCTAGAGCAGTCGGTTGAAATATGTCAGACACGGGTTTCAAATCTAGCAATACAGCTATGTTATTGCCGTCATGACCTGAGCAGATTACAGTTTCAAACCAAGGCATGCCTAGGAAGCAAAACTATTTCTACAATTATGAATTCCTAAATTAAAATAAATATTGTATTAGAGTGTCAACTTTGACGCGCTAGTTTTAGAAAAGAAAATCAATATAGCCTTAAAAGAGAAAAATAATAATGCAGCAAATATGTCTCAATGGTTGTATCCGATGCATCACATCAATCAAACAAATAAATAATATTTTAAATTTGTAGAAGCTATTGTTTTTTCTATGGTTTTGCTTGTTTTTTCTTATTTCTTTATTCTGCTTTTGATTTCCTTGGATATTTCATCTAATGTCTTTCTTTCTTCTATATACTTTGATTTTCTTTATTTCAATCTTTGGTTTTTTGTATCTTTTCTTTTCATTTTGTTTCATTGTCGGTTTTTTTGTTTTTATTTTCTCAACACTTATTCAAATAAGTGTTAAAATGTTTTTAAATACACGTTGAATCATTTTTTAACGATAAAAACATTGTTTTGAGCAAACATTTTTTGCATTTTAGAGACATTTTAAGAAAATTTCATGAACACTTTTTTGAAACTTCTTAAGATTTTTTAAAATGTAATGTTCGAAACATTGTTTTGCATTACATGAACATCTTTTACATGTGTATAAACTTTTTTTAAGTGTCACATACATTTATTTTGAAATATGCAACATTTAGTAATTGTCACAAACATTTTCATACATATGATTAAAAAAATTCGTTTTTACATTTATACATTTTTTGTGTACAACAGAAACATTTTTCTATACACGTTTCACATTTTTCAAATGGAAGATTAATAAATATATATATATATATATATTAAATATATTTCAAAATATAAAGAAATGAAAAATAAAAATGTGAAGAAAAAAACGAAAAAACATGCATGACATCACCACGGCATGGTAGCAGTTTACTGGGTTGGCCCACTTCCTCCTCCCTGCAGCGAGCCATTCGGGGGTTGCAGTCAAAACTATCTCACTTATAGCGGGCCTGTCATTACCTCTACTTAAGATTTGTCTCTTTACATTTTCGTTGGGCCAGCCCAATACTTCTCCTCCTGCTGTACAGCCCGGTTTTTGTGTTTCTTTCTTTTTCTTTTGGGTTTCTTTACTTTTTCAACGGTTTCCTTCGTTTGTTTCTCATATTTAACAGAAAAATCGTTCTTTTTTTCTATTATTTGTTTGGCTACTTTGTTTCTTTTCTTGGTTTTCACAGGTTTTTATTTCTTTCTTTTCATTTTCCCTTTCTTTTTCTTTGTTTTTATCTTTCGCTTCGTTCGTTTCTTTTTCGGGTTTCCTTGGTATTTTTTTTGTTTTTCATTAGTTTGTTCTTTCTCTTATCATATAGAATAGGGAAAAAATTATTCATGTTTAACATTTTACTCGAATACAAGAAAACTTATCTATGTATACGTTGAACATTGTTCTAGACATATATTTCTTACCTCAACATTTTATCTTACAATTGTGCATTTCTTCTATAAAAAATAAAGAATTTTATACACACATTTGTAATTTTGTAAATACAAGATTAGCATATTTGAAATATATACTTCGATGTCTACTTTGTTGCAGCATATTTTACAATTATCATATACATTAGGAACATTAATGTATACATATTTAACATTTTATTAATGCATGATCAATATTTTCTCATGCAGATTGTATTCTTTTAAATACATTTTCCTTATACATGAAAAACATTTTTTCTACACACATTTAACATTTATTAAATGTTTGATTACTATTTTCTATATTAACATTTTTTAGATGATTGATAAACATTTCTTAAATGAATGGTCACCTTTTTTCAGACACATTGTATATTTTTTATATATTTTTTCCATATACATGAGAAACTTCTTCTTATACTCTTTTAACTCTTTCAAATGGTAGATTAACATTTTTTCAAATATATTATGTAAATTGTATTTGGCAATATATATTTTTGAATCTTTCGGAAGTATAAACAGAATCAATAAAAAAGAAAAATAGAGCACTGCAGTATTTGATTCTGCACTGTATTGAACAAGACAGAATGTTCCAGCCAGTGCGACTCTTGTGTGATTTGTTCCAGAACTTGAGGAATGTGTCTTACACTCCTTGCAGAACTTGAGGCACATGAACATGGTGTTGCACCGGCGAGCATTGTTCCCAACTCCTAATTCGGTTCTTCAGCGCTCGTTACAGTACTTTTTGCAACTTGGTGCACCCCCTTCCCCGTCATCCTTCAGTCGGCCTATCTACTTTTAAACTTCCTTTTCTTGTAAACTAACTTTCTTGTGCCAACTCACTTCTTTTTCTCTAATTGTGGCAAATGTAACAATAAAAAAATACTTTTTTCTTGTTTTTTGTTCTGTTGTGCTGTTTTACTATGATGTTTTTTTCTTTTTACTATTCTTCGTTTCATTTTTGTTTTATTTTCTCTAAACTCACAAAATTTATTCAAATTCGTGAACTTTTCAAAAAATGAATTTTATAAAAAAATCAGTGAACTTTTTTCAATTCTGTAAACTTTTTTCACATCCGATGAAATTCCTAAAATTGCTGAACTTTTATATCTAAACCGATGAACTTCTTTCTAATCCATAAAGCATTTCAAATTACATGTATTTTTCTCAAAATCGATGAACTTTATAATTCGTGACCTATTTTTCAAAATTAGATGAACTTTTTAAGAACTTGTGAACTTTTTTCAAAATTGATGAACTTTCTTAAAATTTTGATATTTTTAATTTAAAATCAACGATCTTTTTTCAATTTTGCAAACTTTTCTTGAATTCGTGAACTTTTTTCAAATCGATGAATTTTTTTCAAACTCAACAACTTTTTCAATTTTGTGCCTTCTGTTCCAAATTCTTGAACTTTTTTTAAAATCATGACAAAAATCGTATTCTTGAACTTTTCTGAATTTTATTTTCAAATTAGTGAACTTATTTGAATTCAAAAGCTTTTCACGATTTTCTTGAGATTTGTTTATGGCTTTTTCTGAATGTTTTTTGCGTTTTTCAATAGTCAATCATGTTCGGTCAAACTGGTCAAACATAGACCTAAAGCGAATGAGCTGTGCAGCTGCCGAGTGATCGCGCAATGCGCTGATGGGTCGGCCCATATATTTGAGGCGCGTGGGCACCGGAACCCATAACCTACGCTGAAGGTGCTGATTAGGAGATCTTAGAGTTTTCCTCAAAAAAAGAGGAGATCTTAGAGTTGTTTCCGCTTTGCGTTAGTACAGTCGCGCCCCAATATGACACATTTTCACAATAGGCGAGCCCAACGCACAGGATCCAGGTGAATGGGGCGGCCCTTCGGGCACGAGGCGAAGCATGTTTTCTTATAACGTGTGACACAAAAAAGTCAAGAAAAGGAGCGTCCTTGCGATGTCGACTAACCCGGGACCTTGCATTGCAATTGCCTACTGTTGGCTAGTACAACAGCTAACTGTTCTTGATTCATACGAATCACAAAATTATTCAATAACAAACTTCAGTGCCGGTAATTCAAAAAATATTTTTATAATTTTCAACAAAAAATTCTAAAAAAATAAAACAGTTTTTGGAATTCTGAAATTAAAAAAACACAAACAAATTTTGAAACATGAATAAATTTATGAATTCCCCAACATGTTTTAAAATGTGAACACTTTTAAAAAAAATCAAACATTTTTCCAAGAACAGGAACAAAATTTAGAAAACAACAAACAATTTTTGAAAAAAAAATCTGTTTTGGAAAACATAAAAAGAAACTTTGGAAATCAGGAAAAATATGAAATTCTGACCTTTTCAAACAAATTTGAATCTATGGAAAATGTGAACCATTTTTGAAAAATAAACAAAATTTGAAAAACAATAACGAAAAATTAAAATTCTGAAGAAACTTTGAAATTTATGACCTTCTGAAGAAAAAATAGAAACAGAGAAAACAAGAAGAAAAAGAATTTAAAAAGAAAGTAAAACCAAAATAATAAATAAATTGATAAAAACCAAAAGAAACCAAGAAACCAGTAAAAGAAACAAAAACGGGTTCAAGGAACCATCTGCAATGTTCCCAAAACCAAAAAAAACAGTCAGGAACTCCTAGCATGTTCCTAAACTAGGAGGACTTAACAGCTAACACGACACTTTCGGTCCCTATAATGGTGTCCTGTGCAAAAGCACGACACTTTGCCACAATAAGCGACATATAAGGTTTTCGAGAGATGACAACTATGACAACCATGCATGCTAGATAAGGATCACCTCGCCTGCCCTTGGTTGTTGGCACTGAACTAATCCCATGTCTGTTCGCAGAGACACACATTCTTTTATGCCTGCTTCGCTATGTGCACATGCATATGAGATTATGTTAATTACTTTTTTAGTCTTTCCCTCTTTGGCCAAAACAAAAGAACAAACATGTTAGTAGGTCAAATGCTAGAGGCAGGGTTGATTGATTCCTCTTAATAAATCTTCAAAAGGAGGCAATTAAGTAGTGTATTTAAAAAAAATTCTTACACCCATGTTTAAATCTCCATACTTTTGTAAATAAGAAATGGCCAAAAACTGCAGAGCAGTATTGGGTAGTCTCTTACTCTTTTAGCACCGACGGCAACGCGCCTCCAAAGGCGCCACTTTTCAACACAAAGACATCAAAAAATCAGTGGCCACTAATCGCATGACCCACGAGGATGACATGAAATGAAAAGAATCAAGAAACGAATCAACTGCGAACAAATTAAGTGGTATGGACAAAGTGTCAAAATCAAAATGGGCCGGATTAGTTAGAGCAAGCAAGCAGGTTTCAACTAGGTGTTGATTAAAGCCAACGACGACATTACCGATCTCTGTGGTGGGAGTGGGACCCACACCAGTGGAAGCTGACAGACCAATTGCATTTTGCAGTTTGCACATCTCAATGGCATTCGTTTGCATTGATCCTTACGTCTAGATACATTCGTTTGACCGTTAATTAATATGGGACCGAGGGAGTAGTATGCATTGATCCAGACTCGGAAATGTCACAACGCACTAGATTGGGGTAACAAGCTGACAGCTATAAGCCAAATTAGGTCAACTTGAAGGGTGGCCGGTGTCTGTGTGTGTCCCACATTGGGGATCTGGAAGCAAGTTTGGCATCTGGATCTTGAGAGGCGACAATCATGCTCCTTGATGCTTGCCCTGGCTTGGTTGGTGGCACTGAACAGATCCCATGCGTTGTTCGCACATGACGACATTCTTTTCTGCCCTGCTTTTCTATGTGCACATGCAAGTGCGATTATGTTAACCGGTACGGTCTTAGGCCCAACCAAAAACACGCTGATTGGTCAAATGCCAGAGGCAGGGTAGGTTCATCTTTATGCATGAAGATTATAAATTTGCTCAGAACCATGTTTAAAACATCGTACAAATTTGTGCACACAGCGGCGCTGTGGTGGTCTATTTTCGCACCGACGACTCAGCTCCAAAAGTGACACTTTTTCTCGGCAAAGACATAAATAAATAATCAGTGGCGACTAATCGCGCGACCCGCGAGGACGACGTGAAATGAAATGAAAAAGAAACCGAGATACGAATCGGCTGGCGAACAAAGCGGTATGGACAAACATGTCAAAATTAATAAAAACGGGTGCTTTTCAATTCAAACGTAGGTAGTGGGTGAAAGTCACGTCACCCCCAACAACGGCCGGGCCGGATTAGTTTGAGCACTTGGCTTTCACCGGGTGTGGACTAGTTAGGGCACTTAGCTTTCACTGGTGTTTATCTTGATTTTGAAGCCAACGGCACTATCATCTCCATGGTGGGACCCGCCAGGGGAAGATGGCCATCGTTCGTTGCAGTTTGCACATCTCAGGGGTGTGGTAGCTCCAACGACTCAAGATGCTTATATTATTGGAAGTTGGAACAAGGGAGAGCATGGAATATCTGTATTCGTCCATATCAATCAATCAATGGATGAAGCTGCCAGGAGGTGCTCGCGATCCGATCGATCTACAGCCGCCACCGGATCCTTCCTCCCTACCCCTGCTCCCGTGGAGCACCGCCGCGATGCACCGGGGCATCCCCGCCTCCCTCCTCCTCCCCCCCTCCCTCCCCGCCACCACTCTCCTCTCCGCCGCCGCCGCTGACGCCGCCAGGCAAACCCCGAGCGGCTCGGCGGCCGCGGTCTTCTGCTCGCGGGTCAGCTGCTCAAGATCGATGCGGCGTTTCGATCTTGATCTTCTTGGCGGTGATGGCGGACAACGGCGGCTGGAGTGTGGTAGCGGGTCTGTAGTCGCAGCGGGTGGCGGCGGCGGCGGCCATGTTGCAGTCGCCCAACCTCCGGTTCGGCTTCGGATCGCGGTGGCGCTCCTGGTCTTGATCTGCATCACACGGGCACCCGGGACGGCGACCCTGGGCTTGGCGGTGGTGTTCATCTCCTACGTCGGAGGTGGTCGGCCTGAGGCTGGGTGAGCAGATCTCGAGATCTGCAATCTAGTCCGGGCTGCGAGTCGGAGAGACATAGTTGCCGGTGAAAACCGAGCTGACGGCGGACGATGGCGGCGGTCTGTGCCATTACCTTGATGAAGACATCGTCATGTAACTACTGTCGACCCACTCGTGCTGCTCCGGGGGAAACCCTAGGATCTGGTTTTCCAGATCGGACGATGGCGGCACTACGGTGTCGTTTCTCTCTTGGGAGCATCGTTTGTGGAGCGGCGCTGGAAATCAGAGGCAGGAGGTGGAGCGGCTTCGTCTTTCACGGGAGCTTCGGTGGATATGTCAAGTCATGCCTGGCCGACAGGTGCTACGCTTTGTCATGCCTGGTCGGCAGGTGCTACGCACGACAGATCTTCCAGAGAGTTCAAGCCGTGTCGGCTGGTGGTACTTGGCGGCATGGTGCTGAGGGGTACCGGCGGCGAACACGACGTGCTCAGCAGTTCGCACGCTGGGAGGCAGTGCCGTTGGGCGACGTGGTGGCGTAGATGGCAGCTAGACCGGGCAAGGATGATACGTCAGTACAACTCTGAAGATGGAGTGCTGGTAGTTGGCGGCGGCGGCCTCTGAGAGCACGCTGGACCGGTGTGTGCCCCATACCCGGCAAGTGGCTTGGTTGGGCCCTCAGGCCTTAGATGTTAGATTTGGCTGCGAGGTCTGTGGTATTAGGCCCGGACTATCAGCATCCCTTCATCAACTGGATAGAAATAGCGACAGATGTTGCATAGACGGTGGCTTCAGACTTACTGTTGTATTTCTTTGTAAGGTCTTTTGTGAATAATTAATAAAATGGCTGCATGCATCGCCCAGATACAGAGGCCGGGGGTCTTCCTCCTTTTCTAAAAAAAAGGGTGAAGCTGCACTGTATTTCGGGTACGGTTTTTGTACACTCAGCAAGCAACCCTTGGTTGGTGTTACTGTGTTAGGCGGTGTACCATGCATATAGTGCAGTGTGCACATGTACTAGTACTAAGATTCCTCATAATGCCAAATAGTCTTTGTTTGTTATGATGAATGTTATATATTTCACTTTAGTGATGTGATATATGTACGCATCAGAGGTGATGGGACATGTTAGTTGCTGGTGTTCGTTAGGCTGCTCTACCCTCCCTGACACCCAGCTGGTTGTTTATCTAAAGTAACGACTAGCAGTTCTGTTTTGCTGCCGAGATCAGTCCACTAAAAGAACAGGTTAGCTGAAACGACATGATTAGGTTAGGTTGTTACGTTTTTAATATAGTTACACACATGCAGAGAGCATTGGAGCACGTGGTGGCATGCAATGCAAGCCTGGCCATCGACCGTCGGTCACGGTCACTATTCCTTCCTTCATTTCACCGGTCACTCCACGTGCTGAGAGTCTCGTGAAAGCTAGCAGCAGCAAGCACAGCCACACACGCGTACACGTCACTGCGTGCCAGGCCCGGCAACCATGAGCCGCCGGATGTGTAGCGGATGGCTGGGATGTGTCCTCGTCGGAGAACACGCGAGTTGACGTGGCAGCCACTTCAACTCCGTCGCCTACCAGGTCGGCCACAAGCGGGGAGCCACGCGCAGCTCGGGCCCGCACGTCATGGACCACCTACCGCCGGGCGACGTCGACAGTTAAACTTAAACCGGCCACGTGACACACCAACGCCACCGGTATTTAAGTTGGAGATTATGTGCAAATAGCCCCCTGGAGTACCGTGATTTACTAGTACGGCACTCCGTGAAAATAATTCTTAGGTTGCACCCAACAAAGTCTCAAAGGAACGAGCATTGGCTTCTGGTGATAGGGGCACGAGCTTGGTTCGTCAGTAGCATGGCAAACCGTGCAGGCGCATGATTAGTCTAGCGATCACCGTGTGCTGCCCTAGACAAAGGTTAATTGCTCACTGTTTCCGGAGAGATATTTCTCGGAAAAAGTTTATGCTAGAGATTTGCGTTCGCCTTCGCAGTCAACTCCAAATGGCGCGTCAAGGCCCGGTCATATAGAATTAGCCATGATATGGGTAACATTTTGATATCGGCAAGTAATTCCATGGGTCTACATTGTATGATGTCACTTGAAAACTTCTGGTATTGGGTCGTCTACGATGTTAGAATTCTGTTTGCCTGTTTTTTTAAGAGGAAATATATATGGGATATTATAGAATTTACACCATGATGACAAAAGCAGAACATGATTAAGGCCTAACTACGTCTTTGTCGACTAAGAGAGCTTTATATCAATGTTTGAGATTTATTGTTGTTTGACTAAGACGTAGTTTAAGAGAGCTTTATATCAATGCTTGTAGAAATCGATTGAGAGTTCAATCCATTAAGATTTAGAAAAATTGTATAATTAAGCAATGGTTTTAACTTGTCAGGTAATATATCAATGTTTTGATGATTCAAGACGGGTGTAGTCTTGTCCAAGAGTACAATTTTTTTCTACGGGTGAGAGTGACTTTTTGATCGCAATATAGTATATTTGAGTGATCTTGAAGTAGTACTATAAAAGCTTGAAGGTCATTTATGAAAGAAACTTCAAATGATATTTCGATACATCAAAGAAAATGTATCCACATCCTAACTACCTGTGACGCCCCCGATTCAATCGTACACTAATCATGCACGCAAATGTGTACGATCAAGATCAGGGACTCACGGGAAGATATCACAACACAACTCTACAAATAAAATAAGTCATACAAGCATCATAATACAAGCCAGGGGCCTCGAGGGCTCGAATACAAGTGCTCGATCATAGACGAGTCAGCGGAAGCAACAATATCTGAGTACAGACATGAGTTAAACAAGTTTGCCTTAAGAAGGCTAGCACAAACTGGGATACAGATCGAAAGAGGCGCAGGCCTCCTGCCTGGGATCCTCCTAAACTACTCCCGGTCGTCATCAGCGGGCAGCACGTAATAGTAGGCACCTCCAGTGTAGTAGGGGTCGTCGTCGACGGTGACGTCTAGCTCCTGGACTCCAGCATCTGGTTGCGACAACCAGAAAGAAAGGAAAGGGGAAAAAGGGGGGAGAAAGCAACCGTGAGTACTCATCCAAAGTACTCGCAAGCAAGGAACTACACTACATATGCATGGGTATATGTGTAAGGAGGCCATATCAGTGGACTGAACTGCAGAATGCCAGAATAAGAGGGGGATAGCTAATCCTGTCGAAGACTACGCTTCTAGCAGCCTCCGTCTTGCAGCATGTAGAAGAGAGTAGATTGAAGTCCCCCAAGTAGCGTCTCCAAGTAGCATCTCCAAGTAGCATCTCCAAGTAGCATCTCCAGTAGCATCGCAGTAGCATAATCCTACCCGGCGATCCTCCCCTCGTCGCCCTGTGGAAAAGCGATCACCGGGTTGTCTGTGGAACTTGGAAGGGTGTGTTTTATTAAGTATCCGGTTCTAGTTGTCATAAGGTCAAGGTACAACTCCAAGTCGTCCTGTTACCGAAGATCACGGCTATTCGAATAGATTAACTTCCCTGCAGGGGTGCACCACATAACCCAACACGCTCGATCCCATTTGGCCGGACACACTTTCCTGGGTCATGCCCGGCCTCGGAAGATCAACACGTCGCAGCCCCACCTAGGCAAAACAGAGAGGCCAGCACGCCGGTGTAAACCTAAGCGCACAGGGGTCTGGGCCCATCGCCCTGAGCACACCTGCACCTTGCGTGGGCGGCCGAAAGCAGACCTAGCCTAGTGGCGTTCCAGTCCAATTCGGCGCGCGCCGCTCCGTCGCTGACGTCTGAAGTGCTTCGGCTGATACCACGACATCGGGATACCCATAACTACTCCCACGTAGATGGTTAGTGCGTATAGGCTCGTAGCCGACTCAGATCAAATACCAAGATCTCGTTAAGCGTGTTAAATATCCGCGAACGCCGAACAGGGCCAGGCCCACCTCTCTCCTAGGTGGTCTCAACCTGCCCTGTCGCTCCGCCACAAAGTAACCGTCGGGGACCGTCGGGAACCCAGGCCCACCTCTACCGGGATGGAGCCACCTGTCCTTTCAGCCCCCAACTCCGAACAGTATCACAGGTAATGTAACCGTGTAAAGTATATAGTATATGCCCGTGATCACCTCCCGAAGTGATCACAGCCCAGTAGTATAGCATGGCAGACGGACAAGAGTGTAGGGTCACTGATGGAACACTAGCATCCTATACTAAGCATTTAGGATTGCGGGTAATGTATCAATGACTGTAGCAGCAATGACAGGCTATGCATCAGAATAGGATTAACGGAAAGCAGTAACATGCTACACTACTCTAATGCAAGTAGTATAGAATAGAATAGGCGATATCTGGTGATCAAGGGGGGGGGCTTGCCTGGTTGCTCTGGCAAGAGAGAGGGGGTCGTCAACTCCGTAGTCATACTGGGTAGCAGCGGCGTCGGTCTCGATGTCTAGCGAGAGAAGAGGGGGAAGAAACAATAAATATAATGCAAACGAATGCATGACGATGCAGGACATGACAAAGCGTGATGCTAGGTGCGCCCTAACGCGGTACGAGGTGGTACCGGTGAAGGGGGAAACATTCGGGAAAGTATTCCCGGTGTTTCACGTTTTCGGACAGAGGAGACGGAGGGGGAAAGTTGCGTGTTTGCTATGCTAGGGATGCGTGGCGGATGAACGGGCTGCGTATTCGAATTCGTCTCGTCGTTCTGAGCAACTTTCATGTACAAAGTATTTTCATCCGAGTTACGGATTAAAAGATATGATTTTCTAAAGATTTAAATCATTTTCTGATTTTAATTATATATTTAAGTCCAACATTATCCAAAACAGTGTGTGGTGACGTAGGCATGACATCAGAGTGATGTCAGCAGGTCAACTGGTCGGTTGACCAGTCAAACCAGACAGGTGGGTCCAGTGGGACCCACATGTCATTGTCAGGGGCATTAACAGGGGGTTTAGACTAACTACACAGGTTAATTAGAGGGTGGGACCCAACAGTTAGTGAGAGATTAGGGTTTTAATTAGCTAACTATTTAGTTAACCAATTATTCTTTTTATTTATTTTGTTTATTGAAGTGGGGCCTACAGGTCAGTGAGATAGGGGCGGCCCAGTCAGCAGTTGACCCAGTCAACAGGTCAACAGGGGGCCTTGGGCCCACCAGTCAGCGGCCCAGGTGGTGGGACCCGCAGTGCCAGGTCAGCAGGGCCGGTCCTCGCCGCCGGCGACCAAAAGCACGGCGCAGACCCGCCGGAGTTCGCCGGAAATTGCGCACAGGGCACGGATCCGCGCACGCCTGGGCTCGTTCGAACGAGCGCGCAGAGGCGCATCTAGTGGGGGCGGTGGCGTGGCCGGAGGAGGGCTGCAGCGTCACCGGTGACGAGCAGGGAGGCGCAGGTGAGGGGCGCAGCCGGCGCGAGCGGTGCCCGGGGCGAGGCCGTGGCCGGAGCGGTGCGCTGCCCGCGGTGAAGCGGCGATCAGGGGCCGTGGCAGGGGAGCCTAGTGGCATGGAGCGTGCGATGGATGAGGCCACTGAGGGCGGGCGGCGCGAGCTACGGCGCGGGCGTGCGAGTGCGACGAGCGGCCGGAGTGGGCGGGCACGACGTCGGTCGCGCGGACGAGGCCGTGGCGCACGGGGCAGAGGGAGGAGGAGGGCACGGCCCTCACCAGCGTTGGAGAGCAGAGGGGTCGGCGAGGCTCGTTGGAGCCGTCGAGGTGGAGGCGAGGCAGCGACGGTGGAGCGGCGCCGGGCGACGAGGTCCTCGGGCAGCAGCGCGTGGCGGCTCTGGGAGCGGCGCGCCGTCCAGATCGAGTCGAGCGAGGAGTCGAGGAAGGGGCTGCGGGGACGAGGCAGGGCGGCGGGGTCTGGCGACGGCGTGGAAGAAGACCAGTGAGGGAGGTCCGGCGAGGCGAGCTCCGGGCGCGGGGCGGCGTCGGGCGACCTCCTCCTCTCGATCCCGATCCAATCGGGGGAAGAGGGAGGGGGAGATATTTTCGGGGGAGTGGTGTCGGTGGCGGAGTGGGTCTCACCGGGTGGGGGAATAAGGAGAGGGAGTGGGCCGGCCTGTAGGTTGGGCCGGGTGGGCCGGTCGGGCGGCCTGGTGGGTTGGCCCAGTTGGGGCCATGGCCCCAGGGGGGTTTGTTTTCTTTTTTTTTTCATTTCTTTTGTATTTTCTTTTCTGTTTTATTTCTAGTTTCTTTTAATCTTTAGTTTTTACAAAAATCACCACTGGTACCTAAAGTAGTATTTATAAACAAACTGCTGTCACATCAATTCTTAACCCATAATAAAATATTTTTAATATTTTATAAAATCCAATAGGTATTTGTTTAATTGTTTTCACTACTGTTTTAATTAGTTTAGAGCCCTTAAACATTTTATCAAGGTTTGGTTTCTCCATCGTATTTACACCTGATTTATCTGACCCACCTTGAACATTTTGGTTTCATTGTTTGAAAACTTTTATTATTTGCCTTTATTTTAAATTTGAATTTTGAACTGGGTTTCGAACTATGCGGGTTTATCAACAGTAACCGAGGTGACGTGGCATCATTAGCGGAGTTTCACTGTAGCTTAATTATCCGGGCGTCACAATTCTCCTCCACTACAAGAAATCTCGTCCCGAGATTTAAGCGATGGAGTAAGGGGCGAAGGTGTTGGTATCGAAAACCTAACGAGTCTTCTCGGTCTTGGCTGCTCTTCTTGAAGAGGTCGATCCATTACATTGACGTCTTCATTTCTCTGCTTCAGGTCATCATGGTGATGTCGTCCTTTTCTCGGGAACTCCAACGTACTTACGAATAGGTAAGGGGCAGCTCGGCTACGACAGAATGCTTATGAGGGAAACAATCTGGGGGTTAACCCATGAATGAGCGTAAGATTATCTCTCGAGCTGAACATATCGAATACATCAAGAGTAAGGTACGAAGGTACAATAAGAGGTTCCAAGTGGATAGATAGTTGCTCGAAGTCTGAACTAGAGTGAGAAAGGGTTTTAGAGCAGCGAGAGTAAGTATTGCGTCTGATACCAGAATAGAGCACTAGGAAGGTGGCCCGTGAATTAAATACGAAGCCAAGCGCGAGGATTAACTTTGACAACAGGGTGTATAGGAGAGTCGGGTTTCGATCCTGGAAACTGTGGGTTATGGGCCCACCATGTGGGTTAAAACTAGGAAGGGCGTTGACATCTTGCATGGTCATGTAGGCAAGGCATGTCAGAGGTTAGTCTGTCGGTTATGTCGACAACAACATCGGTACTAAGGGCGAGGGACGAAGATAACCATTTACCTGCTCGTTGAACGAGGCGGGCCAATAGGCAAAGTTCTCGTCCATCGGTGGTTACTGAAATGTCATCATCAGTAGCAACAGGGTCTTACTGACAGAGTGGTACAACAAGGTGTTTACATAAGCAGTGAATTATTACTGCTTAGATCATATAGATCACAAGAAACGTTAACCCAACCAATGGAAAGGAAAATATGGTTATCAGATTAAGCAGAACAATGGAAAGGAAAATGTGTTTAAACACATATTTCAGGGTATATCCTTCCCAAGGACAAGCAGTGCATGATATCCACGACAGGATATAATGTAGAAAACTCCTTAGGTAGGGGAGAGAAATTTCATGACATTACCCATACAACGGTGTTTGGATAATTTAGCAGGAAACATTTAGCATTGGCTTCAAATGTCCTTGTTGAAAATCGAAGTACCACAAACATGCTTCGAGATAGCATTACATGGTCTTCAAGCAAGTTAAGACTTTGGAAACAAAAAGGGTCCATCAGGAAGAACTTATAGAATAAGTCTTACAATTTCCTCATGGGTGAATGGATAACCTTGCTGAAAAGGAATCTATAATGATAGGTCCTCCAACAGGGGGGGGGTGCTAGGCATGACATCATGTTACCGGGTCATCAAAGGATCAACATCATGACTCTTGGAAAGTTGTCCCAACCATCATATCTGACCGAGATTCAGATCCGATTGGTGTCAGGATACCTCAGACTTAGGATACCTGAGAAGAAAAGGTGCAACGCAAATTGACGAGATGACATTGTAAGATTCTCGGGGAAATGAACTATGAAGTGATTTCCGTTAACAAGAGTCCATCATTAACCCAAGGAGAGGACAAGGAGGTGTCTGGTGAACTCAACGGCAATTCACCGAGATTCCCAAAAGATGGATTTCCACCATTAAGTGAACAAGGAGATAACATTTGTCAGATCAAATGATATAAGGAAGTATGCTCGAGGAAAACATACACAATTAAACATTGGTTGAAAGGTGCGCCCGAAATATGGGTTGGGTTGCACGACCAATGTCAGAATGGTGATGCAATAATCAATAGCCTAAGAATGAACTTTCGACCATTAACTTCAAAGAGATAGGGTTGCTAGAAGGAAAGAATCCAAACAACACCGTTCACTTGTTGGAATTAACACAGGGACCAAGAAAGAATGGTGATGGTGAGAAGTATTTCTATGTCAAGAATTCTCAAGAGGTGGAACAAATCTCAGAACATTCTTGACATAAAGGACGGTAATACTCCAAGGTATAGAAGAACAATTGCTGGATAGCAAGGAAACCAAGGTACAACACAAATTGTGAACAAGTTTGTGTTGGGGGGGGGAGGCAAGAATGTTGCCAACGATAACTCAAATCATCGAGGGACAAGGATGGTATTTCTCATCATGAATTCAATTGATATCCTGGAAGAACTCATAAGGTTGATGAGGATCACGACACATTTGTCGAAAGATTTCATGAAGAAGTAATCAATCAGCGACGACATCAAGTCAAAGGAATGATGAAGCCAAAAGTCATTGGAACCATGGGTACGACACAAACTCGAACTCAAGCTTGTTGTTTAAGGTGAAAGGGTATGACGAGGAAAATCGACTTAAGGTTAGTTCATCGCCGAAAATTGGTGCTCCGAGAATAAGGACCAGGTAGCACCGTTAGAATCGTCACGACAATGATATAGCCAAACAGGCTAGGAATGGCGTGATCGGGTACAAACTCGTACTTATAGAAGCTTACTGAAGAGTTGTTGAACCGTAGAGCGGACTCGGTTCAGTTATCGGTGTCTTTGAGTGTTCAATAACTCCGAGCCCATGAAAAATTGTAATCGGTGAGTATGTAGTACGTGATGAAGAACTCATAAGAAATTATGCAGTTCCAAGATAATCTCGAGATACCAGGTGGTAATACTCGATGACAGATCAAACTAGAAGTTGAACTGGGGTATTGCTCTATAGAAGACAAGTGCTTAAACTTGCACAGGACATGATATTTAAAGGAGAACATGGTCAGAACCACGATTGCAAAAGGGCCAGATCTCAGATATAAGATGAACTTATACCAAGGGAATAATTGATTTTAAAAGAAGCTTCGATGAGAAGATCTACATCGTGTCTATGGGCATGAACACAAAGTTCAAGGTCGACTCCCACTTCTTCAATGTATAATCTTCCATTCACTTCTCGCTTTGATAAAGGCATTAGTGTGAAAGTTTTACCCGGTGAAATACCAGATGAGTATGACTCGTGAAATCTTCCGAGTTCACACATATTAAGGAAGGCATAGGTTCAACCCATCCGGGCATCTTACGAACATATACCACAAACTTCAGGGTAATTAATACAAGCTCGAAAGTAGAGCATTGTTGGTCAAGCAGAGGATACAATGTACCAAAGGCATTATGTATCAGGGGAAAGAGCTCACAAGGTGATTAATTATGAAGGACATAAAATCCAACAAAGGAACCGATGGTCCACAACGGAGCTGGTGTGGGTATCGGTACTCTATCAAAGGAAGAAGGAATGCAAGTGCACCGGATTATAGAAACAACTGACTAACTCAATTGTCAAATGCAAAGGAATTAAGATTCCCAAATCAAGGGATCAGAAGCAATGCTCTGATTAGGGATGGATAAGTTGAATAGCCTTAGGGTACAATCAACGACAATTGGATTGGTCGAGAACCAATTCCAGTTAAAAGAATGGCAGCTCAGCCGGAAAGGTAATTTATAAGGATCAATGATGTTTGCGGGTATTCGCAAACATATTGAGTCAACAGACTCAAAATGATAATGACAAGGAATGTCATTAAGACTACGAGACTTATGGGATTAACCATAATGCAAGCAAGCAAGAATTTCAAGAGCCAAAGGCTCCAGAGGATTTTCGGAAGATCAAATATTATTTTGAAGACTTTTGTGAAACACATGAACAACTGGGGATAAGCGGATACTCGACAAGTGCGAGAATTATCCATAGGGGTATTCAGGTGACAAGAACAGCAAGGCAGTAAGCTCAAGGGATTATCGAAACCACGACGAGTTTTTCAGGGTATCTTGTAATAACAAGACCAACTGGGGATGATATAAGAATAACAACTGTAGGTAGTTACCCATAAGGGTTGACGGTGGAAGGGGAATTGCAAACGCGATGAACACAAGTTCTCGGCTTAACAGCGGAAAGTATCTTCAGGGTCTTCACGTGCAGCAGACGACCATCAGTAATAAGGGGCTCTCCGGGTGAAAGTGATAACGAGATCCTAATGTTAGATTTAGCAAAATTCATTTAACTCGAATAGAAGAGAGATCAGAGTCCCAGAGTAAAGGTCGAGGAGTAAAAGATCCTACTACCACCCAATGGCGACGTGTGCCCGTAGGACACACAGCCATGTTAGTAAAAGTTTTAGCAACGTCTAGACTCGACTTCGGCCAAGGAGTGTGGAAGGGGGATTCCTACAGGCAGTCGGCTCTGATACCAACTTGTGACGCCCCCGATTCAATCGTACACTAATCATGCACGCAAATGTGTACGATCAAGATCAGGGACTCACGGGAAGATATCACAACACAACTCTACAAATAAAATAAGTCATACAAGCATCATAATACAAGCCAGGGGCCTCGAGGGCTCGAATACAAGTGCTCGATCATAGACGAGTCAGCGGAAGCAACAATATCTGAGTACAGACATGAGTTAAACAAGTTTGCCTTAAGAAGGCTAGCACAAACTGGGATACAGATCGAAAGAGGCGCAGGCCTCCTGCCTGGGATCCTCCTAAACTACTCCCGGTCGTCATCAGCGGGCAGCACGTAGTAGTAGGCACCTCCAGTGTAGTAGGGGTCGTCGTCGACGGTGACGTCTAGCTCCTGGACTCCAGCATCTGGTTGCGACAACCAGAAAGAAAGGAAAGGGGAAAAAGGGGGGAGAAAGCAACCGTGAGTACTCATCCAAAGTACTCGCAAGCAAGGAACTACACTACATATGCATGGGTATATGTGTAAGGAGGCCATATCAGTGGACTGAACTGCAGAATGCCAGAATAAGAGGGGGATAGCTAATCCTGTCGAAGACTACGCTTCTGGCAGCCTCCGTCTTGCAGCATGTAGAAGAGAGTAGATTGAAGTCCCCCAAGTAGCGTCTCCAAGTAGCATCTCCAAGTAGCATCTCCAAGTAGCATCTCCAGTAGCATCGCAGTAGCATAATCCTACCCGGCGATCCTCCCCTCGTCGCCCTGTGGAAAAGCGATCACCGGGTTGTCTGTGGAACTTGGAAGGGTGTGTTTTATTAAGTATCTGGTTCTAGTTGTCATAAGGTCAAGGTACAACTTCAAGTCGTCCTGTTACCGAAGATCACGGCTATTCGAATAGATTAACTTCCCTGCAGGGGTGCACCACATAACCCAACACGCTCGATCCCATTTGGCCGGACACACTTTCCTGGGTCATGCCCGGCCTCGGAAGATCAACACGTCGCAGCCCCACCTAGGCAAAACAGAGAGGCCAGCACGCCGGTCTAAACCTAAGCGCACAGGGGTCTGGGCCCATCGCCCTGAGCAGACCTGCACGTTGCGTGGGCGGCCGAAAGCAGACCTAGCCTAGTGGCGTTCCAGTCCAATTCGGCGCGCGCCGCTCCGTCGCTGACGTCTGAAGTGCTTCGGCTGATACCACGACGTCGGGATACCCATAACTACTCCCACGTAGATGGTTAGTGCGTATAGGCTTGTAGCCGACTCAGATCAAGTACCAAGATCTCGTTAAGCGTGTTAAATATCCGCGAACGCCGAACAGGGCCAGGCCCACCTCTCTCCTAGGTGGTCTCAACCTGCCCTGTCGCTCCGCCACAAAGTAACCGTCGGGAACCCAGGCCCACCTCTACCGGGATGGAGCCACCTGTCCTTTCAGCCCCCAACTCCGAACAGTATCACAGGTAATGTAACCGTGTAAAGTATATAGTATATGCCCGTGATCACCTCCCGAAGTGATCACAGCCCAGTAGTATAGCATGGCAGACGGACAAGAGTGTAGGGTCACTGATGGAACACTAGCATCCTATACTAAGCATTTAGGATTGCGGGTAATGTATCAATGACTGTAGCAGCAATGACAGGCTATGCATCAGAATAGGATTAACGAAAAGCAGTAACATGCTACACTACTCTAATGCAAGCAGTATAGAATAGAATAGGCGATATCT
>NC_041381.1:664072826-664074453 GCF_002162155.2 Triticum dicoccoides
ACCGTCGGGAACCCAGGCCCACCTCTACCGGGATGGAGCCACCTGTCCTTTCAGCCCCCAACTCCGAACAGTATCACAGGTAATGTAACCGTGTAAAGTATATAGTATATGCCCGTGATCACCTCCCGAAGTGATCACAGCCCAGTAGTATAGCATGGCAGACGGACAAGAGTGTAGGGTCACTGATGGAACACTAGCATCCTATACTAAGCATTTAGGATTGCGGGTAATGTATCAATGACTGTAGCAGCAATGACAGGCTATGCATCAGAATAGGATTAACGGAAAGCAGTAACATGCTACACTACTCTAATGCAAGTAGTATAGAATAGAATAGGCGATATCTGGTGATCAAGGGGGGGGGCTTGCCTGGTTGCTCTGGCAAGAGAGAGGGGGTCGTCAACTCCGTAGTCATACTGGGTAGCAGCGGCGTCGGTCTCGATGTCTAGCGAGAGAAGAGGGGGAAGAAACAATAAATATAATGCAAACGAATGCATGACGATGCAGGACATGACAAAGCGTGATGCTAGGTGCGCCCTAACGCGGTACGAGGTGGTACCGGTGAAGGGGGAAACATCCGGGAAAGTATTCTCGGTGTTTCACGTTTTCGGACAGAGGAGACGGAGGGGGAAAGTTGCGTGTTTGCTATGCTAGGGATGCGTGGCGGATGAACGGGCTGCGTATTCGAATTCGTCTCGTCGTTCTGAGCAACTTTCATGTACAAAGTATTTTCATCCGAGTTACGGATTAAAAGATATGATTTTCTAAAGATTTAAATCATTTTCTGATTTTAATTATATATTTAAGTCCAACATTATCCAAAACAGTGTGTGGTGACGTAGGCATGACATCAGAGTGACGTCAGCAGGTCAACTGGTCGGTTGACCAGTCAAACCAGACAGGTGGGTCCAGTGGGACCCACATGTCATTGTCAGGGGCATTAACAGGGGGTTTAGACTAACTAAACAGGTTAATTAGAGGGTGGGACCCAACAGTTAGTGAGAGATTAGGGTTTTAATTAGCTAACTATTTAGTTAACCAATTATTCTTTTTATTTATTTTGTTTATTGAAGTGGGGCCTACAGGTCAGTGAGATAGGGGCGGCCCAGTCAGCAGTTGACCCAGTCAACAGGTCAACAGGGGGCCTTGGGCCCACCAGTCAGCGGCCCAGGTGGTGGGACCCGCAGTGCCAGGTCAGCAGGGCCGGCCCTCGCCGCCGGCGACCAAAAGCACGGCGCAGACCCGCCGGAGTTCGCCGGAAATTGCGCACAGGGCACGGATCCGCGCACGCCTGGGCTCGTTCGAACGAGCGCGCAGAGGCGCATCTAGTGGGGGCGGTGGCGTGGCCGGAGGAGGGCTGCAGCATCACCGGTGACGAGCAGGGAGGCGCAGGTGAGGGGCGCAGCCGGCGCGAGCGGTGCCCGGGGTGAGGCCGTGGCCGGAGCGGTGCGCTGCCCGCGGTGAAGCGGCGATCAGGGGCCGTGGCAGGGGAGCCTAGTGGCATGGAGCGTGCGACGGATGAGGCCACTGAGGGCGGGCGGCGCGAGCTACGGCGCGGGCGTGCGAGTGCGACGAGCGGCCGGAGTGGGCGGGCACGACGTCGGTCGCGCGGACGAGGCCGTGGCGC
>NC_041381.1:664075722-664077080 GCF_002162155.2 Triticum dicoccoides
GTAGTGGGTGAAAGTCATGTCACTCCCAACAAAGGCCAGACCGGATTAGTTAGAGCACTGAGCTGTCACTGAGTGTTGATTAGTTAGAGCACAAAGCTTTCATTGGGCGTTGATTGAAGCCAACGACGTTGTCGGCTCTCAGTGGTGGTAGTTCCAACAACTCTCAGATACGGGTTGTCTATTGGAAGAAGAAAAATGGAGAGCATGGAAGAATATCTATGTTCGTCCACATCAAATCAATCAACGGATGAAGCTACCTCCACCGTATTTTGGGTACGGTTTTTGTACACTCATCAAGCAACCGTTGGTTGGTGTTAGGCGATGTACCATGTATATATAGTGCATAGTGCAGTGGTGCACAACTGCAGGTGTACTACTCCTAAGATTCTTCATAATGTCAGTAGTGTTTGTTATAAATGTTATATAATTTATCTTGGTGATGTTGGTAGAGGTGACGAGAAATGCTAGTTGGTGTTAGGCAGCTACCCACCCAGCTGGTTATGGTTACACAAATACGTGCTCATAATTTAATGACCACCAATTCTATTTTGCTGCCATACACGGCCAGGTCAGTCCACTAAAAAAACAAGTTAGCTAGTACTCTAAATAAAACAAGTTAGCTGAAAACGACATGATTAGCAAAGTTGTTACATTTTCTATTGGTTACACATATGGAGAGAGCATTGGAGCACGTGGGGCATGTCGGTCACTATTCCTTTCTTCCTTCCACCGGTCACTCCTGGTGCTCTTGTAAAGCCTAGCAGCAGCAAGCACAGCCACACACGCGTACCGTCACTGTGTGGCAGGCCCCTCACATTTTAGCCGTTGGATACATGGCCCGGTGTAACGGACGGCCAGGATGCGTCCTTGTGGACGAACTCGTGGTTCGCATGTCAGCCACCTCAACGCCGCTGTGAAGCCAGTGCGGACCTGTCTCGGGCCCGCACGTCATGGAGCACCCACTGTCAGGCGACGCTCAGACCAACTCCAGTAACCCACCTTCCCGTAGAAATAGTTTACACGAAGTTTGTATATAATTTAGACGAAGCTGGTGAGGTTTTTTCTTAGTTCGCGTAAAACATCTTTCTCTAAAATTTGTTTTTCCTGTTCCACATTAAACAAGTCTATGGCCCGCAAGTCAGTGTTACGAGCAATGTTGCCCGTCACCATTGCTGGGTGACATGTGGCGACGGTGTGTTGTGGTACGGCAGCGGGAAGGCGTGACAGAGCGTGGGGAGGCGTGACGGCAAGTGGTGCACTACTAGGGAAAAGCCTATACACAGAATCTTACCAGTAGCGCTTCTCAAAATACGACGCTACTGCTATTTAGCAGCAGCGCGTGATAGCAAAACGCGCTG
>NC_041381.1:664077292-664081387 GCF_002162155.2 Triticum dicoccoides
GCCCTATAATGAACCGCGCTACTGCTATGGAAGTTAGCAGTAGCGGGCTTCGAAGAAAACCGCTACTGCTAAGATCAGCCCACAAGTTTAGTCCCACCTCACTCCGTGAACAGGGTGTTTACCACCTTAGATATGTTATTTCTGAAACTATCACAACCAGTTGGTCTTCACTGAACTCTATGTGTAAAATTTGTGGCCGCAATATGAGTCCTCTCCGGTTCCTACCGGAGAGAACTCATATTGACAATTCAGATTGTACACAAAAAGATCATTGATGGCCAATGTATTTTTGCATCGGCGTATTTTTGTATAGTTACACTTAGCAGTAGCGGTTTATATGCAAAGCGCTACTGCTATTCAGATTAGCTGTAGCGCGTTTTGGCAAACGCGCTACAACTATCCCTACCTTATCCCCACGCGCACGACCGACCCTCTCTCTCACTCACACTCTCACTCTCGCCCGCGTGCCGATAACCGTCGTCGTGCGTCGCCGCCGCCGCCGCCTTCGTCCGTCCGCCGCCGAGGTACTCCCCTCCTTCCGTCCCTCCTCCTTCCTCCTCGCACATCCTCCCTCCGCCTGCGGCCGCCCCTCCCTCCTCCGCCGCCGCCCTCTTCCCTCCGCCTGCGGCCGCCCCTCCTCCCTCCGTCGCAGGCAGCCCTCCTCCAACCGTCCTCGACCTCACCGCCGCCACCCGAGCCCACCCAGCACCTCCGCCTCCCGATCCCGATCCCGCCCTCGCCGCCCCTAGCTACCTCTCCGTCGCCCCCACCCCTGCCACTAGTTAGTACTAGATTTAGTAGTAGTAGATGTTAATTTAGGGTTCATAGCTAGTACTAGATGTTGCTTAGTTAGTACTAGATTTTTAGTAGCAGTAGATGTTAATTACTAGTAGTGATGGTACTAGTTAACTAGGGCAGTATGATTAATAGTAGTTGTAGTTGAACTAGTTTAGTAAGTAAACTAATAAACTAGTTGAACTAGTTGAATTAATAGAACTAATGTATTTTTAGTAAGATAATTAATATAACTAGTTGAACTACTTTATTTTTAGAAAGAACTAGTTTTTTTTCTATTTATAGTAAGATTATATTTAGTAAGAACTAGTTGAATTAATAAAACTAGTTGAACATGTCATATTTGTTGTTATTTTTTAGTTTAAGCAATTATTCGGGATGTATTAGTGATAACTTATACGGTTTCAGGTGACCACCGTCGTCCCCGTCACCGACCCCCTCCAACATCCCCGCCGTCGTCCAAGTCACCGACCCCCTCCGACATCGAGGTGAGACCAGCCAAATATCCTTGTATATCTTGTGTTGTTGCTCAAATAGGATATGTGGTTGCCCAAGTGGCCGTTCATGTTCAGTTTACATCTCCGAGTGGCCTATGTTTTGCCGGAGTGTTGATTAATTTCCGTTTCGGCAAATTTCAGGTGCTCGATATGTCCTTTTTTAGCAAAGGTCATGCCGGATTTTTTCGTGAATTCTGGCATGACTTGTGCTAGAATATGTACACGTTTAATCTTTGAATTATGAACGTAGGAAATGTCATACTCGGACGACGACAGTCTCCCGGGGGAGTGCAGCTGGTGCCACGACGATCGAGGTATGTGCGACAGGTTCGTTGAGCTGGACGAAGATCGACGCTTCAGCATTAAGCTCGAGGAGACCTTCGATGTTGAAACGGTACGCAACAACGACAAGTGTTTTTTTCGTAATTAAGCATGACTTCAACTATTTCAACGTCTATTTCGACTTGTTGTTATTTTCATATTTTACTATTAATGACTCAGTTCTAAACATACTGCCAGGTAAATCTAGGGAGCTCATCTGTGCATATCGGATTTCTAAAACCGGTGAACACATGTTCATCAAAGAATGGAAGAAATGTATGGACATTCGCAAGGAGGTTCTTGGAAGTAACATTCAGCGAAAGGCAAGAATTGGGGACAGGCAAATCTCCATTCTCCATAATGGAGAGTCAGGGGCTATCTTGTTTTTTGCTATTTTACCTTAAAAAATGTAGTAGGTCTTAATCGAATGTAGTAGGTCCTATGAGGTACAATATGTTTATTATGTGGTAATGTGTTAGAGTTGATAATGAGGAGTACTTGTGATTACGACTAGTGACCAATTTGCTATGTGATGTCATTGATGAAAACGATGATCTTGAGGAGGTGTTATATGACAATGATGTATTATGATGATAAGTTGTTAATGATATGATGATGATGATGATATTATTATATCATTGGGTGAAAGAACCGCGGATTAGTTTTAAGTGGATGGACATCGACTTGAAACTAGTCCACGGTTCTTTCATCCCGTGATATAATAACTCATTATGATGTAAAAACAATCTCTAAATTCCTGTTGTATGAAAACTTGCGTAAAAGTGTATGAATACAACATGAAATAAAAAAGAAATAAAATACTAAATAATAGTAGTAGCGCGGGAAAGGAGAAGCGCTACTACTAATTACCAGTAGCGCGGTTCTGAAGAAGCGCTACTACTAAGTCAATTTAGCAGTAGCGTGGATCTAGGCGCGCTATTGCTAAGGTTTAGCTGTAGCGCCTTATTAGTAGCGCTCCTTCCCGCGCTACTGATAGGCCTAAAACACGCGCTGTTGCTAGACTTTTCCCTAGTAGTGGTGGCGTGACGGCGACGCGTTACGGGCGGAGGTAGACGGCGGGGCGGCGTGGTCAGGCGTGGCAGGAGGTGTGGTGGTGCGGGCCTATATTGACGCTGGCGCAGTAGCATGGTCAGGTGGGCGGTGCGGTCCTGCAGCGCTGCGAGCCGGCATCGGCAACTCGACGGCGACCCGGAGTTCCGACAACGTGGCAGCGGGGATTGCGCGAGGGTTCCTTCCGTGTTCTATCAGACTGTCTCCTATCTGCCAAATTATATGAAAAGAACTATCTTCCTGTAAACATGAGAGGAATTGAGGAGTATTATAGAGTATCTCATAGAAACGGGGGCTTACCGAAGATGTTGAAAGTCTGCTTTTGTCTCAACTTTTGAATTCTAACTGATACAGGAGCTACTGGAGTTACCGTGACAGTTAAACTGGCCATGCGTATGCCTGTAGCGCCGCATCGCTGATGGATTCTCCTTCATTTGCAAGGCAGAGTTTGCGTATCAGGACATTCTGTTGCTTCGTCGCATTCCCTCCATGGCCAAGTGCCTTGGCCAACCTGACGCTCCTTCTCGGGTTTGATGTTGGTGGCCTTTTCTGCCGCTGCGCCGCTTGATGCCATTATCCTCATGGTTTGGGAGCATGGCCAGAACCGGGGTGATGGCTTTTCGAATCTCCTCACATAGAGCCTCCACCGGACTGCGCTAGGCCATGCATGGGGTGCATGGCGATTCCCCAATTGTGACTGGGCACGTGTCATCACCCGAGCCGCCCGACAGACTGACCAGGAACAAATCCTGTCGCGGGGCCACCGAGTCCACCTGTTGCCCAATTGCTGGCCGCCCAACTAGGTCCTCCTTGATGCTGGTGTCGTCCCATGAGCCATCCATCCACTCCTTGTTGCCATCTGGTGATTTGAACAAGGCGGGACCATCCTGGCTTGGTGCCAGCATGTGCGCGTTGGCCGCTTTATCACCGGCATGCACCAGGGAGGGCACTGATCCCGTGGATAGTTGCAGCTGCATCGATCCCACGACCACCTTGGGCACCTCCTGAGTGGGCAGGGGCCACCTCCGCGGACCCACAGAGGCAGGGGAAACATGCTATCTCTCCCTAAGACAGGCCCGCGAATCCCGACGCACGAAGCGCAGCTTTCCACCTGAGTCTCCAATTGGCTAGCGCGGACGGGGCTGTGTATCTGACCAGTCAAACGGCCGTTTTGGCTGCTAGCCAACGTCACAACTCCACTTTGCATGGTAAAAGCAGCACCTTTGTCATCCTGATCCCTGGAAAAGTGGCCTGCAGCCGCCGGCCCACCTTGCACCAGCTGGCTCTGTCCGGGAGCCTGCCTTGCCGACGGTGGCGGCGCCGAAGCTACCGACGAGCCCAATCTGCTGCCCCCAGGAAAATCCGGCGGTGGGCACCCATTGCCACCATCACCGCCCGCCCGATCCGGCGA
>NC_041381.1:664081534-664119968 GCF_002162155.2 Triticum dicoccoides
GGTGGCGGGTGCGGTGGCGCAGCTCCAATGGCCGCATCCACATGGACAGGCGGCGCCAGGAGCGAAATTGCAATGGGATACCACAGTGTCGTGGGCGCATCTGCCGGCTCCACAACGCGATCCCGCCTTGGTTCCTGAATGTAAAGCCGACGCCGAGCCGGGATCCTTGCCGGCGCATCAGTCCGCAGCCAGACATGGAAGCCGGACATATCGAACCGGCGGGACGTGCGCTCCGCAACCTGCTCCACCGCAACCCAACCCACTGTCGGACGAGCACATCAGTGCCATTCTTGCCCTGTTCGGTTGGGAGCCTTCTTCCTTGCCGCTCTCTGCGCAAGACGAAGGGGTGGTGGACGGCCTTTGAGGATTTCCTCGTGGAGTCGTGGAGTAGGAATGTTAAATGAATATGACACCGTTTAAATTACTCATGTGGAATGTGCGTGGTCTGAATAACCCTGCACGTCGTAATGTCATCTCGCAAGTTGTAGAGGCCACGAGCCCGGCTATCGTATGCATCCAGGAAACAAAACTAGAGGTTGTAACTCCGGAGGTGGTGCGGCACTGCCTCGGCAATAAATTTGAGGATTTTTACTTCTTGCCTGCTAGGGGCACGCGTGGTGGAATCATTTTAGCTTGGGACCGCTTGGTGGTAGCTTTGTCAAACCCACAGTACACTGACTGCACTATCCGACGCTTGCCCGATCGGTGGAAGAGCCGGAGGCTCTCTGGTGGGTGATAGGAGTCTATGGACCGCAAGATGATCATGAGAAGATCATGTTTTTGCAAGAGCTCACAGACATACGCGACCTTCATGCGGGACCTTGGATGGTGTCCGGGGACTTCAACCTGTTAGTAGACCCCGAGGACAAGAGCAACGACAGGGTGAACAAGAGGATGATGGCGAAGTTTAAGGCCAAATTGAACACTCTTGAGCTGAAGGAGATGTACCTGAATGGCCGTCGTTACACATGGTCCAATGAAAGGGAACGTCCAACTCTTGAGAAGATCGACCGTGTGTTCTATACTGCATCTTGGGAGGAATTGCACCCGACAGCACACTTAAACGCGCTTGGCTCGGCGCTATCAGACCACTGCCCACTACTGCTAGATCTGCGAGCGGCACTTGGCATGGGGAAACGTTTCAAGTTTGAAGCATTCTGGACCAAGGTGGAGGGCTTTCACCAAGTGGTAAGCGAGGCATGGGAATCGGTCCCCAGTACGGGCAATCCGTATACAACCCTGGATAGGAAACAGAGGGCAACGACGAAGCAGCTCAAGAAGTGGAGCGACAGATGGGTGGGCAACATGAAACTCCAGATATAAATCGCCATTGAAATCATTGCACGTCTGGACAAGGCCATGGATGCAAGAGTTCTTTCCCAACAAGAGCATGAACTTCGTAAACTTCTCAAGCGCAAACTCTTGGGCCTTTGCTCCCTGGAGCGCACGATTGCGCGACAGCGCTATAGAATTCTCCAGTTACGCGAAGGGGATGCTAATACCGCTTTCTTCCACCAACATGCCTGCCACCGACAGCGGAGAAACATGATCTCCACCCTGCAGCACGGATCAGGGGTTGCCATGGGACAAGAGGAGATTGGTAAGGCGGTTGACAGCTACTACGCCAATCTGTTCGAGCAATCCGAGCCGCGGGGTTGCACCATCAACCTTGACGCGCTGCGACTGCCCACCATGGATCTCACGCACTTGGAGCAGCAGTTCACTGAGGAGGAGGTAGAGAAGGTGGTCAAGGGAATGCCAATGGACAAGGCTCCCGGCCCGGATGGGTTTACAGGAAGGTTTTATGCGGTATGTTGGCCTACTATCAAGGGCGACATAATGAGGGCCATGGACACCTTCTTCTGTGGTGATATGCGAGGGCTGCCGGCGATCAATAAGGCCATAATCACGCTGATCCCAAAGATGGATGGGGAAGTGGATATCAAAGACTTCAGGCCTATAAGTCTTGTTCATGGGGCGGTCAAATTTTTTGAGAAGACACTTGCGACCAGATTGGCGCCAGAACTGCCAAGGCTTGTGGGCAACCATCAAAGCGCGTTCATCAAGGGGAGGTCTATCCACGACAATTTCATGCTTGTGCAGTGTACGGCACGACGCCTTCATGCCCTACGAGAGACCGCAATCATGCTCAAGCTCGACATATCCAAAGCGTTTGATTCTGTGAAGTGGCCATTCTTAGTGGAGGTGCTCAAACACATGGGGTTTGGCAATAGATGGATTTCATGGGTGTGCGGCATCCTAGCAAATTCAAGCACAAGAATCATGGTGAATGGCACTCCCGGGATGCCAATATACTACAGGAAAGGGCTCCGCCAAGGAGACCCAGTTTCACCAATGCTCTTCCTACTGATAATGGAGCCTTTACAAAGTTTGTTTGAGCTGGCGGTGGAGCGTGGATCACTTACCCCCCTTGCAAGATCGGGTATGAAGCAGCGTGTCTCGATGTTCGCGGATGACGTAATGATTTTCCTTAAGCCGGATGAGATGGACTTGCATGTTTGTGCATCGCTGCTGCAAGTGTTTGGAGATGCTTCGGGGCTGCGTGTAAACTTGGCAAAGAGTGCCGCCCTGCCTATCCACTGCTCGGAGGACATATTGAATAGAGTGGTGCGGATCCTTGGCTATCCAGAGGGTAGATACCCTAGTAAGTACCTTGGCCTCCCTCTGACTTTGCGGAAACAAACTGCGGCACAGCTCGGTGGCCTCGTGGACAAGCTTGCAGGACAGTTGCCGAAGTGGAAGGCGGCATACATGCCCAAAAGTGGGCATCTAACTCTGGTGCAATCCGTCTTGTGCGCTATCCCGATCCATGCGATGATGGCGCTCAACCTGCCACAAAAAACAATAATAGCCATGAACAAGATATGTCGAGGATTCTTTGGTGTGCAAAGGAGCAAGCGAATGGGGGTCATTGTGCAGTGGCATGGAAGCAGGTGTGCACACCAAAGTGGGCAGGAGGGCTTGGTATCCCTAACTTAAGCTGGTTGAATGTTGCTGTACAGTCACGGTGGCCATGGTTACAAAGATCTGACCCTAGCAAACCATGGGCTGAGTTCTCCATCCCGATGCCTGAGCAGTCCACCCACCTTTTCCGTGCGGCAACTAGAGTATTTGTGGGTGATGGAAGAACTACTTTATTCTGGGAGGACCGGTGGCTGAACGGAATGCGAGTACAAGAGCTCGCGCCAGCCCTTCACAACATGGTGGCCAAGCGGACCCGCTGCTCGCGTATAGTGGAACAAGCCTTGGAGGAAGGCATCTGGGCACGGGACATTGGCCCCGAACTCACTGAGCCGATGCTACAAGAGTACCTTCAATTGTGGTCAAGGGTCCAGAACACACATCTTCAGCCGGGATGTGATGACGTAATCAGATGGTCCTGGGAGCACAATGGACAGCATTCCACGCGCTCAGCTTACGAGGCCATGTTTTGGGGGCGTGAAGGAATCTCGACGGCGGCATTCACTTGGAACTCTGGGGCGCCAATGCGGTGCCGTTTCTTTACATGGTTGGCGCTTAGGAATCGCTGCTGGACCTCCGACAGATTAGCCAGACGTGGATTGGACCATCAAGAGACTTGCCCTTTTTGCGACCAAAAAGAAGAATCCATTCAACACATTCTATTGCACTATGTCTTCGCCAGAGAGGCGTGGACGGTGCTTTGCCGGGCTTTGGGGAAGCCGGAGTGGGTGATGGTACGACCCAGCTCGCTGCAAGACTGGTGCACTCACAAGGTCAAGAACAAATCAGCCCGAAAAGACGTCAGAACTCTATTCGCACTTGTGATGTGGGAGTTGTGGAAGCACATAAACGCAATCGTCTTCGACGGGGTAACTCCATCCATAAGGCGAGTGTTGCACCGTGTGCAGGAGGAGGGGAGGACATGGAAAAAGGCAGAACTTTTCAAGTGCGACACGACGGCGTTCTTTGAGGAGTTAGAGAGGTGGGCATGTGTGAGGAGTTAGTCGTGTGTGGGTACACCGGCCTAGCCGGGTGGAACAAGCGTGCAAACGCTTTGTAATTAACAGCTGTATGAGGGCTCTTTACCCCTCCTTCTTCTTTAATATATAGTACGCACACTCGTGCGTATTCGAAAAAAAACTGGCCATGCGTCCCAGCAGCTGTGGGGGGGGGGGATAGATTGCACTTTTTTTGAAACAGAAGTTCTGATCTATTCATTTTAAATCATGACAGTACAGCAAACACCAGAAATAATAATAATTACATTCCAGATCTGTAGACCATCTAGCGAGGACTACAAGCACTGAAGCGAACTGAAGGGCGTGCCGCTATCATCGCCCCTTCCTTGTCGGAGTCTGTCAAAACTTGTTATAGTAGACAGTCGAGAAGTCGTCGTGCTATGAGCTCATAGGACTAGCATCAGAACATCAACCGCCGCCATTGAAGAGTAGCATAGATCAGAAGGATCCAACCTGAAAACACACTAACATAGACGAACTATTCAGAAGTTTCCTCGCAAGAAACATAGACAAACTGCCACCAGATCCAAGCAAATCCATCAGAGACAAATCCGTCGGAGACACATCTCCATACGCCCACCAACGATGCTAGACTCACACCGGGATGGGGGATAGGCGGAGAGCTTATTCCATTTTTAGGGATCCACCACCGTCTCATCTTTCTGAGCAGGACACAAACCCTAAAAAAACTCAAAGGAACATCTAAAAATGGAGCCCTCCCGCCGACAAGGGCCAGAATCCACCAATGTAGCCATGGCCCTAAGAGCATCCACAACCAGACTTGGCAAATCCGACCCCACAAACGCACGCGGACACACCTGGGCGCGTCGGCGGACAGTGACAAGTCACGCCTCAAAAAATGCATTCCACATCCGGATACCTTAAATTAGAAACCTCAAATTCATATTATTACATGCAACGTGAAACCTAATCTAAGTGGAGCTCGCCCAGTTCCGCTCCCTGTTAGCCCGGCTCCGCCGTCGCAATGTCCGATGGCCGGCTGCGCTCCTCAGAGTGTTGGTCCGGTTGCCGGCAAGGTAGAGTAGGCCATGGGACACGAGCCGGCTCACGGGACTCAAGGCACCGCAGTCTCCCATGCCCTACTCTTCCTCGTTGGAGCCCGGAACCCGAACGGTGCCAGTAGACGTCAGATCAATGACGGATCCGTCCTGGGAAGGGCCTCGGGCATCGACGACGATGCGGTTGCGGCGCCCGGACTGATGCGCCATACGGGACGCCGGAGAATGCAACTCTGCCTCGCTGACATCCACCAACGCGAGGGCTATCGCCGTCTCCTGGGCTCGGTGCCTTGCACAGCAGGCACGCCGTACCATGGCCTCGTCGGACGAGGCCCGTGGTACGTCTGCATGCTCAGCGCATCGACAGAGGGGTTGCGCGTCCGCTAGTGCGTTTGGACACCAGACGGACCATACGGCCTCCGGCGAGGCAGCTATGGCTGGCCTAGCGCCGGATTCATGCGCCATTTGGGCAGACGCAATGCATTCCCAACGGAAGGAGTCCGAGCACTGCCTCGCACGGGCCTCCTCTCGGGAGTGGTGGAGCCCAAGAAGGACGACCATCTTCTCCTCGGGGCCGCATGGGATGAGCTCAAGGTCGACGGATCTGGAGGTGAAGGACTCGGATCCGCTCCCGCCATGCCGGAGACGGCCAGAAGGAGCCGGAGACGAGTTTGTGTGGCGGAGGGGAGGGAAGTGAAGTGGCTAGGGTTTGGTCCGGCGAGTGAAATGAGAGAAATTTATGTGGGGTTAGGTGAGCCAGCGTGGGCTGGGTCCATCGTGGAGGGCGTTCTTGGGCACCACCATATTCGCCCCATATTTGAGCTGGATATGAGGGTTGCCGGTCAGCCCTGACGTTTGAGGCCCGTTTGAGGTGCATGTCTGGGTCAATTTTTCATGACCGGTTAGTGACCAGGCGTGCAGCCCGGGCGTTTGAGGCCGGTTTGGGATGCCCAGCTGTAGATGCTCTAAGCCCACCGGAGACGAGACGAACCGACAGCGACGGCGGCTGGAGGCATAGGAATCGTAGGTTTTTGAGGGAGGAGGCGGCTGCGTGAGGCATTGTGTGTCATTAGAGGAGATTAAATCTTAGGTTGCACTTAAAGGAACATTGGCTTCTGATGACATTGGTGTGATGGCCTTGCAAACCGTGCAGTGTGTGATTAGTTTGTGTGCTGTCCCAGAAGGTTATATTTTCATTGTTTTGTGCGAGATACTCCTAGGAATAATAAGTCTATGGAAGTCCGCGTTCGACTTCACAGTCAACTCCTAATGGCGCGTCAAGACCCGGTCATGTAAAATTCGTCATGTTATACCTGGTACGGGTAGCATCTTGATACCGGCCAATAAGTCTCCAAAATCTCTCTCTTATTTTACTTTTCTAAACTTTCTAAGGGATTAAACGTTTGCTCATCTATCTATCAAATTTCTTATTACTTAATTCCTTACAAAACTTATTTTGTCGATTCTTCAAAACCTTTGCTTAAACAACTGAAATAAATTCAGCCAAAAAGTCAATATTTTCTAAATTTGACCAAGTTTATATACAAAAATATTAATATAAACAATAAAGCAATATCAATATACCCATCATTAGATATATTTTTCATAATCTATTTATTCAATATTGTAGTTTTTGATGTTTCCTTCTATATATTTGGTCAAACTCATAAAGAATTGACTTTTTACTGAATTTATATGCCATTTGGGGACGGTGGTAGTATCAAAATAAACATAGACAATTCAAACGCATCACGTCATAATTTAACTAAGAGCATAACACTATTAGGGAAAAGCTTATACACAGACGCTTACTAGTAGCGCGGGTTTATATCCCTCGCTACTGCTACTTACTAGTAGCGCGGTTTTTTACCCCTCGCTACTACTAAGTTGATAGTAGTAGCGCGGTTTTTTAACCCTCGCTACTACTAAGCGGTCTTTACCGTGCCCCCCCCCCCCGGACATGCCATAGTAGTAGCATGGGTCATAAACCCGCGCTACTACTAAGTACTGGGTTTTTTAACAGCCCTGAAATCCCCATCTCCTCATCCAAATCACTCCTCTCCCCTGTCCCTCTCCTCCTCTCTCTCTCTCTCTCTCCATGGCGCTACTGCACATGCGCGTCTCCTCCTCGACGGTAACTGCCGGCCTCGCGCGGCGACGTCCCCCTCAAATCCGGCGACCTCCTCTCTTTCACCGTAGCCCCTCCTTCCTCCTCCTCCGCCGCCGCTGCCCATCCTTCCTCCTCCTCCTCCTCCTCCTCCTCCTCCGCTGCTGGAAGGAGAGGAAGATCTAGCAGAGCGCCGCCCATGATGATGGCCAAATCTCTGATGGACGCAACCCATGGCGTCAACTAGGGTTTCGGCTCCAACTCCAGCAGCCACTAGTGAGTTGCTGCACCTACTCCTCTCTATCTCTCTCTTCCTCTTCTAATCCTTGTCTCTTTTTTTGTAGCAGCGGCAAAGGAGAGGTGTGGAGAAGAGTTGGATGGGGAAGCACCATCTCCATGGACGGCTTCATCCCCTCAAGGATCAGCATTGGCCATGGAAGACGAGGATGATGACGCCTAGCAGCAGCAGCCATGGCTGGAATTATTTTTTTCCTAATTAGTTTGCAGTAGCGAGGGTCCAGAACCACGCTACTACTACGGACGTAGTAGTAGCGTGGGTGGCACCCGCGCTACTACTACATGTTAGCTGTAGCGCCGTATCAGTAGCGCGGGCACCCGCGCTACTGATATACCTAAAACCCGCGCTACTGCTATGCTTTTCCCTAGTAGTGTAAATAAAGTTCAACCAGTCCATCAAACAACTAAACACAATCATAATTTATGCCAAAATACACCGAATGAACATGTCCATTTCAAAAAACCACCAACACATGGTGACCGAAAACCATCCTAGTTCACATGAGCCTCATGCACTTGGGCCAATATCGGTAGAACTACCATAATTTCACCTCTGTTTGGTCGATCCCGACCGTGGCATCGAGAGAGATGTTAACCCAAGCTTCACACAAAGCTTTGTCCTTCTCCGACTTGTAGTTGCACGACCCACTCTTCCTTTGGTGTGTTTCTGTCTCCTCGGCCTCCTCCACAACCTCGGCATTTCTCATCATCTCTTGGGTATGCGAGAGCTCAAACCCTCGAAATCGATCATGGCACTAGGAGATGGGCACAAGAGAAAATATCAGATGAGTGCTTTCCAAAACAAATAACTCCAAGAGTCTGGTAATTGCACGCAAGTCCAGAAGCTCGACCCGTGATCCTTGAATCACAGATCCAATGGCCCATTCGAGCACCTGATATTTTCCCGTGGACACAAAGTAGCGCCTGAAACAGAAGGACATAACAACCAATGGTGACTACTCGGAATTCCCCGAGGAAAACATGAAATTGAAACAATTGAATAAAAATGTGTAGGTGTCGATCGCCGAACCTCCTTAACAAGTATATCATCACCGTTAATCGTAGCATGCTCTTTTCATAACATAGTGGGTGAAAGCCACGCATGTCAATGTAGTACTCTTTCTTGGTTAAGTCACGCAGCTGCATCCTCCCCTAAAAAAGCCTAGGGTTCCTTGCCTCCCGTCGGCGCCACCGCCGGCCCACCTTATTTTCGGTGGCCTTAGGGCCATGTCGGCGCGGTGAATCCCGGCCATTGCCGAGGGGAGGGCTTCGTTTTAAGATGTTCCTTCGAGATTGTTAGGGTTTGTATCCTGCTCAGGAAGACGAGACGGTGACGGCTCCTTGAAGATGGAATAAGGTTCTCCCCGCCTAGCCCCCGTCTCGGTGGTGCATCTAGCATCGTCGGTGGACGTGTGGAGGCATGTCTCCAGCATATCTGTTCTTGGTGGATTTGCTCGGATTTGGTCATAGTTCGTCTACGTTCGTGTTTCTTCAGGTTGGATCATTCTGATCTAAGCTACTCTTTAACGGCGGCGGCTGATGTTCTGGTGCGTTGGTCTTATGGGTCCTTAGCACAACGACTTTCCGACTGTCTACTACAACAAGGTTTCCCCACCTCCGGCGAGGAGGGGCGATGACGGCGGCGCGCCTTCGGCTCGCTTCAGTGCTTGTGGTTGTCGCTAGGCGGTCTATGTGTCTGGATGTAATTTTTATTATTTCTGATGTTCGTTGTACTGTCATAATGGAAGATGAATAAATCGGGATTTAAAAAAAACACATATGTCACCGCAACGGGCCGGATTAGTCGGGGCACTAAACTTCCAATGGGTTTTGACTAAAGCAAAGGACACCATGTCTTAACTTGGTGGACCCATGAAAGATGATCGATCATTTGCACATCGCAACGGTGGTAGCTGGATCTACAACTGAGCTACTTGTTTCATTGGAAGAGAAAGAGGGAGAATGTGGCATTTTGGGTACTCTCGGTTTTGTACTGCACCCAAGAACCATTTGTCCAGTAGATCGATGTTGGACAGTCTACCATGTGTATAGTGCAGGAGGTGCTGTGGTGCTCTTGTACTAAGATTCTTCACAATTGATGGCAATAACGTTGCTCTGTCAGCTATGTACATGTCTGCAAGTAGATCGAGGTCGTGAGAAATGTTAGTCGGTGCTAAGCTATATAGGAGTAGTACACGTCGTAGTTGACAATTTAGCGAGTGCTTTGATTTTGCTGCCATTCATCAACAATGAATGGATTCCCACAGTAAAAAAACAACAACAACAGCAACAATGAATCGATGCACTAAAAATCAGTTGTAGCGATTCAACCTATGGTTGGATGGTTAGTTGAACAACGGTATCACCAACCCATCAGTGTTCAAGTCCAGCCGCTCACATTTATTCTGAATTTATTTCAGAATTTTTGGTGATATGCGTTTAGTGGGAGGAGACATTCCCATCGACTACGAGACGCCCACGGTGACTTCGTAAAATCTCAAAATGATATGCCAGCTCAGTCTCTTGAAATTGCTCATAAGGATAGCGTGTACATATGTGCATTCATAGATGTGAGTGTATATGTGTATATATAAGCGCTTGTGTCTGTACGGACGTTAAAAAAAAAGCTGAAATAGCATGCATGATGAGGTCGTTGCATTGTCACAAAAAAAAACACAAAATGGTTAGTCGATCATTGCACGTGGGGCAAGCCTGTCATACGTCGGTCACCACTCCTTCCTTCCACCGGTCACGCCACGTGGTGATCGTACTAAAGTTAGCACGAGCTACACCTACACCCACACCCACACCGTTTGTTCACTACACCACACACACATGAACAGCTGGAGATCGAGAGGGTGGATGCGGATCGGACGGCCGCGATCTGTCGTCGTCGGAGCACACGCGCCGCCGTTGCAACCTGTCCGCCGGCGCGTACGTCTCCGGCCAGGCCAATATATACGGCGGGTGTGACGGACACGAGCATGGGTTGCCATGAATGCCATCGCACTGCACGACTAGTTTAGCGATCAGATCACCGTGCGCTGTCCAGGACGTACGACAAGGTTATTCACTACACGTGGTCTTTGATGAGATGAGATATTTTTGGGAGGAGGTCTATAGAGTTTTGCTTTCTCCTTGTGTAGTCGATTGAAAATGGCGTGTCAAGACCTGGTCATATAAATTAGTCTACGCACTAGAGATCATGTCACTAGCGGACTTTTATTGGGTTATCCATGGTATGTGTGGTAAGCAACTTCATATTTAAAATGATGAAATCGAGCTATGATGCTTTGTGTGGTGATTAGGCAATAGAAATAGATGAGAAAACAGAATCCAGAAAAGAAAAGAATCACAGGTGCCCTCTTTGTAAATAAAGAGAAATAAAAATACTTCTAAGCAACGGTTTTAACTTCCCGTGGCTTTTCTTTTCAAAAGGCTCGGGCCATATATTAAACAACACAAACACTTAAAAACATCCTTGCATAAATTAAAATACATTCTAACTCTTCAGGGGGCCAAAATCTTCTTCCTCTTGCACCCACCGACGGCGCGCTGTGAGCAAAACTCGCCGCCGCCTCTGAGTCTCCGTCTTAGCGAAGCAAACTTGTTTTAAATAGATGAGCTTGTAAAATTAACGGTTGCGAAGTCGTCGATGTGTACCATAAGACACTAGTGACCGTGATATGAGTAGTAGATCGCCGCACCATCGAAGAAAACGACGAAAAGGACTGTAGAGCGCCTCAGTTCCGGCCAAACGGACTTGGGGAACACAAACCTCATGCGCTCACCGACAAGAATGAGTATGGACAACCTTTGATGGTCGGAACTGGAGGAAGAGTACCAAGACATACAACCACGTTGCCCGCTCCGCAGACCGAGACAAACTCGTAGAGAAAAAAACACCAAACCCGAAGAACCAAGTCCAAGAACGCAACATCTTCCACATGCCTCCAAGCGATACAAGCAAGCATCATCGGAACAAGAAAGAGGCGGGGGCACTTTATTCCACACCGCTGACGACAACATCGTATCACCACCGGTGAAGGAGACCTACCTAATGTCAAGAGAGAGAAACTACAACTCCCATCGGTAGATCGGTGACTCCCCACACACACCTCACTGACAGAGCCGGTGGAGGAGGAGGAGGTCGTGGATCTACAAACGAAGAAGGATGATGGCGGGGGAGGAACCCTAGACCGCTTGGGGTGGGGCATGTGGTTCATTGACTAGTGTGACTTCTTTGTGGTTTGGTTAGTTAAGATGAACTTAGTTTCATCCACCAGTGTGACCTCTGTTTTATAACATGACATAATTGATCTTGCAATAATACAACAAAAGACTCAAATATCATTTATTAAAGAGACTTCAAATGGGGAGGGTCATTTTGGCATTCAGGATCATATGCTCCCGAATAAACAGTAAATTTGAAACAAATAGTAAATAAATGACAATTTTTATATGAAACAGGATATCGGTGCTTCATCAATGACAAAAACAAAAACTAAGTGTAACATTAGATGTTCGTTTTTTACATAGGTAAAAATGCTAAAGCTTTGCACATAAAATTTTGCAGGGTGTGACATGAACACATCTAATTTTTTTACACCCGAAGACACATTTTTGGTGTGGGAGCATATACTGTTGGGAGCCGAATTGGATTTCCGCCTTCAAATGGTATTTTAAAGACCAGGCGAAAATAACCCTAAGAAGAGATCCCCACTATATAACAACAATTCCTTCAATGATTATGGACATCTTTGATATGTATTCCATAAGATCATGTTTCTTCAACAACACAAGCTTTTATTGAGCTTGTTGTTGCATGAAGTTGATACAACCACATAACATCACAACACTAGAATACCCCTCACACCCACCCACACCGCGTGAGAGGGGTTGGCTTGGGGTGTCATGTCATCACCTGCCAAAACCCCCACAAGGCCGCGATATGAAACGTCGGTGGTAAGGTGTTTATTGTCATTGTCGTAGACATGAAGCTGATGAAGCCAGAAATTTACTCTTTGGTATTACTGTAAAAAAATTATGCGACAATTGATCAATTGTTAGCCTCTATAACTAATAGGAGTATCAGAGCATCTACATCCGGACTTCTCAAATTGACCGGGCAGGCACGGGGACCACTGACCGGACAGGAGTGAGAGGCAAAAAGCTGACCCCAACCGGACCCCTCATATCTTTCCTATATGCCCGGGCAGTCCGCAAACCCTCATATCCATCTCAAATATGGGAAGGGTATGAGGGCTCGCTGACACGCCCGGGCGCGCCCGGTCAATCCACCATGTAGGACGCGGCCCCATCCTGGACCACCTTTTCTTTTTTGTATTCATTCTTTTATTTCTCTCTATTCGTCTCCAGCAATCACGTGCAAGTGACCGGACATATGAGGAAGAAAATGAGGATTGTGGTTGCGCGGATGAACAAATGGGGGCTCAAAACGAACACGTCCAGTCACTGACCGGGCGCATCCACGGGCGTTTAAGGGGTCGAATTAGAGGTACGTGGCTGAAGATGCTCTTATATAGCTATACTTGATTTTTAGGGTCAGATCTTTGGTGCTCATGTAAATGCACATGAGTACCGACTCTTCAAGTAAACATCAAGTGGTGATCTGAATTCTATCCAAGAGCTTACTAGTATCATGACTCATTTTAACAGTGTCCGGTCTTTCAGTTAATGCCAAAACAAATGTAAGGTCTTCTCCAGTGGTATTTCCTTTTCTTCGAAACAAACTATTTTTGTGTGTGTCTTCGATGAAGGGATTCTACCAGTAAATTTGTGGACCTCATATCAAAACTCTAATACTATTATGTCCTTCCAAAAATTCACGCTCTTGTACCCAAATCACTCTGAATAAATTGCACTTTTTCCAGCTGAATAATTGCATCCTTTGGTACACACAAAGCAAGAGGGGGCTCTTTAAAAGAACTGGATGGAAAGAACACCGTGGCGGAAGGAGCAAAACAACCATCGCCGTCCGTCCATCCGTCCGTCCGTCCGTAAAACCGCGAGGAAACGAGAAAAAGGTCACAGCTTGCGACGCAACCTCCGACGGCGACGGCCGCCATTTGTTTACTCGCTCCTCCGCTCCGCTCCCCCCTTTCCCCTTCCCTCCCTATCCACCACCCTCCCTCCAGCCACCGCCGCACCAACTCCTCTCTCTCTCTCTCTCCTGTCCCCCTCGATTGGTTGCGCCACCAAACCGACCGCACCAAGCCGAGCCAAGCACGCCCGAGCAAAGCGGGGGGAGAGAGAGAGGACCAGGAGGAGCATCCCGACAGCCGCGCGCCGCCGGCCGGCCCGTCCGGCGTCCAGATCCCGCCCAGTTCGGAGGTACCCCCACCCGTCCAGTCCTCCCTCCCCTCCCCTGTTCTGTTCTGGTTTGCTTGCGGCTTTGCGGCGGAAATCGTCTGCCCGAATTCGGGGGGCGTTCTTGGTGAAATTGTGCTGCCGTGCTCGGATCGGGGGTTCCAGTTCATGCTCCTGATTCTTTACTTCTGCTGTCCTCGATTTTTGTTGGTGCTGTTGCTGAGCGGTGGAGTCCGCGCTGGCCATTTGGATCGGAAATCGGCTCTTTGGTGCCGATCCTGTTTCTTGAAGTCTGAGGTTAGTGGTTGGTTTAGTCGATTGCTGTTGGGGGCAGATGTCTCGTCTCCGTGATACTCTTTGGTACCCTTGCAGATCTTGCTGTACTGAATTGCAGCTGCACAAGTGGTTATAATTGCTGTACTGAGCTCTACTTTCAGCTGAGCTAAGGCAATCCTTCAACTCGTTGTATTTGCAGGTACAATTTTTCCCTGCGTGTCCGCATGAGCAGAAGAGACAGCAGGAGAAGTGATTTTGGACTGAACTTCTGAGAAATTTAGGAAGGCATACATGCATAATGATGTTGGGATGGTGTCCAGCAGAAGGAATTCCACAGGGGCGTTCCACCGCGACGGTCCGCCCAAGGACTGGTCCCAGTTCGCCGACCCCTCGCCGTCTCCTAAACTGCTGTACTCGCAGTCCTATGTCGTCATGAGGGGGCTGCTGGCGTCGCTGGCATCTCTGGACTTCGCCCTGTGGTCAAGCACGATGAAGTCCGCATGGCGATCGCCCGAGAGGTCGAAGTCTAAGGGGCCGGGCTGCAAGAGAGTTGCGTTCCGGCTGTTTGTTTGTTTCATGGTCGGCATCTTCATCGGGTTCACGCCCTTCTTCTCGGTCGATGTCTCTCAGAAGATCGTCTCGAGGCTCCCGTTCGACGATGGGGTGGATGATAAGGTTAAGGAGTTGGATGCAATCGTAGTGCAGAAAGAGGTTGAGGTGGTTGATGAGCCCGAGGTTGAGCAGCTGAGCCCTCCGGTTCCTGCAATGTTGGATGATGAGGTGGATTTTGTCGAAGCTGCGAAACCTGCTATTACTGATTTGGTCATCCCTGTGAGGAAGCTTCTGATAGTGGTGACAATCACTTCTGCTCGGCCACAACAGGCGTATTACTTGAATCGTCTAGCTCATGTTCTCAAAGGTGTACCACCTCCTCTCTTATGGTTAGTGGTGGAATGGCCTGTTACTACCTTTGAAACAGCAGAAATCCTCAGGTCTTCTGGGGTCATGTACAGGCATATTGTCTGCAGGAAGAATCTTACCAGTGTGCGGAAGATTGCTGTCTGTCAAAGGAATAATGCAATCTATCATATTAAAAAGCATCACCTTGATGGTATAGTGCACTTTGCTGACGAAGAACGATCATACATGGGTGATGTATTTGAAGAAATGCGGAAAATCAGGTGACATTTCTCTACCAAAACTTTATTTGATGTACTGGTATATTTGATGAATTATGAATGCATGGTAAATCCTCTTGATGGTCCAAATGTTTTGTTGAAACCTTTTGTTGTATAACTAACTCTGTTGGTGACAAGTTGTAGATTCTGGTTTCTTTGCTCACTTTAGACTTACTATTCTACACTGTATTATATTGCATGAATGAGTTGTTACATCTTCCTTGCTTATGACACAAGTCAGCACTAGGTTGAGTGTTACATGATCCTTGCGCATGAAATTTGTAAGCAGAGACAGCACCTAGTAAATGTTGTCTTCTCAAGGAATATATGGCTATCGATATAAACATGTAGTTTCTTCAGTTGGATGCCACTTGGATTTTGATAGCAGCCAATGAAGCAAGTTTAATCTCATACACATGGCTGGGATTTCTGGAAATCAGCACTAACTGGCTTTGTAAACCATGGCTAAAACTGAAAGGCGTCTATTTGCTTTTGCTCCTAGAATTGTGTGACTTGTGCACTGTGACAGGAACCTTCTCTCCACTAGAAAAATCCGCTTGTAAATTTCCCTTTTCTTTTTGCAACAAATCAGAAGATTTTCATACTTATCAATTGTTGGACCTAGCTTATACTGGTGAGTACCAGCGTCACAAAAATATTCCCTACCTACATGATGCTGAATGAGTGATACTCAACCAGCCGTGGGAAGGTTCTTAGTTTCCTATCAGAGCCTTTGTTCATGGTAAACAATATTGGTGATTCCAGATTCCAGCCAGCACCTTGCCAATTATTTTCAAACAGTTCCTTTCCTTAATGTTGGCAAAAGAATATTACAGAGTACTATTATCTGTTGTTTTCAGTTTATCTTAGTGATGACTGATGATATAACTCAACAATTTACCAAATTGGGTGCTCAAACTTGAGAAGTTATGCAGCATGGTGGCAATTTTGCAAGAAAAAGAACTGATTGCAAATAGTCTTTTTATTAAGAAAACGGACATGTCATGAATAGAATTCAAAGATAAAGCCTGTAAATTAGGAATTTGGTTTAGGAGGTGAAACAATATCATGGACTTTGTTGCCTTAAAACTGCCTACCAGAGATTTCAGATCAAAGAAATCTGTAGTAATCTTTCTTTCTCTTATGAGTTTGTTCTTTTCTATGCAGGCGCGTTGGTGCATGGCCTGTAGCGAACCATGATGCAAGTAAGTACAGGGTGGTTGTAGAAGGGCCTACGTGTAAAGGAAACCGAATCACTGGATGGAACACAATCCCGAAGAAGGGCGCACCCCGTCGATTCCCAATTGGTTTCTCTGGGTTTGCTTTCAACAGTACAATGCTTTGGGATCCTCAAAGGTGGAACCGCCCAGCTATGGATTCTGTTATAGTCCACTCTGGTGGTAGAGGTGGTCTGCAGGTGAGTTTGTCCCTAACGCAAACTTCAGCACTATGTTTTAATGGAACTTCCTTTCTGCAAAATTCTACTGCAGGCTAGTTGAATTTCTATATGTAGATCTCCATGGAGCAAACTGCACAGTACCTATCAATTTTTCTTGGGTAACACTGTAATGAAGTAAAATATCATAAAAGATTGGTTAGGCAAATAAATGATAATTGCGATCAAGACAAAACCAGCCGTGGGATATTTGAAGCAACTATAGTCACTAGTATGTCTCGAAGAAAATGCTGCATTATGGCTAATTTTGTGACCTGATATGAAGCCATACAGCAGATAACTCATAAAAATTTACATGGATAACAGAATTCATGTAGCATAGCATCACATTATTTCCTGACCTGACAACTACGTGTCATTGCAGGAGTCACGATTTGTCGAGAAGCTTGTTAAAAACGAGCGTCAAATAGAAGGCCTTCCAGACAACTGCAACCGGGTCATGGTCTGGAACTTCGCCCTGGAACCTCCCCAGCTCAACTACCCCGCCGGATGGTCACTGTGGAACCACCTTGAAGTTGTCAAAGACCTGTAACATAGAGATCCTGCCACCGGAAGTCCTCTGCTCCCTGCAGGCCGTTTCTCTCGGCAAGCCAGCCGGAAGGATGATAAACCTTGCGGCGGCGCAGAGGTTCTGGATCTCGACTTGGCGATGCCCGCTAGCGGCGCTGCTAACCGATTGCCCTCCTCCTAAACAGCCCGCCCGCGCGACGGGACCCGCAAAGTCGTAGTGCCAGTCATACTAGTAGGAGTGCCAATCAGAACTGCCTGACCAGCTTTTTCTCTATTTTTGTGTGCTCGCTGTATTCTTTTTGTGCCCTTCGTCCCCCCTCCCTATTCGCCGGTGCATACTGCCCTGTAGTTTTGTTTCCCCACGGCCTTTTTCTGTGTTTATGATACGTTTACAGATGTAAAAACCTGCAGCCATTGCAGCTGTTGAACAGTGAATGCAATACCACAGATTTGTAACTGTTAACCCAGCAATCTAGTCCGCTTAGGCTGTATGTAAGCTGTGTCAAATTCCTTTCGGAGTCTTAACTGTAATCCTACATGACGCTGTGAAGTTGTACATGAAACCTGTAAAGAGTTTCTTTCGATTGCCCGGTGAGGTCATAGCCGTCCCAACCTTTATCATGTTTTCTCCAAAAAAGGACCTTTATCATAAGAAGAAGCCCTTAACCAAACAAGCCGGTGCAAATGATGCAAATATAGCATGTGATTCGAACATTACTGGCTGTGCTTGTTGCAGAAATTTGTGAGCAACCAGTTTGATGCAAAAGGTTCATGCGACGTTTTTCACTTCTTTTTTTCTTAATCGTAGTACAATTTTGCGGCACTAGTTTGGAAATGGTGGCAGAAATCCAGAATGCGTGTATACGTTTGGACCTTGGCCGTCAATGGTACGAGAGATATAAAATTCTAAGTGAGTGTTGACGTCCAAGTCGATATGTCCGAGTGGTTAAGGAGACAGACTCGAAATCTGTTGGGCTTTGCCTGCGCAGGTTCGAATCCTGCTGTCGACGATCCTTCTTTTTTTTTTTCATTTTTTTCTCTTTCCTTTTTCTTTTCTTTGCAGTGACATTTGTTGTCAACTGTCGCTTTGTTAGAGGCTTTGAAGATTTTGTTGTAAGTTTTTTTTCGGGGACTGTAAGATTTTGTTGATGCAATCTTTGTAAATATATTCATGCCTAATGAATTCCAATAAGATGTCCATGTACTGAACAGTGTGTCCAGTAAAATACAGAGTCTTGTAATGAAAAGTGTGTCGTCAATCCTGCTGCTGGCGATTCAACCCTTTTTTTTTTTGCCTTATGCTTCTTTGTGGATCTTGTCATATGCCACTGTAAGATTTTGTTGATGCAACCTTTGTAACTATGTTCATGAAATGGACGGTGTGTTGCGTCAGTTAATGTGCTGTGCTGAAGCCTGAAACTGGAGTAAGATATAGGTCAGTGGCTTCCTGAGATTGGGCTACCAATGCTTTATACGCTGGGGCCTATACTTCACAATGCTTTATACGCTGTCATCAACTTTAGGGGTTCGGGATTTACCCTGTTTTTTGTTTATTATTATTCCTGCTGTTTGGCAATTACAAGCCCCTCCTTAAGATGCATGTTTTTCTTTGGTTTGGTTATTACTTGCCCATAACTAAACTGCTGACACGTGATGACCTTTTAATACGACAACACATACCTAATCACAGCTGCCCGTTATGTTCTGAAACTGAAAACAGAGAACACTTGCTCTTTTCCTGTGGCATTGCTCGCCTTTATTGCAACTAGAAACCTCGCACGCCATATGGTCAGCCCTAGCGAACATGTTCGCTGCCCAATCCCATTCTCGTGTGAACAACTGCAGCATCTCTCTCTCCAATGCACAGAAAGGCTCTCTGAGCGCCTCTGCATACTTTGGGCAGATGAGAGTGCTCTCGGTCGGATGAGCTAGCTGCCGCCGGGAGTCCCATGACTGAAGGATATCTTCTTTCTTTCATCATTGCAGGGCTTGACATGGATTACCAACCCTTGATCTCGGCGCTGGACGTGCGCACTGCACCCCTCTCAGTGGATGATCTCTTTGGCATGGTCGCAAATTTCAATCAATGCATTGAGATGTTCCACGGGACAGGGGCAGGTGCTTTCAAGTCCTCGGCTAATGCTGCATCCCGAGGCCGCGAAAACAACAACAACTCCAGCCGCTACCGCAACTCCAACATGAGTGGTGGTGGTGGATCTCGCGGTGGTGGCGGCGACCACTACCAGAACGGCGGCGGCAACAACAGCGGCGGCGGCCACTACAACAACCCCAACACCGGTGGTGGCGGTGGCGGCTACAACAACTACAACAGCGACAGCGGTGGTGGCGGCGGCGGTGGTGGCGGCCACTACCAGAACGGCGGCAACAACAATAGACGTCCCTACTACAACAACAACAGGGGGCGTCCCTTCCAAGGGTATGAGGAGTATGAAAATAAGTGTCATATTTGCAAGAAAAATAAGTATATTGCCAAAGATTGTGATTGGCGCTATGCCGAGAACATCCCGAGAAAGAAAGTTGCAGCAGCTGCAGATACGTCATACGGAGTTGACACAAACTGGTACATTGACTCTGGAGCCACCAACCACATCACCAACGAGCTCGAGAAGGTGATGATGAGCGAGAAATATCATGGCCATGATCAAGTTCACAATGCCAATGATAAAGGTATGGAGATTGATCGTATTGGTCATGCAATTGTCAAAACCCCTAGTCGTAATATACATCTTAGAAATATCTTGCATGTTCCCGAAACAACCAAAAATCTCCTTTCCGTCCATCGTATTGCCATTGACAATAAAGTGTTTCTAGAATTTCACCCATATTTCTTTTTGATTCGAGATGAAGTCACGAGGAACATTCTCTACAGAGGTAGATGCGTTCATGGGCTCTATCCATTGATTCCCCACTTTAGAAGCTTCAATAAAGTTTTTGATGTTGTCAAACTCTCTTCAAAGCGGTGGCATGCAAGATTAGAACATCCATCTTTTGTTATTGTTCAACAAGTGCTTAGAAATAATCAGCTCCCATGTGTTGGTGAGCGTAGTCTTGAAACTATATGTGATTCTTGTCAGAAAGCAAAATCTCATCAATTTCCATATCCAATATCTACTAGTGTTTCTACTAGACCTTTGCAACTTGTTTTTTCTGATGTTTGGGGTCCTGCCCCTATGTCTGTTGGACGCCATACTTACTATGTTAGCTTCATAGATGATTTTAGTAAGTATACTTGGATTTATCTTCTTAAAAAACACTCTGATGTTTTCCAAGTTTTCCAACACTTTCAAGCACTTGTTGAACGTCAATTCGATAGCAAAATTCTTGCAGTCCAATCTGATTGGGACAGTGAGTATGAGAAACTAGATTTGTTTTTTCAAACCTTTGGCATTTCTCATCATGTGTCATGTCCCCATGCGCATCAGCAGAATGGCTCAGCTGAGCGCAAACATAATCACATAGTTGAGGTAGGCCTAGCCGTCCTTGCTGGCGCTTCCATGCCTCTCAAATTTTGGGATGAGGCCTTTCTTACCGCATTCCATCTCATTAACATGCTTCCTAGTCGTGTTCTACAAAATGATACACCCATGCATAGACTACTCAATACTCGACCAGATTATTGAAGGAAATATGCCCTAGAGGCAATAATAAAGTTGTTATTTATATTTTCTTATATCATAATAAATGTTTATTATTCATGCTAGAATTGTACTAACCGGAAACTTAGTACATGTGTGAATACATAGACAAACAGAGTGTCACTAGTATGCCTCTACTTGACTAGCTCGTTGAATCAAAGATGGTTAAGTTTCCTGGCCATAGACATGAGTTGTCATTTGATTAACGAGATCACATCATTAGAGAATGATATGATTGACTTGACCTATTCCGTTAGCTTAGCACTTGATCGTTTAGTATATTGCTATTGCTTTCTTCATGACTTATACATGTTCCCATGACTACGACATTATGCAACTCTCGAATACCGAAGGAACACTTTGTGTGCTACCAAACACCACAACGTAACTTGGTGATTATAAAGGTGCTCTACAGGTGTCTCCGATGGTACTTGTTGAGTTGGCATAGATCAAGATTAGGATTTGTCACTTCGATTGTCGGAGAGGTATCACATCACTATAAGACTTGCAAGCAAAGTGATTAATGAGTTAGTTGCGGGACGATGCATTACGAAACGAGTAAAGAGACTTGCCAGTAACGAGATTGAACTAGGTATTTAGATACCGACGATCGAATCTCGGGCAAGTAACATACCGATGAGAAAGGGAACAACGTATGTTGTTATGCGGTTTGACCGATAAAGATCTTCGTAGAATATGTGGGAGCCAATATGAACATCCAGGTTCCGCTATTGGTTATTGACCGGAGACGTGTCTCGATCATGTCTACATAGTTCTCAAACCCGTAGGGTCCGCACGCTTAATATTCGGTGACGATCGGTATTATGAGTTTATGTGTTTTGATGTATCTAAGATAGTTTGGAGTCCCGGATATGATCACGGACATGACGAGGAGTCTCGAAATGGTCGAGACACAAAGATTGATATATTGGATGACTATATTCGGACACCGGATGAGTTCCGGGGGTCACCGGATAATTATCGGAGTGCCGGGGGATTATCGGAACCCCCGGGGGAGTATTGGGCCTACATGGGCCATAGGGAAGAGGGGAGGCAGCCCACAAGGGGCAGCCGTGCCCCCTGCCTATAGGGAGTCTGAATTGGACTAGAGAAGGGGGCGCACCCCCCTTTACTTCTCCTCTCCCTCTCCTTCCTTTCCCCTTCCTCCTCCTAGTTGGAGTAGGAAAGGGGGAGTCCTACTCCTACTAGGAGGAGGACTCCTCCCCCTCCTTGGCGCGCCCCAAGGCTGGCCGGCCTCCCCCCTTGCTCCTTTATATACGGGGGAAGGGGGGCACCCTAGAACACACAAGTTGATTATTGATCCCTTAGCCGTGTGCGGTGCCCCCTTCCACCATAATCCACCTCGGTCATATCGTCGTAGTGCTTAGGCGAAGCCCTGCGCCGGTAGCTTCATCATCACCGTCATCATGCTGTCGTGCTGACGAAGCTCTCCCTCGACACTCTGTTGGATCGTGAGTTCGTGGGACGTCACCGAGCCGAACGTGTGCAAATCGCGGAGGTGCCGTACTTCCGGTACTAGGATCGGTCGATCGTGAAGACGTACGACTACATCAACCGCGTTGTCATAACGCTTCCGCTTACGGTCTACGAGGGTACGTGGACTATACTCTCCCCTCTTGTTGCTATGCATCACCATGATCTTGCGTGTGCGTAAGAATTTTTTTGAAATTACTACGTTCCCCAACAGTGTCATCCGAGACAGGTTTATAGGTAGATGTTATATGCACGAGTAGAACACAAGTGAGTTATGGGCGATAATAGTCATACTGCTTACCAACATGTCATACTTTGATTCGGCGGTATTGTTGGATGAAGCGGCCCAGACCGACATTACGCGTATGCTTACGCGAGACTGGTTCTACCTACTGCTTCGCACACAGGTGGCTGGCGGGTGTCAGTTTCTCCAACTTTAGTTGAATCGAGTGTGGCTATGCCCGGTCCTCGTTGAAGGTTAAAACAACACATACTTGACGAAAAATCATTGTGGTTTTGATGCGTAGGTAAGAACGGTTCTTTCTCAGCCCGTAGCAGCCACGTAAAACTTGCAACAACAAAGTAGATGACATCTAACTTGTTTTTGCAAGGCATCTTGTGATGTGATATGGTCAAGACATGATGCTAAATTTTATTGTATGAGATGATCATGTTTTGTAACAAAGTTATCGGCAACTGGCAGGAGCCATATGGTTGTTGTTTTATTGTATGAAATGCAATCACCATGTAATTGCTTTACTTTATCACTAAGCGGTAGAAATAGTCGTAGAAGATATAGTTGGCGAGACGTCAATGATGCTACGATGGAGATCAAGGTGTCGCACTGGTGACGATGGTGATCATGATGATGCTTTGGAGATGGAGATCAAAGGCACAAGATGATGATGGCCATATCATATCACATATATTGATTGCATGTGATGTTTATCCTTTATGCATCTTATTTTGCTTAGTTCGACGGTACCATTATAACATGATCTCTCACTAAATTTCAAGGTACAAGTGTTCTCCCTGAGTATGCACCGTTGCGAAAGTTCGTCGTGCCGAGACACCACATGATGATCGGGTGTGATAAGCTCTACGTTCACATACAACGGGTGCAAGCCAGTTTTGCACACGCAGAATACTCGGGTTAAACTTGACGAGCCTAGCATATGTAGATATGGCCTCGGAACACTGAGACCGAAAGGTCGACTGTGAATCATATAGTAGATATGATCAACATAGTGATGTTCACCATTGAAAACTAATCCATCTCACATGATGATCGGACATGGTTTAGTTGATATGGATCACGTGATCACTTAGATGATTAGAGGAATGTCTATCTAAGTGGGAGTTCTTTAGTAATATGATTAATTAAACTTTAATTTATCATAAACTTAGTACCAATAGTATTTTGCATGTCTATGTTGTTGTAGATAGATGGCCCGTGCTGTTGTTCCGTTGAATTTTAATGCGTTCCTAGAGAAAGCTAAGTTGAAAGATGATGGTAACAACTACACGGACTGGGTCTGTATCTTGAGGATTATCCTCATTGCTGCATAGAAGAATTACGTCCTGGAAGCACCGCTAGGTGCCAAACTCGCTGCAGGAGCAACGCCAGATGTTATGAACGTCTGGTAGAGCAAAGCTGATGACTACTCGATAGTTCAGTGTGGCATGCTTTACGGCTTAGAACCGGGACTTCAACGGCATTTTAAACGTCATGGAGCATATGAGATGTTCCAGGAGTTGAAGTTAATATTTCAAGCAAATGCCCGGATTGAGAGATATGAAGTCTCCAATAAGTTCTACAGCTGCAAGATGGAGGAGAACAGTTCTATCAGTGAGCATATACTCAAAATGTCTGGGTATAACAATCACTTGATTCAACTGGGAGTTAATCTTCCTGATGATAGTCATTGACAGAATTCTTCATTCACTGCCACCAAGCTACAAGAGCTTCGTGATGAACTATAACATGCAAGGGATGGATAAGACAATTCCCGAGCTCTTCGCAATGCTAAAGGCTGCGGAGGTAGAAATCAAGAAGGAGCATCAAGTGTTGACGGTCAACAAGACCACCAGTTTCAAGAAAAAGGGTAAAGGGAAGAAGGGGAACTTCAAGAAGAACGGCAAGCAAGTTGCTGCTCAAGTGAAGAAGCCCAAGTCTGGACCTAAGCCTGAGACTGAGTGCTTCTACTGCAAATGGAGTGGTCACTGGAAGCGGAACTGCCCCAAGTATTTGGCGGATAAGAAGGATGGCAAGGTGAATAAAGGTATATGTGATATACATGTTATTGATGTGTACCTTACTAATGCTCGCAGTAGCACCTGGGTATTTGATACTAGTTCTGTTGCTAATATTTGCAACTCGAAATAGGGACTATGGATTAAGCGAAGATTGGCTAAGGACGATGTGATAATGCGCGTGGGAAATGGTTCCAAAGTCGGTGTGATCGCCGTCGGCACGCTACCTCTACATCTACCTTCGGGATTAGTTTTTAACCTGAATAATTGTTATTTGGTGCCAGCGTGGAGCATAAACATTATATTTGGATCTTGTTTGATGCGAGATGGTTATTCATTTAAATCAGAGAATAATGGTTATTATATTTATATGAGTAATATCTTTTATGGTCATGCACCCTTGAAGAGTGGTCTATTTTTGTTGAATCTTGATAGTAGTGATACACATATTCATAATATTGAAGCCAAAAGATGCAGAGTTGATAATGATAGTGCAACTTATTTGTGGCACTACCGTTTGGGTCATATTGGTGTAAAGCGCATGAAGAAACTCCATTCTGATGGACTTTTGGAATCACTTGATTATGAATCACTTGGTACTTGTGAACCATGCCTCATGGGCAACATGACTAAAACGCCGTTCTCCGAAACAATGGAGCGAGCAACAGATTTGTTGGAAATCATACATACTGATGTATGTGGTTCGATGTATGTGGTTCGATGAATGTTGAGGCTCACGGCGGGTATCGTTATTTTCTCACCTTCACAGATGATTTGAGCAGATATGGGTATATGTACTTGATGAAGCATAAGTCTGAAACATTTGAAAAGTTCAAAGAATTTCAGAGTGAAGTGGAAAATCATCGTAACAAGAAAATAAAGTTTCTACGATCTGATCGTCAAGGAGAATATCTGAGTTACGAGTTTGGTCTTCATTTGAAACAATGCGGAATAGTTTCGCAACTCACGCCACCTGGAACACCACAACGTAATGGTGTGTTCGAACGTCGTAATCATACTTTACTGGATATGGTGCGATCGCTCTTACTGATTTACCGCTATCATTTTGGGGTTATGCTTTAGAGACGGCTGCATTCACGTTAAATAGGGCACCATCTAAATCCGTTGAGACGACACCTTATGAACTATGGTTTGGCAAGAAACCTAAGTTGTCGTTTCTTAAAGTTTGGGGTTGCGATGCTTATGTGAAAAAGCTTCAACCTGATAAGCTCGAACCCAAATCGGAGAAATGTGTCTTCATAGGATATCCAAAGGAGACTGTTGGGTACACCTTCTATCACAGATCCGAAGGCAAGACATTCGTTGCTAAGAATGGATCCTTTCTAGAGAAGGAGTTTCGCTCGAAAGAAGTGAGTGGGAGGAAAGTAGAAATTGATGAGGTATCTATACCTGCTCCCTTATTGGAAAGTAGTTCATCACAGAAATCTGTTCCTGCGACTCCTATACCAATTAGTGAGGAAGCTAATGATGATGATCATGTAACTTCAGATCAAGTTACTACCGAACCTCGTAGGTCAACCAGAGTAAGATCCGCACCAGAGTGGTACGGTAATCCTGTTTTGGAGGTCATGTTACTTGACCCTGACGAACCTACGAACTATGAGGAAGCAATGATGAGCCCAGATTCTGCGAAATGGCTTGAGGCCATGAAATCTGAGATGGGATCCATGTATGAGAACAAAGTGTGGACTTTGGTTGACTTGCCCGATGATCGGCAAGCCATCGAGAATAAATGGATCTTCAAGAAGAAGACTGACGCTGACGGTAATGTTACTGTCTACAAAGCTCGACTTGTTGCGAAAGGTTTTCGACAAGTTCAAGGAGTTGACTACGATGAGACCTTCTCACCCGTAGCGATGCTTAAGTCCGTCCGAATCATGTTAGCAATTGCTGCATTTTATGATTATGAAATTTGGCAAATGGATGTAAAGACCGCATTCCTGAATGGATTTCTGGAAGAAGAGTTGTATATGATGCAACCTAAAGGTTTTATCGATCCAAAGGATGCTAACAAAGTGTGCAAGCTCCTGCAATCCATTTATGGACTGGTGCAAGCATCTCAGAGTTGGAATAAACGTTTTGATAGTGTGGTCAAAGCATATGGTTTTATACAGACTTTTGGAGAAGCCTGTATTTACAAGAAAGTGAGTGGGAGATCTGTAGCATTTCTAATATTATATGTGGATGACATATTGTTGATTGGAAATGATATAGAATTTCTGGATAGAATAAAAGGATACTTGAACAAGAGTTTTCCAATGAAAGACCTCGGTGAAGGTGCTTATATATTGGGCATCAAGATCTATAGAGATAGATCAAGACACTTACTTGGAATTTCACAAAGCACATACCTTGATAAAGTTTTGAAAAAGTTCAAAATGGATCAAGCAAAGAATGGGTTCTTCCCTGTGTTACAAGGTGTGAAGTTGAGTCAGACTCAATGCCCGACCACTGCAGAAGATAGAGAGAAAATGAAAGGTGTTCCCTATGCTTCAGCCATAGGCTCTATCATGTATGCTGAAAGAACATGCGGTGCCCCCATGTTTGGTTTTGGTAATTGATGACAATCTCTATGGACTAATGGTTGCCTTGAGTTATATTTGAAGGTTTTGTCCATAGGCTTTTCTTGAAGTCCATGTGCTAGTTTCAAGGAGTTTATGAGTTGACCAAGGTGCTATTAAGGAATTATCCAAATATTGGTCATGTGAGTGTTGAGCTTATTGCAAGCATGTCTTGAAGAAGAAGATTGTGTGATCATTCATGTTTACCTTCAAGACATCATCCAAATGAAGAGAGTTGGAAAGATTCAAGGTTGATCAATACTAAGTCAAGAGTGAATCAAGTTGATCAACTCACAAAGCGTAGAAGATGTACCGAGAGGGATCAAGTGATCCCATGGTATGGTAAGCATTGTCCATTGCACTTTGTGTACTAACCCATGGTCTATGTGAGAGTTCTATGTGGGGTTAGGTATGTGTCCATGGGCTTGCGTCAAGAGGAAGATATCATACAACCCATGGAAAGGATGACATCAAGTGGTGATCGTCATCATGATTGCCGTGTGCAAGTTCAAGTGGAGCATCACGAAGAGATCAAGTGCTTGAATCTTGCCATCCTTTGTGGTGTCAATGGTCTTGTGAAGATGTGCCGAAGAGAGGCTCACCCATAGTGGAGTATGGGGGAGCAATCATCTAGTCTTCATCGAGCCAACGCAATCAAGAAAGGTGGTCCAACTTGAGGGAGTCAAGATCGTCATCATCTAGCTCAAGTGGACCATGTGCAAGGCAAAGGTTTGCCCTTGATAGGTTTTCTATTTTACCGGTCTCGTGGTGGTAGTTGGAAGACCGGGTTATAGGATCGTTTGTCGTACTATCAAGGGGGGCTCTCAAGTTGGTAGCTTGATCGTATCGTTAGTAGAGAGCTCAAACCATTGCATCCTTGCATCATGTTTCTTGGTTATTGTTTGGTTCTCTTTGTGAGTCTTAGAGCTTATGGTCATCTTGATGACAAGCTTGAGTTCATCGAAAACGGAGTTCGCATGCGTCTTCTATGATGTTTTCGGTGTTGGAGGTTTTACCGGTCTTAGGAAGGGTTCTCACCTTTTTCTTATGGGCCTTTTCTAATTTGCTTCTTATTGATATTTCTTTCAAGATTGTGTTAGCCCTTGTCGCTAGCTTTCCAACAAACTTGGTTTATTGTGGCAGTTTTGGTGTTCTCAAAAGGCTGCAGCGGTACTACCGCGAATTGGAGCGGATGTAATTTTTTACTACCGCTCCAGAGCGGTACTACCGCGGCTCCTATAGCGGTAGTACCGCTCCGGACCAAAAACTCGTCCCAAGTCCTGCGGTGGTAGGCCCGGATGTATTTTTTAGTACCGCTTGCAAGCAGTAGTGCCGCTACCCTTTGCGGTAGTACCGCGATCCCTAGCGGTAGTACCGTGAGGATGAGCGGTAGTACCGCTCCGGCGGTTCTACTGGCCTTTTGCCTCCTCGTTGTTGTTTTTCAAAGGGGTACTACTTCCCTAGCGGTAGTACCGCTTCTTGGAGCGGTAGTACCGCTCTGTGCGGGCTGTGAGCATAACAGTTGGATTTTTCCCCACCTATAAAAGGGGGTCTTCTTCCCCATTGAACCTCATCCTTTGAGCTCGTGTTCTTCCCCCATTGTTGACCTTCTTCGAGCTTGCTAACTCTCAATCCCTCCATGGATTCTTGCTAGTTTTTGAGGGAAAAGAGAGAGGAGATCCAGATCCACATTTCCACCAATCACTTTCTCCTCTATGTGAGGGGAACCCATTGGGTCTAGATCTTGGAGTTCTTGGTGTTCTCCTTCTTGTTCTTCCTCTCATCTTCCTCCCTAGCATTAGTTGCTTCGGTGGGATTTGAGAGAGAAGGACTTGGGCACTCCGTGTGCCCTTGCCATTGCATTTGGTGCATCGTTTTGAGTTTTCCACGTGATACGTGGAAGTTACAAGTTGAGAAGCTTATTACTCTTGGGTGCTTGGTACCCTTAAGCTTGTTACTCTTGGGTGTTTGGACACCCTAGAGCTTGTTCCTCTTGGGTGCCTTGGCGTTGTAGACGGTTGGTGTTGTTCGGAGCTCAATCATTATGGTGTAAAGCTCCGGGCAAGCGTCGGGGTCTCCAATTAGGTTGTGGAGACTGGCCCGAGCAATTTGACGGGTACCGGTGACCGCCCCCAAGGGTTGCCAAAGTGTACGGGTTCGGTGACCCGCCCCCAAGGGTCGCCATTTGTACGGGTTCGGTGACCGCCCTCAATGGTCCCTTAGTGGAATCACGACATCTTGCATTGTGCGAGGGCGTGAGGAGATTACGGTGGCCCTAGTGGCTTCTTGGGAGCATTGTGCCTCCACACCGCTCCAAACGGAGAATAGCATCCGCAATGGTGTGAACTTCGGGATACATCGTCGTCTCCGCGTGCCTCGGTTATCTCCTCCCTGAGCCCTTTACTTATGCACTTTACTTTGTGATAGCCATATTGTTCTTTGTCATATATCTTGCTATCACATAGTTGCTTATCTTGCTTAGCATAAGTTGTTGGTGCACATAGGTGAGCCTAGTTGTTTTAGGTTTTGTGCTTGACAAATTAACCGCTAGGTTTATTCCGCATTTGTTCAATCCTAACCGTAATTATTTTAAAGCGCCTATTCACCCCCCCTCTAGACGACATCCTCGATCTTTCAATTGGTATCAGAGCCTCGTCTCTCTTTGTTGGGCTTAACCGCCTAGAGAGTAAAGATGTCGACTAGGAGATTAGTATTCTCTGACACACTTAGTTTCGATGGCACAAATTTTGATGTTTGGGTAATTCGCATGCTTAATCTCTTTAGGGTCATGGACCCAAATTTAGAGCGAATTGTAGATATGGGTTTTTCTCCTCCAAAGGATCCCCAAAGATTATCTTTAGAGGATGAGAAAAACTCTTATCTCAATGCTCAAGCTTCTAATGTGCTTTTAGATGCTTTGAGAAATGTAGTTATATTTCAACTCATGCCGTTCCGGGATGCTCATGAGTTGTGTACAAAGCTTCAAGATAAATATGGCGTGTCCAAGATTTGTAAGGATGATTGTTCTCCCTCCACCTCCGGCCGTGTTGTGTTCTCAACTTATTCTACTTCACCTACATGTGGTTTGCCACAAGGTAATGACATGGTGAGTAGTGGTGTTCATTGCAATGATGATAATGGGCTTATTGTTGATAATCCTTCATCACTTTCTTATTGCAATGCTTCATCTTTGGACTTTAACACTTCTAGCACTCCAAATGTTTCACATGCTTGTGTTGATAGTCCTTGCATATCATGTAGAAATTGCTTGACTAAATCTCATGATGATATGCTTGCTATGTCTTGTTGCCATGATAAAAATGCATCTATTTCCTCGAATTGTTGTGCTAACAATGTAGAGGAAACCGAACACTCCATGGAACAAGATGTGGTGTTTAATGGTGCCTCAAGGGATCCTACATCATCATCTATTGTTTTTTTGCCTTATGGCTAAGGCGTCAAAGGTATCTCCTACTTTGTACCCCAATATGTCTCTTGATGATGATGTTGATGCTAATGATGATCAGGATAATGATGAAGAGAATGATAATGTTGCCTCCTTAAAAACTAAGGGGGAAATGATTTTTAAAGCTCTTCATAAAAATAAAAATGCTTGTTCCAACTTCATGGAAATAATGTCCATTGCCATTGATGGCAAGAAATACATTGAGGAGTTGGAATCTCATCTAGAGCCAAGATCTTCTGTGCCGCCCGCCTCCACGTCACGCCTTGGCCTGGCCACAGAAGATCCAACATCTGCCACCAACAGCGAATCTGCTCCGGGATCGCCGAGAACTCCTGTAGTAGACCAGTCTTCAGGATCGTCTATGACAGTTTCTGATGCAGTGGTGCAGCAAGTTCAAACCCCGCCGCGTACAAGGTTAAGAGCGGGTGTAATTCAACCTGTTAATTATAAAGTTAGGTTTGGTTTAACCTGCTCCACAGGAGAACCTAGTATGTTTCAGGAAGCATGCAAAGATGCAAGGTGGAGAAAAACTATGGAAGAAGAATTCCAAGCACTTCAGAAAAATAAAACCTGGCATCTAGTTCCTTCAGAACAAGGTAAAATTTTGATTGATTGCAAATGGGTATTCAGAATAAAGAAAAAGTCAGATGGTACTGTAGACAAGTATAAGGCTAGACTTGTTGCAAAGGAATTCAAACAGAGATATGACATAGACTATGAAGATACGTTCAGTCCCGTTGTTAAAGCCGCCACTATACGTCTTGTTTTGTCTATTGCTGTATCCAGAGGGTGGTGCCTTAGACAGCTAGATGTGCAGAATGCGTTCCTTCATGGTGTCCTAGAAGAGGAAGATTACATGAAACAACCTCCTGGTTTTGAGGACAAAAGCAAACCTTTTCACATATGCAGGCTAGATAAGTCTCTTTATGGACTGAAACAGGCTTCTAGGGCATGGTATTCTCGGTTGAGTTCAAAGTTACAAGCGCTTGGTTTTGTTCCTTCAAAGTCTGACACATCCTTGTTTATTTACAATAAGTCACATACTTCTATTTTTGTGCTTATTTATGTTGATGACATTATTGTTACAAGCTCATCAAATGAAGCAGTGACAGCCTTGTTGAAGGATTTAAATTCAGAGTTTACTCTTAAGGACTTAGGAGATTTGCACTTCTTTCTTGGCATAGAAGTTAAGAGAAACAAGGAAGGTGGTCTTCATCTGTCACAGGAAAAATATGCAACTGATCTTTTGAACAAAGCTGGCTTGCAGGGTTGTAAATCATCATCAACTCCATTATCTAGCATAGAAAAGTTGTCTCTTGCAGAAGGAGAACTCCTGGATCAGGAGAATGGCACTAGGTACAAAAGTTTGGTTGGTGCACTTCTGTATTTGACCTTGACTAGACTTGATATTTCTTTTGCCGTGAACAAAGTTGGTTAATTTTTTAATGCACCTACAACATCACATTGGACAGCTGCCAAACGCATACTGAGATATGTGAAGGGTACACTAGGGCTTGGTTTGACTTTTTGTAAGTCACCGTCCACACTGGTTAGTGCTTTCTCTGACTCTGATTGGGCAGGTTGTTTGGATGATAGAAGGTCTACAGGAGGATTTGCCATATTCCTTGGACCCAATTTAATTTCATGCTGTGCAAGGAAACAAGCTATAGTGTCAAGATCAAGTACTGAAGCAGAGTATAAAGCATTGGCAAATGCAACGGCAGAAATTATATGGGTTAAGTCCATGCTTACAGAGCTTGGAATACATCATTCTCCACCTCCATGTCTTTGGTGTGATAATCTAGGTGCCACGTATCTTTCAGCTAATCCTGTTTTTCATGCATGGACTAAGCATATTGAGATTGATTATCATTTTGTGAGGGAAAGAGTTGCAAGCAAAGAACTGGAGATACAGTTTGTACATTCAAAAGATCAAGTTGCTGATGGTTTTACAAAGGCGCTACCTACAAGGGCGTTTGAAGAATTCAAGCGTAATCTTAACTTAGTAAAGTTCTTATTATGGGAGGGTGTTAAACGTATAGGTTCAGGAGATGTGGTGCGCCGGTTTATCTGGCTGATATTGTTGTAACTAGAGATAGTTTAGATATTTTCTTATCTCTATCTTATACCTCCTGTAATCTCCTATACGGTTGATCTCCAACAACCTTTTCTTGTAACCTAAACCACAATATCAATATATAACATGTGGGTGCTCATGTATGGGCATTGAGACGCTTCGATACAATCTCACATTCCTTGCCCTTCGTGCTACCCAATTTCACACTAAGAATCTCTTAAGTCATGTTTATATACACTTGCTCATTTGCTTGTGTGTTAATTCATTCTTCAATCAGTCTTCAGATTAATTGAAGAAAATTATATTGTTAGTATTCATCTATCTTTCTTTCTTCTGTGGTGTTATTCTGAATAATCAATGTCTCTCTTCTCAGTTTTTTCAGTGTCTCTTTTTACCATGTCAGTCACTGAAGAAAAGTGTACTTGTAGTCCCCATTCGTTGTTTCATCAGAGTCCTTTTGAGCAATCTTTCCTTCTTTTTTCTTTCATTCACTTTCGTTAGTCTTGTGGCTGTTCTCCCTTTCTTTGTTTAGTCCTTCTCATTTTTCTCATACTGTTTATTGAAAACTTTTCGTTTACTTCTTTCTTTTTCTTGTCATTGTTCTCCTTTCATTCTTCAGTTTTCATTTTACCTTCAATCCCTTTATTCTTAGTTTAGGCATTTATTCCAGTATCATTCTTCAGCCATTTGTTTATTCAGTTTGTTCATTCTTCATTTTGTTTTCTTCAGTCGATGTTTTTTTCACTTTAGTAACTTTCTTTGGCATTTTGCTTGCTTCATTCACCGTCTTTTAATTATTTAGTCATCTTCTTGAGTTTTCAGTTTATCTCACCTTTTGTTTTTTCTCTTTTTTATTAATTATTCAGTTTTCATTGACTCTTTCATTTAGCTTTTTCTCAACTTCATCAGTTTTCGTCCGTACTTTTAGGGTTAGGTGTCATTTTGTTCAGTTCCGTGTTTAGTTTCAGTGTTAGGTGTCATTTTCTTCAGTTTGGGTTATCTTTTCGTTAGTATCTAGATTTTAAGCCCCTTTGTTTTTCTGTTTTTCTTAGTAAATGTTCGGTCAATCTTTACATCAGTAAAATCTGTTTCTTAGTCATTATTTTTTTCCTTTAATAAGTTATTTCATTTTTTAGTTCTGAACTACTTTCATTCTTCAGTCCAAGTTTTACAATGACTCTATTTCTATAACTTCCTGTTCACTTTTCTTCAAAAGCAAACTAGAATTCTGGGATTTTTAGCTTAAGAGTTTGTTGATAAAAAACAAGAATATGCAGATGGCTGATGGTAAATAGTTTTTTTTCTTGGGATTAGAGAGTTATATCTGCAGTCAGTGGTTTTGCATCAGTAATTTTCAGTGTTAAGGTGGCATTTTCTTCAGTTTTTTGAGTTACCACACATAGGTAGGTTAGTTATCTAGTTTAGCATGTTTTCAGACAATTTTCATTTCTATTTCCTTTTTAGTTTCGCAGTTTTCAATTCTTCATTTGCAGATCAAATAACGCGCTAGAAATGGTTTGAATGGGGGTGTCACTGGCATCCTAAGTCAATATTCAGTTTATGAGTTATCAAATTGTGTTTTCAGTCTATATTCGTTTATCATTTCAGTACAAGACCGCTGACAGCGGTGTCACTTCCAGTGGCTGTAGCAGCCAAGAAGGAGCTGCCTGTTGCCAGCGGGGCTCAAGCGGTGTTACTTTTTAGTGGCTGTAGCAGCAAAAACCAAAGCCCTGTATATTCTGATGGCTAAACTGGTAAGTATCTCATCAATGAAATACTTTATCCACGTATCTCGTCATCATGGTGCGTATGTGTGTGTTTAATAATGTGAGGCTAAGGTCAACCGTCCACCTAAATTTTTGGTACGCGTACAACATTTTAGTCTTTATAGTGCACACTAAGTTTCTTTGTCAGTAACCAATTAGCCAAGAGAAACAGACATGCAAGGAGGGGAACGCGAGCATGCATGCAGCTAACAGTAATTGTTATTCTCTATTTATCATTTTAGTTATTTAGTTTTCATTGTCATTTGATAATTCTTTTTCTTGAATACGCACGAGAGTGCATATTATGCATTAAAGAGGGAGTGGGGTAAAGAGCCCCTCCACGTTGGTGTTACATGATCAAATTACATGGAACCCAATTCCACACAAGAAACATCTAAGCCTATCCTCTCCCTGCAGCTCACGTTGTCAACTCTCCTAGGAAAGAGGCTATGTCTCCTTTCAGCAGCCCCGCTTGCTTCCACGCCCGTCCCTCGTCATCTATTCTACCAATTACATGACTTATCAAAGGTGTTGCTCCGTCGAAGACAATTGCGTTGCGGTGTTTTCATATCTCCCACATTACAAGAGTGAGGATTGCCCAAATGTCCTTCCCGCTGCGCCCGGACCCGGTCTTGCTCTCACACCACGCGTGAAGTGCGTCAGACGGTGATGGAATCCAGTCCTGCTTGCCTGGATAGCCGTCCGGGCCAGGGGCCTTTCAGGGTACATCTTAAAAAGGTCACAGTTCAGAACCAGTAAAGGGTGCAGTCAATTGCTCATTCATTGCCTGAGATACTTTCCGAGGAACTGTCAAGGGATCAATTGAGATCGATTCAAATTGGACAAAATTCAGAGTTTCATTTTTCTCCTCGTCTAGCAGAAACTAATCGAGCTCCGTCTGATCTCCCAGAAGCGGAAGCTGAATTAGTTGCAGGCTATAATGTCAGGGCCCTTCTCACCCCCTACGAGTCGTCCGGCGGAAAACTTTTTCTGAGTGGGGTAAAAGAACTTGGAATCGTCGATCTCTTCCTTCAAGATTGAGAGGAATCGATGTTTCTTTTTCTAAAGATCCAAGACTGGTGAACGTATTGCATAATTTAAAGAAGCCCATTTCATTAGTCCGGTCGCGTCGGAGACATCTTTATCTGATTTTGAGGCTTCGTCGTCCGGCTCCTCCAAAATTATGTAGGATTCGCCTCCCAAGCCCAGGAGACCGAGTCTTGTGCTCCCTCTTGAAGGGACTCGTCATGGACTGCAGCCCAGAGGCCCAGGTATTCTTGGAGCAGGGGTCGGGGTGAGCTCCGGTCCACTATCACGTGCCCAACTTCCCCCCGAGAGAGCCTGATGTACCGTTCGCGTTGCTCTTGCCTTGCTACACACTTTCTTGTACTCCCTCCGTTTGGAATTACTTGTCTCGGAAATGGATGTATCTAGAATTCTGAACGGAGGGAGTATATGTTTGGAGCAATTTTCTGTGCTCTTCGCCCGTGCAGCCACCTATATCCTCCCAGAAGAACGTGTTCTTTCCGTCTCCCACCGTAGCTACCGTCTCTACTTTGAAGAGTTGCTTCCACTCCTTCGGGACATTGATGCTAAACTCAGCCCAGGGTCTAGTGTGGTCCGAGCGCTGCAACCACGCCCATCTTGCTTGCATTGCTGTGTTCAGCCAGGCCAAGTTGGGGATGCCGAGACCACCTGCCCACGCGGGTGCACAGACCAAGTCCCAAACCACCTTGCATTGTCCTCCGTTAGCCCTATCCTTGGCACACCAGAGGAAGTAATTGCATTATCAGTATGTGGTCGGTCAGTATCCAAAATTTATTAGAGCTTGTTGGAAGTTTCTGAAGACAACGGTCAACAAATTATTTCGAGTTCATGCATGAGATGCATCCTAGAGTTCTTCAGTACTTCATTCTTCCTGAGTATTCGTTGAACAAAGAGAGAAGATCAGTTTTCTTCTTTCTTTTCAGTTAGTCTATGTCCATTCATTCAGCCATCAACTCTGCAGTTTCCATTTATGTGCTTTTTGTTGCCAGTCTTAGATCGAGGTGGTGACTGGTGAGGGTTATAGGAGTTTGTGGGTCTTGTCTGCCATGTATTTTTATTCATTTTTTACTAGAAAAAGTATTTTCATTCATTTCAAATTGCCACTGATTTCCAATTTGTCCCTCGGGGTTCAGTTATTCTACGGAAGACACATAGTTCAGTTATTCGACACTTTTGTGTTTCCATATGCCTAGTTCTTTGATAGTTCATTTGGGAGTCAGCTTTCCTTTCTTCATTTTCTCTATGACGTGGCTAAGCTATCAGTCAGTGAGCTAGAGTCTAGTTCTTAGTAGTCTTTCATTCCTCCCTTCTTAGGGTTTGGCGCAGCGGTTCTGACCACCATCAAGAACAACACTCTGAATGAACTGAATATGATGATTGTCTTCGACACCATCTAATTAAGTAGCAGATTGTTCTTGTCTGTGTGGGACGGTAATAGGCTTTTGCAAGGGCTGAGTGCAAACATTTGCTTAAAGGTCTAAGACGGGAAGGTAGAATTCGACATGAAACCGGATGGAAAACAGACTTTTTCCAGACTGAGCATTGACTGAAATTACAACAATACACGTGTCACAAACTGACTGGACATAAAAAACGACCTAAAACGAAATGGAAAAACACATAACTGATAACTAGACACTCCCAGGCCACTCTTTTCCTTGGCTCATCTGTTCAAGACTGCCTCTACTCAAGTAAGTTAAATATTCAAGCGTATAAGTGTCTGACAAACGAAAATAACAGAGTATCTTCCAAATTTTGTGCAGGAACAGAGGGACGGTTCAGCTAACGGCTTAGGCTAGTTTCACTGCCTAAAAATGACACGAAATCACGTACGCTTTCTTTGCGACACGAAATCACGTACTGTATTTATATGATGTAAATTCTTAGTTCTTAAGAACGAAAATTTTATACATTTAGAGAATCAACAATATAAAGTGGACAAAGAGGAAACACAACAAAAACAGTATATAATATTCTATTCTAGTACATCATGTTCTAGCAATGGTTCCTGGATCACTTGTACAGATCGTCTTCATCCTCATCAGCTGCCGAGGTGGTGTCAGCAGCAGCTTCTGCCGCCTGTGGCTGCGCCGGGAAGCGGAACTCCGTGCCGAACCCCCTAGACTGCTGCAGCGTCTGCGCGAAGGCCTGGTACTTCCTGATGTCGGCATCGCTCACGCTCCTCCTCGCGTACTTCATCGACTCCTCGAAGTGAGCCGCCTTAATCTCTGCCATCTCCTCATCTTTCTGCCCGCCGTCCACATCCATGGTGTCTTTCTCCATCCTCTGCCTCTCCATGTCCTTTTCAATGTCCTCCCTGATGGCGTACTTGCACGCTCTCTGGCAGATCTCCGTGATGTCGGCACCGCTGAAGCCGGCGGTGAACCTTGCCAGCGCGCCGAGGTCAACGTCCTTGGCCACGGGAGACTTCCTGAGGCAGGCCTTGAAGATCTGGTGCCGCGAGGCCTCGTCTGGCAAGGGGATGTAGATGAGCTGGTCCAGGCGGCCAGGACGGAGCAACGCCGAGTCAATTATGTCCGGCCTATTTGTGGCTCCGATGATGAAGACCGTCTTCTTGGCGTTCATGCCGTCCATCTCTGTGAGAAGCTGGTTCAGGACCCTGTCCGCCGCGCCGCCGGCGTCGCCCATCCTGCCGCCCCTCTGGGTTGCGATGGAGTCGAGCTCATCGAAGAACAGGACGCACGGCGCAGACTGACGCGCCTTGTCGAAGATCTCGCGCACGTTGGCCTCACTCTCGCCGAACCACATGGTGAGAAGCTCGGGCCCCTTGATGCTGATGAAGTTGGCCTGGCACTCGTTGGCGATCGCCTTCGCCAGCAAGGTCTTGCCGCATCCTGGTGGCCCGTAGAAGAGGACGCCCTTGGACGGCGACATGCCAAACTTCTCGAATTTCTCCGG
>NC_041381.1:664138193-664152010 GCF_002162155.2 Triticum dicoccoides
GATGAGAACCAGGGCGCTGCTTTGTGGTGACCTTGAAACGAAAGGCACATATGTCTCTTTCATGGATTTTTGCAAGAGGGCAAAACTCAGACCAGTTGGTTGTTACGGTGGCTCTCTTGTCGGTTCCTAGCATGATGCGACAATTGGCGTGTAGAACACTGTTTGCAAGCCCGACCTTGAGCGTATCATAATCTGGGTCAATGTAATCTCTTAGTTTGCTTTCAGTGTAGTTGACCTGAAAATACTGATGAGAAAAAGGGAATTAATTGAATGGATTGGAGAGTGTCTTGTCACTCCTACACCGAGAAGGTTTAAATATGGATAGTGACAACATTTATTAGTAAATAATGGCAGGAATCAAAAGAAGGGTGCATAGCATGCTACATTCCTTCCTACGTGGAGTATAAGATGTAAATTGGTTGTTTCTGTATGTATGGTACTCTAGTGAAGGAGAACAATAGGAAGGAAGAAAACATGTATATCAGACTCTATGAATATTAGTTTCTAAAGTTAAATGTAGAAAGTTGATGAGAATTGTTGTGCTGGTGCTAATAGCAGTGTATGCAGTTTTTTCGTTATTTCGCAATAAAGTCAATTTGGTGAATCAAAAGCATACTGCAGGTTGTACTTCTGATGATTAGTCAGGTAAGTAATTTAGTTGCGAGGCATAAGTAAAGATAATTCTTTTTTCAATGAAGTGGAAGGAAGGAGTTCACCATCCGTTGGCCTGGCTTTGTGAATGTTTTGTTGATGGTGCAGACATAGTATTTGATATCTGGTTTTTTGCGGCGGAACATGGCAAACAACTTGTTCACATGGTGCTGACAGAGCTTCACTTCATTGCCCCAGTGACAATACCTTTCAAGTTCTCCGCGGTATTGGATAGCAAGGGGTGGTCCTGAATTTAGTTTCCTTTTGGTAAGATCGAAATGAAGTAGCACATGTAAAAAGGCTGAATACTATTTATTGTTAGGAGATTAAGCATTCATCAAGAGAAAAGTAGAATTAAGCTTTAAACCTATGGTACGAAGAATATAGTAAGCAAGATAATATAAGAACAGGATAATAAGCATTGTAGCCTAGCATTGGCTCACCGCGAATGATATACTCCAGATGCTCATATTCTTCATCCTGCATAAGTATCGTGAGAATTGTTAGTGCAAAAAATCAGAAACTTGTTTGCTGGCAATAACAATTGTGGGCGCACAGTTGAATTATGCACTTTAAAAGAGAAGTAAAATGGCATTTAAAATAAAATGACCTAATATTTTTTATGATCCGCTATACTTCTCCGACGCCAATTTTCTGCCTTAGAATGGAAAAAAACATATATCAGGCCAATCAACTTAACTAACTTGCTTAGTCTTTTAAAGTTAGGCCGAGTCTTGTACCTACTTCCAGATGGAAAGACAAAGACATGAAGGCAGTGGTATTAGGTAGTCATTGCTGAATGTCCCATCATTATCAAACATGATTTCATCATTTAACTGTACTAAGTGTGCGTCAGTTAATATGGATCGAACGAAGTAGTACAATTTGTACTGTACTTCATTTGATGGCAGTCTATCATTTAATATGTCATTCATCTTCAAAGCCAACACCCACATCTCTTGGTCCATCATGGTGTAAGAGAACTTCCCTGGTTATCACTCATCAGAACGACCGTCCAAGGAACAGATCATCCAACATCAGCGACAAAATTGAGCAGGCTACAATAGAGGCAAGGGTAGGCTCTAAGGGCAACTCCAACGCTGACACCGACTTTTTCAGCTCTGTTTAGTCCCACAAGCCAAGTCTGTCTTGATTGCTCAAGACATGATTGTTTCAGCCAGTCGTCGTCATCATCGCCCCTCTTTTTGGTCCAAAAATGAGGTTGCCTCCGCACACCAAGCAACATGACCATGATACCCCATTACATGTGTGCACACATCCATCCATCAAGTTCAGGAGCTGCTCATACCTGGAGTTAACCGACCCCCCCCCTCCCCCCGGTGCGGACGGCACGTCAGACAAACACCTTACGGTTCCCAGCCAACGCCACACCCGAATCCAACGGACGGCGGTTGCTGGCGGCAGTGCGGAACTGACCTGGCGGCCAACCGGACGATTGGCCAGCGATCCGGCAACGAGAGCTCGCCTGATTCGGCTTAGGGTTTGGGTTCAGGGGTGTCAACATAATCGAACATAAAGCTCTATGTTTTCCTCGATGATTTTTTGAAAGAAAATACAATATGCCTTTATTTACCATTGATTGATCCGCTGACGCTACCCCATATGAATGGATCAATCTTGTGGATTAATGGTACTTTTGTCTATTTTTTTACAGAGCAAGACGATGTGCCAGGAAAGCTAAAAGTGGTATTTCACAGAGAATAATAATGTAAAGACAATATCGGAGGGAGCTACTGGGTGGGACACTAAAAAACTAAAATATATACACCATCTCTAGAAGGCGCTCTTGAGTACGGATTTGCAACAATCAATTCATTAATGAAAGGTTGAACCATCTAAAAGCATACGGAAAAATAAAACTAACATGTCCAGAGTTCCTTCGGTATGTGTGTGCTTGACAGCCTCATGTGTAGTCTCGCCCTTGCATAAATATGATTCCATCAATCAATAGCAGAACAGGATTGCTTCCTATAGCTGAATCAATCAGCCATTCCTTCAGGCTGGAGTTTGCACCTTCCTTCAAAGTCGCACAAAGTAATGAATATAAGCATTTCAGTATATCAAAGAAATCTGGGGAAAAACTAACTGGGGTGACACACATCACCACTCATTTTCTTATTTTTACCTACAGGAATAAAATGTTGGTGTGGCATGCAACAAATAAGTAAACTGTTTCAATCAAGTGTAATACATTATAAGTACAATATCGTTTTCTTCAATGGAACTTTGGTAGCTACACCCAAGCTTTCACTTTCATGGAATGAATGACTACCTTTGATAGGATCAATTTCCAATGATCTTTCCAGCTTGCACGCCCCAAATATAAAGCATGATTGTTTGGTAGCTCCTTCTCAGGCAAGCAGCACACACCTAACACGGAGTGTATACATACCTTAAAATTAGAGCAGAAATTATAAGGGAGCAGTCTGTATAAACTTGGTATGGAGCTTCCTTTACTTGGTGTGTGGTGTGCTGCACCAGAACAATCAATCAGTTGATCTAGTAGCTAGCTTGTACGCGTGTTGGCCAAAGGCATGGTCAAGCAGCAAATCAAATTGGTGTATGAAAACTCATCTATTTAGGCAACTGATCTGATCTACTCAAGTCGGCATGTGGCGCACACCTAACAGATTTTATACGTATACATCGGAATTTCTAGCAGAGGCAAAGCTGCTGCCTTGTGACCATGAGGTCATGGGTTCAAGTCCTGGAAACAGCCTCTTACAGAAATATAGGGAAAAGCTGCGTACTATAGACCCAAAATGGTCGGACCCTTCCCTGGACCCTGCGCAAGCGGGAGCTACATGCACCGGGCTGCCCTTTTTTTTTACATCAGAATTTCTAGCAGAAATAGTAATGGAGCGGTCCACATACAGTTTTGTTGCGAATCTTCCTTTCTTTTCTCGGCGTGGCAATCCCTGATGAAATTTGATGGAAATGGTGACCGGTTAATTAATGGTTTTGGCAAGCAAGGCTTGCACTCGTCTTCCAAGCATGTACATGACGCGAGAAAAAAGATGTGACATGAGAGCACCTTGGTCAGAGAGGGCGCCACCATGGTTGCAGCGGTGTTCACCTCCATGTCGTCAAGCGACAGTGAAGATTGGTGCAGGCATGAAGAGGAGGGTTGGGAGGGAGCGTCATTGGTCGAGGAGTCGACACCGGAGCGCAGCTATACCCCTCGAGGAGGCCGACCAAGCCCAGCTGGAACGAGGCCTATGGTTTGCGAGCGACAGCCTCTGCAACACAAATGGAAAGAATAGAGGAAGAACAGCTCAGGCATAGAATGCATGAAAATATATTAGATAACCAATGGCAGTACATATAGTTAGAGTTGAAGTGTTACCTGCCAAATTTGTAATCTTGAATATAAAATTTTCAGAAGAAGAAATGGTAATGTGGTTCAATTTTCAGAAGAGACATGGAGATCGCAAGGCTGGTTTGAAGAAACTAAGGCTCAATGATCCATGGAACTTCAATGATGGTGAAGAATCTAAACTGAAATAGCATACCAGACGCACAAACAATCACAAAGAGATCAATTGCCAACGTCATATATTTACCAGTAACCACAAATCATGAAATCCATGTCAGAGGACCAAAATTGTCACAAGGTAGGGAAATAATGCTCTTCACCAAAACCTTGCCATAACTTATTCCTCTTATGTCTTTCTCAGAGCCACACATTGCAAATTCAGAGAAATTTTAGAGAAATAAAAGAAAGCTTCATGAAAGGGAGGAGTGGGCAGGCATATGAGAAATGAGCGCTTGCAGGCATATTCTTACTCCGTGAAAATTGCCACCAAGCCCTTCGACACCTGGTCAATGACCATGACCGCCTGTTTAGAACACTGTGTCAGGTTCCTTTTCTCTAACCCCGTGACCTGCCAGCATCCGACACCACCGAATTCGACCACTGCGCACCAGAACACCAAAATTATAATCTGAGACGACATGACAGGAGACCAAAAAATGGTTTCTAACACTCCAAAATAGAATCATGATAAGTAGTAAAGTACCTAATATATGTAATAATCCATCACTCCAAAATAAGATCATGAGAATTAGTTCACAGTAAAAGCTAGACCCTTTCAAACAAAAGACCATGTTCTGAACGAAAGGCCATCCCTTCATATCTTTGCATTGTCCCCTAAAAATAGAGAATGAGAGTCAATATAGATCAAAATATTGTCAATTCATTACCTACTAATCGGCAACATATGCTTATAATATTTGAGGCTCTAAAGCCAAAAAAAGGCGAGAGAACATCTTACACACACATGAAAAGAGGAACAAAAAGGACAGGAAAAGCAGCCAAAGTATACCTACAGCTTCAATCCAATGGTCTGATTGAGTTCCTGGCCAAATCCTTCATTCATCCTCATCTACCTTAGATAGCTACAACCAATGAAGAAGATCAATTGTCCTTTACAAGCTAAATCCAAAAACATTATCACAAGATGGAGCAACTTGTGGTTTGTGGCATCAACGCCGGTGAAGCACGAAGGAAGCAATGTCCATATCAACATGTTCAGTTAAAAGCACCAGACCTAATTATGCACATTATTTCCTTGAAGCATAACATATAGAGTTATTTTCTATAGTAAGCAAGGTCTCAAATATGCACCTCTCTTTTTGCATCTGTATCTACCACCTCTCGATCGACCATCAACCAAAATTGGTAAAAAAAAGATAGATTGAGCACATTGCACACCAAGAAACATAAACTAAAGCATGCATTGAGCAGAAAAATCAAAGAACAAGCGGGGAAATGATTTTTAAAGCTCTTCATAAAAATAAAAATGCTTGTTCCAACTTCATGGAAATAATGTCCATTGCCATTGATGGCAAGAAATACATTGAGGAGTTGGAATCTCATCTAGAGCCAAGATCTTCTGTGCCGCCCGCCTCCACGTCACGCCTTGGCCTGGCCACAGAAGATCCAACATCTGCCACCAACAGCGAATCTGCTCCGGGATCGCCGAGAACTCCTGTAGCAGACCAGTCTTCAGGATCGTCTGTGACAGTTTCTGATGCAGCGGTGCAGCAAGTTCAAACCCCGCCGCGTACAAGGTTAAGAGCGGGTGTAATTCAACCTGTTAATTATAAAGTTAGGTTTGGTTTAACCTGCTCCACAGGAGAACCTAGTATGTTTCAGGAAGCATGCAAAGATGCAAGGTGGAGAAAAACTATGGAAGAAGAATTCCAAGCACTTCAGAAAAATAAAACCTGGCATCTAGTTCCTTCAGAACAAGGTAAAATTTTGATTGATTGCAAATGGGTATTCAGAATAAAGAAAAAGTCAGATGGTACTGTAGACAAATATAAGGCTAGACTTGTTGCAAAGGAATTCAAACAGAGATATGACATAGACTATGAAGATACGTTCAGTCCCGTTGTTAAAGCCGCCACTATACGTCTTGTTTTGTCTATTGCTGTATCCAGAGGGTGGTGCCTTAGACAGCTAGATGTGCAGAATGCGTTCCTTCATGGTGTCCTGGAAGAGGAAGATTACATGAAACAACCTCCTGGTTTTGAGGACAAAAGCAAACCTTTTCACATATGCAGGCTAGATAAGTCTCTTTATGGACTGAAACAGGCTTCTAGGGCATGGTATTCTCGGTTGAGTTCAAAGTTACAAGCGCTTGGTTTTGTTCCTTCAAAGTCTGACACATCCTTGTTTATTTACAATAAGTCACATACTTCTATTTTTGTGCTTATTTATGTTGATGACATTATTGTTACAAGCTCATTAAATGAAGCAGTGACAACCTTGTTGAAGGATTTAAATTCAGAGTTTACTCTTAAGGACTTAGGAGATTTGCACTTCTTTCTTGGCATAGAAGTTAAGAGAAACAAGGAAGGTGGTCTTCATCTGTCACAGGAAAAATATGCAACTGATCTTTTGAACAAAGCTGGCTTGCAGGGTTGTAAATCATCATCAACTCCATTATCTAGCATAGAAAAGTTGTCTCTTGCAGAAGGAGAACTCCTGGATCAGGAGAATGGCACCAGGTACAAAAGTTTGGTTGGTGCACTTCTGTATTTGACCTTGACTAGACTTGATATTTCTTTTGCCGTGAACAAAGTTGGTTAATTTTTTAATGCACCTACAACATCACATTGGACAGCTGCCAAACGCATACTGAGATATGTGAAGGGTACACTAGGGCTTGGTTTGACTTTTTGTAAGTCACCGTCCACACTGGTTAGTGCTTTCTCTGACTCTGATTGGGCAGGTTGTTTGGATGATAGAAGGTCTACAGGAGGATTTGCCATATTCCTTGGACCCAATTTAATTTCATGCTGTGCAAGGAAACAAGCTATAGTGTCAAGATCAAGTACTGAAGCAGAGTATAAAGCATTGGCAAATGCAACGGCAGAAATTATATGGGTTAAGTCCATGCTTACAGAGCTTGGAATACATCATTCTCCACCTCCATGTCTTTGGTGTGATAATCTAGGTGCCACGTATCTTTCAGCTAATCCTGTTTTTCATGCATGGACTAAGCATATTGAGATTGATTATCATTTTGTGAGGGAAAGAGTTGCAAGCAAAGAACTGGAGATACAGTTTGTACATTCAAAAGATCAAGTTGCTGATGGTTTTACAAAGGCGCTACCTACAAGGGCGTTTGAAGAATTCAAGCGTAATCTTAACTTAGTAAAGTTCTTATTATGGGAGGGTGTTAAACGTATAGGTTCAGGAGATGTGGTGCGCCGATTTATCTGGCTGATATTGTTGTAACTAGAGATAGTTTAGATATTTTCTTATCTCTATCTTATACCTCCTGTAATCTCCTATACGGTTGATCTCCAACAACCTTTTCTTGTAACCTAAACCACAATATCAATATATAACATGTGGGTGCTCATGTATGGGCATTGAGACGCTTCGATACAATCTCACATTCCTTGCCCTTCGTGCTACCCAATTTCACACTAAGAATCTCTTAAGTCATGTTTATATACACTTGCTCATTTGCTTGTGTGTTAATTCATTCTTCAATCAATCTTCAGATTAATTGAAGAAAATTATATTGTTAGTATTCATCTATCTTTCTTTCTTCTGTGGTGTTATTCTGAATAATCAATGTCTCTCTTCTCAGTTTTTTCAGTGTCTCTTTTTACCATGTCAGTCACTGAAGAAAAGTGTACTTGTAGTCCCCATTCGTTGTTTCATCAGAGTCCTTTTGAGCAATCTTTCCTTCTTTTTTCTTTCATTCACTTTCGTTAGTCTTGTGGCTGTTCTCCCTTTCTTTGTTTAGTCCTTCTCATTTTTCTCATACTGTTTATTGAAAACTTTTCATTTACTTCTTTCTTTTTCTTGTCATTGTTCTCCTTTCATTCTTCAGTTTTCATTTTACCTTCAATCCCTTTATTCTTAGTTTAGGCATTTATTCCAGTATCATTCTTCAGCCATTTGTTTATTCAGTTTGTTCATTCTTCATTTTGTTTTCTTCAGTCGATGTTTTTTTTCACTTTAGTAACTTTCTTTGGCATTTTGCTTGCTTCATTCACCGTCTTTTAATTATTTAGTCATCTTCTTGAGTTTTCAGTTTATCTCACCTTTTGTTTTTTCTCTTTTTTATTAATTATTCAGTTTTCATTGACTCTTTCATTTAGCTTTTTCTCAACTTCATCAGTTTTCGTCCGTACTTTTAGGGTTAGGTGTCATTTTGTTCAGTTTCGTGTTTAGTTTCAGTGTTAGGTGTCATTTTCTTCAGTTTGGGTTATCTTTTCGTTAGTATCTAGATTTTAAGCCCCTTTGTTTTTCTGTTTTTCTTAGTAAATGTTCGGTCAATCTTTACATCAGTAAAATCTGTTTCTTAGTCATTATTTTTTTCCTTTAATAAGTTATTTCATTTTTTTAGTTCTGAACTACTTTCATTCTTCAGTCCAAGTTTTACAATGACTCTATTTCTATAACTTCCTGTTCACTTTTCTTCAAAAGCAAACTAGAATTCTGGGATTTTTAGCTTAAGAGTTTGTTGATAAAAAACAAGAATATGCAGATGGCTGATGGTAAATAGTTTTTTTTTCTTGGGATTAGAGAGTTATATCTGCAGTCAGTGGTTTTGCATCAGTAATTTTCAGTGTTAAGGTGGCATTTTCTTCAGTTTTTTGAGTTACCACACATAGGTAGGTTAGTTATCTAGTTTAGCATGTTTTCAGACAATTTTCATTTCTATTTCCTTTTTAGTTTCGCAGTTTTCAATTCTTCATTTGCAGATCAAATAACGCGCTAGAAATGGTTTGAATGGGGGTGTCACTGGCATCCTAAGTCAATATTCAGTTTATGAGCTATCAAATTGTGTTTTCAGTCTATATTCGTTTATCATTTCAGTACAAGACCGCTGACAGCGGTGTCACTTCCAGTGGCTGTAGCAGCCAAGAAGGAGCTGCCTGTTGCCGGCGGGGCTCAAGCGGTGTTACTTTTTAGTGGCTGTAGCAGCAAAAACCAAAGCCCTGTATATTCTGATGGCTAAACTGGTAAGTATCTCATCAACGAAATACTTTATCCACGTATCTCGTCATCATGGTGCGTATGTGTGTGTTTAATAATGTGAGGCTAAGGTCAACCATCCACCTAAATTTTTGGTACGCGTACAGCATTTTAGTCTTTATAGTGCACACTAAGTTTCTTTGTCAGTAACCAATTAGCCAAGAGAAACAGACATGCAAGGAGGGGAACGAGAGCATGCATGCAGCTAACAGTAATTGTTATTCTCTATTTATCATTTTAGTTATTTAGTTTTCATTGTCATTTGATAATTCTTTTTCTTGAATACGCACGAGAGTGCATATTATGCATTAAAGAGGGAGTGGGGTAAAGAGCCCCTCCACGTTGGTGTTACATGATCAAATTACATGGAACCCAATTCCACACAAGAAACATCTAAGCCTATCCTCTCCCTGCAGCTCACGTTGTCAACTCTCCTAGGAAAGAGGCTATGTCTCCTTTCAGCAGCCCCGCTTGCTTCCACGCCCGTCCCTCGTCATCTATTCTACCAATTACATGACTTATCAAAGGTGTTGCTCCGTCGAAGACAATTGCGTTGCGGTGTTTTCATATCTCCCACATTACAAGAGTGAGGATTGCCCAAATGTCCTTCCCGCTGCGCCCGGACCCGGTCTTGCTCTCACACCACGCGTGAAGTGCGTCAGACGGTGATGGAATCCAGTCCTGCTTGCCTGGATAGCCGTCCGGGCCAGGGGCCTTTCAGGGTACATCTTAAAAAGGTCACACTTCAGAACCAGTAAAGGGTGCAGTCAATTGCTCATTCATTGCCTGAGATACTTTCCGAGGAACTGTCAAGGGATCAATTGAGATCGATTCAAATTGGACAAAATTCAGAGTTTCATTTTTCTCCTCGTCTAGCAGAAACTAATCGAGCTCCGTCTGATCTCCCAGAAGCGAAAGCTGAATTAGTTGCATGCTATAATGTCAGGGCCCTTCTCACCCCCTACGAGTCGTCCGGCGGAAAACTTTTTCTGAGTGGGGTAAAAGAACTTGGAATCGTCGATCTCTTCCTTCAAGATTGAGATGAATCGATATTTCTTTTTCTAAAGATCCAAGACTGGTGAACGTATTGCATAATTTAAAGAAGCCCATTTCATTAGTCCGGTCGCGTCGGAGACATCTGATTTTGAGGCTTCGTCGTCCGGCTCCTCCAAAATTATGTAGGATTCGCCTCCCAAGCCCAGGAGACCGAGTCTTGTGCTCCCTCTTGAAGGGACTCGTCATGGACTGCAGCCCAGAGGCCCAGGTATTCTTGGAGCAGGGGTCGGGGTGAGCTCCGGTCCACTATCACGTGCCCAACTTCCCCCCGAGAGAGCCTGATGCACTGTTCGCGTTGCTCTTGCCTTGCTACACACTTTCTTGTACTCCCTCCGTTCGGAATTACTTGTCTCGGAAATGGATGTATCTAGAATTCTGAACGGAGGGAGTATATGTTTGGAGCAATTTTCTGTGCTCTTCGCCCGTGCAGCCACCTATATCCTCCCAGAAGAACGTGTTCTTTCCGTCTCCCACCGTAGCTACCGTCGCTGCTTGGAAGAGTTGCTTCCACTCCTTCGGGACATTGATGCTAAACTCAGCCCAGGGTCTAGTGTGGTCCGAGCGCTGCAACCACGCCCATCTTGCTTGCATTGCTGTGTTCAGCCAGGCCAAGTTGGGGATGCCGAGACCACCTGCCCACGCGGGTGCACAGACCAAGTCCCAAGCCACCTTGCATTGTCCTCCGTTAGCCCTATCCTTGGCACACCAGAGGAAGTAATTGCATTATCAGTATGTGGTCGGTCAGTATCCAAAATTTATTAGAGCTTGTTGGAAGTTTCTGAAGACAACGGTCAACAAATTATTTCGAGTTCATGCATGAGATGCATCCTAGAGTTCTTCAGTACTTCATTCTTCCTGAGTATTCGTTGAACACAGAGAGAAGATCAGTTTTCTTCTTTCTTTTCAGTTAGTCTATGTCCATTCATTCAGCCATCAACTCTGCAGTTTCCATTTATGTGCTTTTGTTGTCAGACTTAGATCGAGGTGGTGACTGGTGAGGGTTATAGGAGTTTGTGGGTCTTGTCTGCCATGTATTTTTATTCATTTTTTACTAGAAAAAGTATTTTCATTCATTTCAAATTGCCACTGATTTCCAATTTGTCCCTCGGGGTTCAGTTATTCTACGGAAGACACATAGTTCAGTTATTCGACACTTTTGTGTTTCCATATGCCTAGTTCTTTGATAGTTCATTTGGGAGTCAGCTTTCCTTTCTTCATTTTCTCTATGACCTGGCTAAGCTATCAGTCAGTGAGCTAGAGTCTAGTTCTTAGTAGTCTTTCATTCCTCCCTTCTTAGGGTTTGGCGCAGCGGTTCTGACCACCATCAAGAACAACACTCTGAATGAACTGAATATGATGATTGTCTTCGACACCATCTAATTAAGTAGCAGGTTGTTCTTGTCTGTGTGGGACGGTAATAGGCTTTTGCAAGGGCTGAGTGCAAACATTTGCTTAAAGGTCTAAGACGGGAAGGTAGAATTCGACATGAAACCGGATGGAAAACAGACTTTTTCCAGACTGAGCATTGACTGAAATTACAACAATACACGTGTCACAAACTGACTGGACATAAAAAACGACCTAAAACGAAATGGAAAAACACATAACTGATAACTAGACACTCCCAGGCCACTCTTTTCCTTGGCTCATCTGTTCAAGACTGCCTCTACTCAAGTAAGTTAAATATTCAAGCGTATAAGTGTCTGACAAACCAAAATAACAGAGTATCTTCCAAATTTTGTGCAGGAACAGAGGGACGGTTCAGCTAACGGCTTAGGCTAGTTTCACTGCCTAAAAATGACACGAAATCACGTTCGCTTTCTTTGCGACACGAAATCACGTACTGTATTTATATGATGTAAATTCTTAGTTCTTAAGAACGAAAATTTTATACATTTAGAGAATCAACAATATAAAGTGGACAAAGAGGAAACACAACAAAAACAGTATATAATATTCTATTCTAGTACATCATGTTCTAGCAATGGTTCCTGGATCACTTGTACAGATCGTCTTCATCCTCATCAGCTGCCGAGGTGGTGTCAGCAGCAGCTTCTGCCGCCTGTGGCTGCGCCGGGAAGCGGAACTCCGTGCCGAACCCCCTAGACTGCTGCAGCGTCTGCGCGAAGGCCTGGTACTTCCTGATGTCGGCATCGCTCACGCTCCTCCTCGCGTACTTCATCGACTCCTCGAAGTGAGCGGCCTTAATCTCTGCCATCTCCTCATCTTTCTGCCCGCCGTCCACATCCATGGTGTCTTTCTCCATCCTCTGCCTCTCCATGTCCTTTTCAATGTCCTCCCTGATGGCGTACTTGCACGCTCTCTGGCAGATCTCCGTGATGTCGGCACCGCTGAAGCCGGCGGTGAACCTTGCCAGCGCGCCGAGGTCAACGTCCTTGGCCACGGGAGACTTCCTGAGGCAGGCCTTGAAGATCTGGTGCCGCGAGGCCTCGTCTGGCAAGGGGATGTAGATGAGCTGGTCCAGGCGGCCAGGACGGAGCAACGCCGAGTCAATTATGTCCGGCCTATTTGTGGCTCCGATGATGAAGACCGTCTTCTTGGCGTTCATGCCGTCCATCTCTGTGAGAAGCTGGTTCAGGACCCTGTCCGCCGCGCCGCCGGCGTCGCCCATCCTGCCGCCCCTCTGGGTTGCGATGGAGTCGAGCTCATCGAAGAACAGGACGCACGGCGCAGACTGACGCGCCTTGTCGAAGATCTCGCGCACGTTGGCCTCACTCTCGCCGAACCACATGGTGAGAAGCTCGGGCCCCTTGATGCTGATGAAGTTGGCCTGGCACTCGTTGGCGATCGCCTTCGCCAGCAAGGTCTTGCCGCATCCTGGTGGCCCGTAGAAGAGGACGCCCTTGGACGGCGACATGCCAAACTTCTCGAATTTCTCCGGGTGCTCGACCGGGTACTGGACGGTCTCTTGCAGCTCCCTCTTGACGCCGTCGAGGCCGCCAATATCGGTCCAGCTGACGTTGGGCACCTCCACAACGGTTTCACGAAGCGCAGACGGGTTCGTGCCGACGAGAGCTGTTTTAAGGTGGTCATTGGTGACGGCCATGGAGTTCAAGATCTCGGCATCAATGGTGTCGTCCTCTAAGTCGATCATGTCCATCTTCTCCCTGATGCACTGCAGCGCCGCCTCGGTGCAGAGCGCGGCCAAGTCGGCGCCCACGTAGCCATGTGTATCCTTGGCAATCAGCTCAAGGTTGACGTCCTCATCCAGCTTCATGTTCTTGGTGTGGATGCGGAGCACTTCGAGACGCCCGACCTCGTCCGGCACGCCGATGTCGATCTCGCGATCAAACCTTCCGAATCGCCTCAAGGCAGGGTCGATGCTGTTGGGACGGTTCGTCGCGCCCATGACGATGACGTGCGCGCGGGCCTTCATGCCATCCATCAGTGTCAGCAGCTGGGAGACGATGCGCCTCTCGACCTCGCCGTGAGTCTTCTCCCTGTTCGGAGCAATGGAGTCGATCTCGTCGATGAAGATGATAGAGGGCGTGTTCTTCTCAGCCTCCTCGAAGGCCTTCCTCAGGTTGCTCTCGCTCTCTCCGGCCATCTTCGACATTATCTC
>NC_041381.1:664153025-664154519 GCF_002162155.2 Triticum dicoccoides
CCTGGAATATGGAGAGCTTCTCCATTGTGGCCGGGTGGAGGTTGCACACGGAGTTGTCGTCGTTGGTGGCGGCCTCCTCCACCACCAGCCGGTTCGCCGCCTTCTTTGACGCCGCCGCGCTCACCATCGCCTTCAACTCTCGTTGATCGACTTGCTGCGTGGTCTCTCGTGTATTACTACTCTCGTTGGATGTTGTCGAGCGCTGATTTGCGTTGGTGTTGTGGTGAGGTGAGGTGGAGACGTGGGGGTTGCACCCTTTATTGAAGGCACGGCCGACTCCGGTTGGAAGGCCGTGATCGTTCGCGTCATATTCGTACTCTTTGCCCGTGGTCCGTGCCGTAATAGGACGCTAACTCTTTTCCTACTACCTTGGCACGATCGGGTCGAAAGAACCCTTCGAACTCGGAATATTTGCACCTGCCTGCGCTAACAATGGCGTGTCCGTGCTGGAGGAGACTGCGGTCGTTCGTGCGATACGAGACGGACAGCACCGAGCCGCTCAGTCGCCGGCTGTCGGGTGCCAAGGAGGAGGCGGTCTCCGACGGCGAGGCACTCGGGGGAGTCATCGAGCGCGTGGCGCCCCTCCAGCGCGCCCTCGAGTCGCGGTGCTGCAGCGTAACGTGGCCGTGGCACTGATGCACGAGGCCCAGCGGCACGCGGAGGAGGCCGAGGCTGCGGTCCGGCGAGCTTGCCGCGGCGGAAGTGCGCGAGAAGACGTAGCAGAGCGCGGCGACGGACGCGCGCATCAGGGAGCTCGAGAGGAGATGCTAGTGCTACGTGATGGCGAACAATGGGCGCTGGAGGCCGCCGCCGCGGAGACGCGGGAGAAGGAGGGGGAGCCATGCATGGGAGGGGCGTGCGCGTCAGGAAGCTCGTGGAGGAGATGCTACCTGATGAGCAATGGGTGGTAGACGTGAACGATTCGTCCTGAGCTTGCCATTGCGGCATCGACATGTTTCGATTTTTCTTCACACTAGATGACTCGTTGCGCCAATGACGCAAAGGCCGACAGCAAGCTAAGTATTTTAAGGGTGGTGATAGGAAAACTCAGACACAGATCTAAAAATAATGAGTACTTACTGCTTGTTAATGTCTCTGTTCATGATTACTGTTTCTCCGAACAGTTTGTGCTAGATGATAGTGCTATGTCCCTTGAGTGGAAGGTGGACGCTGCCAGGTAGCGCATGCCTCTTCCTTGCTTAGCATTTTTGCTGTTGCTGGTGATTACTCGATGTTTGAAACAGAGAAAGTAGTAAAAACAGATAATTATAGATAAGGGGGCATTATGCATATTAATAGATCAATGAGGAGCAATAACAAAGGTTATATAGGTAAAAGCATAGGTGGTAGCTGTTCAAAAGCAACAGATAGCATTGTCGAAAAACAGAGGAAGGTTCCATCCTATTATATAGCTTGTTTATTAGTCCTTAGAATGCTAGATGATATTTAGATACGACTTCCGTTGCTGTCGATGGTTCATCTAAAGGCAATGCA
>NC_041381.1:664156079-664172025 GCF_002162155.2 Triticum dicoccoides
CGTCAGACAAACACCTTACGGTTCCCAGCCAACGCCACACCCGAATCCAACGGACGGCGGTTGCTGGCGGCAGTGCGGAACTGACCTGGCAGCCAACCGGACGATTGGCCAGCGATCCGGCAACGAGAGCTCGCCTGATTCGGCTTAGGGTTTGGGTTCAGGGGTGTCAACATAATCGAACATAAAGCTCTATGTTTTCCTCGATGATTTTTTGAAAGAAAATACAATATGCCTTTATTTACCATTGATTGATCCGCTGACGCTACCCCATATGAATGGATCAATCTTGTGGATTAATGGTACTTTTGTCTATTTTTTTACAGAGCAAGACGATGTGCCAGGAAAGCTAAAAGTGGTATTTCACAGAGAATAATAATGTAAAGACAATATCGGAGGGAGCTACTGGGTGGGACACTAAAAAACTAAAATATATACACCATCTCTAGAAGGCGCTCTTGAGTACGGATTTGCAACAATCAATTCATTAATGAAAGGTTGAACCATCTAAAAGCATACAGAAAAATAAAACTAACATGTCCAGAGTTCCTTCGGTATGTGTGTGCTTGACAGCCTCATGTGTAGTCTTGCCCTTGCATAAATATGATTCCATCAATCAATAGCAGAACAGGATTGCTTCCTATAGCTGAATCAATCAGCCATTCCTTCAGGCTGGAGATTGCACCTTCCTTCAAAGTCGCACAAAGTAATGAATATAAGCATTTCAGTATATCAAAGAAATCTGGGGAAAAACTAACTGGGGTGACACACATCACCACTCATTTTCTTATTTTTACCTACAGGAATAAAATGTTGGTGTGGCATGCAACAAATAAGTAAACTGTTTCAATCAAGTGTAATACATTATAAGTACAATATCGTTTTCTTCAATGGAACTTTGGTAGCTACACCCAAGCTTTCACTTTCATGAAATGAATGACTACCTTTGATAGGATCAATTTCCAATGATCTTTCCAGCTTGCACGCCCCAAATATAAAGCATGATTGTTTGGTAGCTCCTTCTCAGGCAAGCAGCACACACCTAACACGGAGTGTATACATACCTTAAAATTAGAGCAGAAATTATAAGGGAGCAGTCTGTATAAACTTGGTATGGAGCTTCCTTTACTTGGTGTGTGGTGTGCTGCACCAGAACAATCAATCAGTTGATCTAGTAGCTAGCTTGTACGCGTGTTGGCCAAAGGCATGGTCAAGCAGCAAATCAAATTGGTGTATGAAAACTCATCTATTTAGGCAACTGATCTGATCTACTCAAGTCGGCATGTGGCGCACACCTAACAGATTTTATACGTATACATCAGAATTTCTAGCAGAGGCAAAGCTGCTGCCTTGTGACCATGAGGTCATGGGTTCAAGTCCTGGAAACAGCCTCTTACAGAAATATAGGGAAAAGCTGCGTACTATAGACCCAAAATGGTCGGACCCTTCCCTGGACCCTGCGCAAGCGGGAGCTACATGCACCGGGCTGCCCTTTTTTTTACATCAGAATTTCTAGCAGAAATAGTAATGGAGCGGTCCACATACAGTTTTGTTGCGAATCTTCCTTTCTTTTCTCGGCGTGGCAATCCCTGATGAAATTTGATGGAAATGGTGACCGGTTAATTAATGGTTTTGGCAAGCAAGGCTTGCACTCGTCTTCCAAGCATGTACATGACGCGAGAAAAAAGATGTGACATGAGAGCACCTTGGTCAGAGAGGGCGCCACCATGGTTGCAGCGGTGTTCACCTCCATGTCGTCAAGCGACAGTGAAGATTGGTGCAGGCATGAAGAGGAGGGTTGGGAGGGAGCGTCATTGGTCGAGGAGTCGACACCGGAGCGCAGCTATACCCCTCGAGGAGGCCGACCAAGCCCAGCTGGAACGAGGCCTAGGGTTTGCGAGCGACAGCCTCTGCAACACAAATGGAAAGAATAGAGGAAGAACAGCTCAGGCATAGAATGCATGAAAATATATTAGATAACCAATGGCAGTACATATAGTTAGAGTTGAAGTGTTACCTGCCAAATTTGTAATCTTGAATATAAAATTTTCAGAAGAAGAAATGGTAATGTGGTTCAATTTTCAGAAGAAACATGGAGATCGCAAGGCTGGTTTGAAGAAACTAAGGCTCAATGATCCATGGAACTTCAATGATGGTGAAGAATCTAAACTGAAATAGCATACCAGACGCACAAACAATCACAAAGAGATCAATTGCCAACGTCATATATTTACCAGTAACCACAAATCATGAAATCCATGTCAGAGGACCAAAATTGTCACAAGGTAGGGAAATAATGCTCTTCACCAAAACCTTGCCATAACTTATTCCTCTTATGTCTTTCTCAGAGCCACACATTGCAAATTCAGAGAAATTTTAGAGAAATAAAAGAAAGCTTCATGAAAGGGAGGAGTGGGCAGGCATATGAGAAATGAGCGCTTGCAGGCATATTCTTACTCCGTGAGAATTGCCACCAAGCCCTTCGACACCTGGTCAATGACCATGACCGCCTGTTTAGAACACTGTGTCAGGTTCCTTTTCTCTAACCCCGTGACCTGCCAGCATCCGACACCACCGAATTCGACCACTGCGCACCAGAACACCAAAATTATAATCTGAGACGACATGACAGGAGACCAAAAAATGGTTTCTAACACTCCAAAATAGAATCATGATAAGTAGTAAAGTACCTAATATATGTAATAATCCATCACTCCAAAATAAGATCATGAGAATTAGTTCACAGTAAAAGCTAGACCCTTTCAAACAAAAGACCATGTTCTGAACGAAAGGCCATCCCTTCATATCTTTGCATTGTCCCCTAAAAATAGAGAATGAGAGTCAATATAGATCAAAATATTGTCAATTCATTACCTACTAATCGGCAACATATGCTTATAATATTTGAGGCTCTAAAGCCAAAAAAAGGCGAGAGAACATCTTACACACACATGAAAAGAGGAACAAAAAGGACAGGAAAAGCAGCCAAAGTATACCTACAGCTTCAATCCAATGGTCTGATTGAGTTCCTGGCCAAATCCTTCATTCATCCTCATCTACCTTAGATAGCTACAACCAATGAAGAAGATCAATTGTCCTTTACAAGCTAAATCCAAAAAAATTATCACAAGATGGAGCAACTTGTGGTTTGTGGCATCAACGCCGGTGAAGCACGAAGGAAGCAATGTCCATATCAACATGTTCAGTTAAAAGCACCAGACCTAATTATGCACATTATTTCCTTGAAGCATAACATATAGAGTTATTTTCTATAGTAAGCAAGGTCTCAAATATGCACCTCTCTTTTTGCATCTGTATCTACCACCTCTCGATCGACCATCAACCAAAATTGGTAAAAAAAAAGATAGATTGAGCACATTGCACACCAAGAAACATAAACTAAAGCATGCATTGAGCAGAAAAATCAAAGAACAAGCGGGGAAATGATTTTTAAAGCTCTTCATAAAAATAAAAATGCTTGTTCCAACTTCATGGAAATAATGTCCATTGCCATTGATGGCAAGAAATACATTGAGGAGTTGGAATCTCATCTAGAGCCAAGATCTTCTGTGCCTCCCGCCTCCACGTCACGCCTTGGCCTGGCCACAGAAGATCCAACATCTGCCACCAACAGCGAATCTCCTCCGGGATCGCCGAGAACTCCTGTAGCAGACCAGTCTTCAGGATCGTCTGTGACAGTTTCTGATGCAGTGGTGCAGCAAGTTCAAACCCCGCCGCGTACAAGGTTAAGAGCGGGTGTAATTCAACCTGTTAATTATAAAGTTAGGTTTGGTTTAACCTGCTCCACAGGAGAACCTAGTATGTTTCAGGAAGCATGCAAAGATGCAAGGTGGAGAAAAACTATGGAAGAAGAATTCCAAGCACTTCAGAAAAATAAAACCTGGCATCTAGTTCCTTCAGAACAAGGTAAAATTTTGATTGATTGCAAATGGGTATTCAGAATAAAGAAAAAGTCAGATGGTACTGTAGACAAATATAAGGCTAGACTTGTTGCAAAGGAATTCAAACAGAGATATGACATAGACTATGAAGATACGTTCAGTCCCGTTGTTAAAGCCGCCACTATACGTCTTGTTTTGTCTATTGCTGTATCCAGAGGGTGGTGCCTTAGACAACTAGATGTGCAGAATGCGTTCCTTCATGGTGTCCTGGAAGAGGAAGATTACATGAAACAACCTCCTGGTTTTGAGGACAAAAGCAAACCTTTTCACATATGCAGGCTAGATAAGTCTCTTTATGGACTGAAACAGGCTTCTAGGGCATGGTATTCTCGGTTGAGTTCAAAGTTACAAGCGCTTGGTTTTGTTCCTTCAAAGTCTGACACATCCTTGTTTATTTACAATAAGTCACATACTTCTATTTTTGTGCTTATTTATGTTGATGACATTATTGTTACAAGCTCATCAAATGAAGCAGTGACAACCTTGTTGAAGGATTTAAATTCAGAGTTTACTCTTAAGGACTTAGGAGATTTGCACTTCTTTCTTGGCATAGAAGTTAAGAGAAACAAGGAAGGTGGTCTTCATCTGTCACAGGAAAAATATGCAACTGATCTTTTGAACAAAGCTGGCTTGCAGGGTTGTAAATCATCATCAACTCCATTATCTAGCATAGAAAAGTTGTCTCTTGCAGAAGGAGAACTCCTGGATCAGGAGAATGGCACCAGGTACAAGAGTTTGGTTGGTGCACTTCTGTATTTGACCTTGATTAGACTTGATATTTCTTTTGCTGTGAACAAAGTTGGTTAATTTTTTAATGCACCTACAACATCACATTGGACAGCTGCCAAACGCATACTGAGATATGTGAAGGGTACACTAGGGCTTGGTTTGACTTTTTGTAAGTCACCGTCCACACTGGTTAGTGCTTTCTCTGACTCTGATTGGGCAGGTTGTTTGGATGATAGAAGGTCTACAGGAGGATTTGCCATATTCCTTGGACCCAATTTAATTTCATGCTGTGCAAGGAAACAAGCTATAGTGTCAAGATCAAGTACTGAAGCAGAGTATAAAGCATTGGCAAATGCAACGGCAGAAATTATATGGGTTAAGTCCATGCTTACAGAGCTTGGAATACATCATTCTCCACCTCCATGTCTTTGGTGTGATAATCTAGGTGCCACGTATCTTTCAGCTAATCCTGTTTTTCATGCATGGACTAAGCATATTGAGATTGATTATCATTTTGTGAGGGAAAGAGTTGCAAGCAAAGAACTGGAGATACAGTTTGTACATTCAAAAGATCAAGTTGCTGATGGTTTTACAAAGGCGCTACCTACAAGGGCGTTTGAAGAATTCAAGCGTAATCTTAACTTAGTAAAGTTCTTATTATGGGAGGGTGTTAAACGTATAGGTTCAGGAGATGTGGTGCGCCGGTTTATCTGGCTGATATTGTTGTAACTAGAGATAGTTTAGATATTTTCTTATCTCTATCTTATACCTCCTGTAATCTCCTATACGGTTGATCTCCAACAACCTTTTCTTGTAACCTAAACCACAATATCAATATATAACATGTGGGTGCTCATGTATGGGCATTGAGACGCTTCGATACAATCTCACATTCCTTGCCCTTCGTGCTACCCAATTTCACACTAAGAATCTCTTAAGTCATGTTTATATACACTTGCTCATTTGCTTGTGTGTTAATTCATTCTTCAATCAGTCTTCAGATTAATTGAAGAAAATTATATTGTTAGTATTCATCTATCTTTCTTTCTTCTGTGGTGTTATTCTGAATAATCAATGTCTCTCTTCTCAGTTTTTTCAGTGTCTCTTTTTACCATGTCAGTCACTGAAGAAAAGTGTACTTGTAGTCCCCATTCGTTGTTTCATCAGAGTCCTTTTGAGCAATCTTTCCTTCTTTTTTCTTTCATTCACTTTCGTTAGTCTTGTGGCTGTTCTCCCTTTCTTTGTTTAGTCCTTCTCATTTTTCTCATACTGTTTATTGAAAACTTTTCGTTTACTTCTTTCTTTTTCTTGTCATTGTTCTCCTTTCATTCTTCAGTTTTCATTTTACCTTCAATCCCTTTATTCTTAGTTTAGGCATTTATTCCAGTATCATTCTTCAGCCATTTGTTTATTCAGTTTGTTCATTCTTCATTTTGTTTTCTTCAGTCGATGTTTTTTTCACTTTAGTAACTTTCTTTGGCATTTTGCTTGCTTCATTCACCGTCTTTTAATTATTTAGTCATCTTCTTGAGTTTTCAGTTTATCTCACCTTTTGTTTTTTCTCTTTTTTATTAATTATTCAGTTTTCATTGACTCTTTCATTTAGCTTTTTCTCAACTTCATCAGTTTTCGTCCGTACTTTTAGGGTTAGGTGTCATTTTGTTCAGTTCCGTGTTTAGTTTCAGTGTTAGGTGTCATTTTCTTCAGTTTGGGTTATCTTTTCGTTAGTATCTAGATTTTAAGCCCCTTTGTTTTTCTGTTTTTCTTAGTAAATGTTCGGTCAATCTTTACATCAGTAAAATCTGTTTCTTAGTCATTATTTTTTTCCTTTAATAAGTTATTTCATTTTTTAGTTCTGAACTACTTTCATTCTTCAGTCCAAGTTTTACAATGACTCTATTTCTATAACTTCCTGTTCACTTTTCTTCAAAAGCAAACTAGAATTCTGGGATTTTTAGCTTAAGAGTTTGTTGATAAAAAACAAGAATATGCAGATGGCTGATGGTAAATAGTTTTTTTCTTGGGATTAGAGAGTTATATCTGCAGTCAGTGGTTTTGCATCAGTAATTTTCAGTGTTAAGGTGGCATTTTCTTCAGTTTTTTGAGTTACCACACATAGGTAGGTTAGTTATCTAGTTTAGCATGTTTTCAGACAATTTTCATTTCTATTTCCTTTTTAGTTTCGCAGTTTTCAATTCTTCATTTGCAGATCAAATAACGCGCTAGAAATGGTTTGAATGGGGGTGTCACTGGCATCCTAAGTCAATATTCAGTTTATGAGTTATCAAATTGTGTTTTCAGCCTATATTCGTTTATCATTTCAGTACAAGACCGCTGACAGCGGTGTCACTTCCAGTGGCTGTAGCAGCCAAGAAGGAGCTGCCTGTTGCCGGCGGGGCTCAAGCGGTGTTACTTTTTAGTGGCTGTAGCAGCAAAAACCAAAGCCCTGTATATTCTGATGGCTAAACTGGTAAGTATCTCATCAACGAAATACTTTATCCACGTATCTCGTCATCATGGTGCGTATGTGTGTGTTTAATAATGTGAGGCTAAGGTCAACCGTCCACCTAAATTTTTGGTACGCGTACAGCATTTTAGTCTTTATAGTGCACACTAAGTTTCTTTGTCAGTAACCAATTAGCCAAGAAAAACAGACATGCAAGGAGGGGAACGAGAGCATGCATGCAGCTAACAGTAATTGTTATTCTCTATTTATCATTTTAGTTATTTAGTTTTCATTGTCATTTGATAATTCTTTTTCTTGAATACGCACGAGAGTGCATATTATGCATTAAGGAGGGAGTGGGGTAAAGAGCCCCTCCACGTTGGTGTTACATGATCAAATTACATGGAACCCAATTCCACACAAGAAACATCTAAGCCTATCCTCTCCCTGCAGCTCACGTTGTCAACTCTCCTAGGAAAGAGGCTATGTCTCCTTTCAGCAGCCCCGCTTGCTTCCACGCCCGTCCCTCGTCATCTATTCTACCAATTACATGACTTATCAAAGGTGTTGCTCCGTCGAAGACAATTGCGTTGCGGTGTTTTCATATCTCCCACATTACAAGAGTGAGGATTGCCCAAATGTCCTTCCCGCTGCGCCTGGACCCGGTCTTGCTCTCACACCACGCGTGAAGTGCGTCAGACGGTGATGGAATCCAGTCCTGCTTGCCTGGATAGCCGTCCGGGCCAGGGGCCTTTCAGGGTACATCTTAAAAAGGTCACACTTCAGAACCAGTAAAGGGTGCAGTCAATTGCTCATTCATTGCCTGAGATACTTTCCGAGGAACTGTCAAGGGATCAATTGAGATCGATTCAAATTGGACAAAATTCAGAGTTTCATTTTTCTCCTCGTCTAGCAGAAACTAATCGAGCTCCGTCTGATCTCCCAGAAGCGGAAGCTGAATTAGTTGCAGGCTATAATGTCAGGGCCCTTCTCACCCCCTACGAGTCGTCCGGCGGAAAACTTTTTCTGAGTGGGGTAAAAGAACTTGGAATCGTCGATCTCTTCCTTCAAGATTGAGATGAATCGATGTTTCTTTTTCTAAAGATCCAAGACTGGTGAACGTATTGCATAATTTAAAGAAGCCCATTTCATTAGTCCGGTCGCGTCGGAGACATCTTTATCTGATTTTGAGGCTTCGTCGTCCGGCTCCTCCAAAATTATGTAGGATTCTCCTCCCAAGCCCAGGAGACCGAGTCTTGTGCTCCCTCTTGAAGGGACTCGTCATGGACTGCAGCCCAGAGGCCCAGGTATTCTTGGAGCAGGGGTCGGGGTGAGCTCCGGTCCACTATCACGTGCCCAACCTCCCCCCGAGAGAGCCTGATGTACTGTTCGCGTTGCTCTTGCCTTGCTACACACTTTCTTGTACTCCCTCCGTTTGGAATTACTTGTCTCGGAAATGGATGTATCTAGAATTCTGAACGGAGGGAGTATATGTTTGGAGCAATTTTCTGTGCTCTTCGCCCGTGCAGCCACCTATATCCTCCCAGAAGAACGTGTTCTTTCCGTCTCCCACCGTAGCTACCGTCGCTGCTTGGAAGAGTTGCTTCCACTCCTTCGGGACATTGATGCTAAACTCAGCCCAGGGTCTAGTGTGGTCCGAGCGCTGCAACCACGCCCATCTTGCTTGCATTGCTGTGTTCAGCCAGGCCAAGTTGGGGATGCCGAGACCACCTGCCCACGCGGGTGCACAGACCAAGTCCCAAGCCACCTTGCATTGTCCTCCGTTAGCCCTATCCTTGGCACACCAGAGGAAGTAATTGCATTATCAGTATGTGGTCGGTCAGTATCCAAAATTTATTAGAGCTTGTTGGAAGTTTCTGAAGACAACGGTCAACAAATTATTTCGAGTTCATGCATGAGATGCATCCTAGAGTTCTTCAGTACTTCATTCTTCCTGAGTATTCGTTGAACAAAGAGAGAAGATCAGTTTTCTTCTTTCTTTTCAGTTAGTCTATGTCCATTCATTCAGCCATCAACTCTGCAGTTTCCATTTATGTGCTTTTTGTTGTCAGACTTAGATCGAGGTGGTGACTGGTGAGGGTTATAGGAGTTTGTGGGTCTTGTCTGCCATGTATTTTTATTCATTTTTTACTAGAAAAAGTATTTTCATTCATTTCAAATTGCCACTGATTTCCAATTTGTCCCTCGGGGTTCAGTTATTCTACGGAAGACACATAGTTCAGTTATTCGACACTTTTGTGTTTCCATATGCCTAGTTCTTTGATAGTTCATTTGGGAGTCAGCTTTCCTTTCTTCATTTTCTCTATGACCTGGCTAAGCTATCAGTCAGTGAGCTAGAGTCTAGTTCTTAGTAGTCTTTCATTCCTCCCTTCTTACGGTTTGGCGCAGCGGTTCTGACCACCATCAAGAACAACACTCTGAATGAACTGAATATGATGATTGTCTTCGACACCATCTAATTAAGTAGCAGGTTGTTCTTGTCTGTGTGGGACGGTAATAGGCTTTTGCAAGGGCTGAGTGCAAACATTTGCTTAAAGGTCTAAGACGGGAAGGTAGAATTCGACATGAAACCGGATGGAAAACAGACTTTTTCCAGACTGAGCATTGACTGAAATTACAACAATACACGTGTCACAAACTGACTGGACATAAAAAACGAGCTAAAACGAAATGGAAAAACACATAACTGATAACTAGACACTCCCAGGCCACTCTTTTCCTTGGCTCATCTGTTCAACACTGCCTCTACTCAAGTAAGTTAAATATTCAAGCGTATAAGTGTCTGACAAACCAAAATAACAGAGTATCTTCCAAATTTTGTGCAGGAACAGAGGGACGGTTCAGCTAACGGCTTAGGCTAGTTTCACTGCCTAAAAATGACACGAAATCACGTACGCTTTCTTTGCCACACGAAATCACGTACTGTATTTATATGATGTAAATTCTTAGTTCTTAAGAACGAAAATTTTATACATTTAGAGAATCAACAATATAAAGTGGACAAAGAGGAAACACAACAAAAACAGTATATAATATTCTATTCTAGTACATCATGTTCTAGCAATGGTTCCTGGATCACTTGTACGGATCGTCTTCATCCTCATCAGCTGCCGAGGTGGTGTCAGCAGCAGCTTCTGCCGCCTGTGGCTGCGCCGGGAAGCGGAACTCCGTGCCGAACCCCCTAGACTGCTGCAGCGTCTGCGCGAAGGCCTGGTACTTCCTGATGTCGGCATCGCTCACGCTCCTCCTCGCGTACTTCATCGACTCCTCAAAGTGAGCCGCCTTAATCTCTGCCATCTCCTCATCTTTCTGCCCGCCGTCCACATCCATGGTGTCTTTCTCCATCCTCTGCCTCTCCATGTCCTTTTCAATGTCCTCCCTGATGGCGTACTTGCACGCTCTCTGGCAGATCTCCGTGATGTCGGCACCGCTGAAGCCGGCGGTGAACCTTGCCAGCGCGCCAAGGTCAACGTCCTTGGCCACGGGAGACTTCCTGAGGCAGGCCTTGAAGATCTGGTGCCGCGAGGCCTCGTCTGGCAAGGGGATGTAGATGAGCTGATCCAGGCGGCCAGGACGGAGCAACGCCGAGTCAATTATGTCCGGCCTATTTGTGGCGCCGATGATGAAGACCGTCTTCTTGGCGTTCATGCCGTCCATCTCTGTGAGAAGCTGGTTCAGGACCCTGTCCGCCGCGCCGCCGGCGTCGCCTATCCTGCCGCCCCTCTGGGTTGCGATGGAGTCGAGCTCATCGAAGAACAGGACGCACGGCGCAGACTGACGCGCCTTGTCGAAGATCTCGCGCACGTTGGCCTCACTCTCGCCGAACCACATGGTGAGAAGCTCGGGCCCCTTGATGCTGATGAAGTTGGCCTGGCACTCGTTGGCGATCGCCTTCGCCAGCAAGGTCTTGCCGCATCCTGGTGGCCCGTAGAAGAGGACGCCCTTGGACGGCGACATGCCAAACTTCTCGAATTTCTCCGGGTGCTCGACCGGGTACTGGACGGTCTCTTGCAGCTCCCTCTTGACGCCGTCGAGGCCGCCAATATCGGTCCAGCTGACGTTGGGCACCTCCACAACGGTTTCACGAAGCGCAGACGGGTTCGTGCCGACGAGAGCCGTTTTAAGGTGGTCATTGGTGACGGCCATGGAGTTCAAGACCTCGGCATCAATGGTGTCGTCCTCTAAGTCGATCACGTCCATCTTCTCCCTGATGCACTGCAGCGCCGCCTCGGTGCAGAGCGCGGCCAAGTCGGCGCCCACGTAGCCATGTGTATCCTTGGCAATCAGCTCAAGGTTGACGTCCTCATCCAGCTTCATGTTCTTGGTGTGGATGCGGAGCACTTCGAGACGCCCGACCTCGTCCGGCACGCCGATGTCGATCTCGCGATCAAACCTTCCGAATCGCCTCAAGGCAGGGTCGATGCTGTTGGGAGGTTCGTCGCGCCCATGACGATGACGTGCGCACGGGCCTTCATGCCATCCATCAGTGTCAGCAGCTGGGAGACGATGCGCCTCTCGACCTCGCCGTGAGTCTTCTCCCTGTTCGGAGCAATGGAGTCGATCTCGTCGATGAAGATGATAGAGGGCGTGTTCTTCTCAGCCTCCTCGAAGGCCTTCCTCAGGTTGCTCTCGCTCTCTCCGGCCATCTTCGACATTATCTCCGGCCCGTTGATAAGGAAGAAGAAGGCCCCGGTCTCGTTGGCCACCGCACGGGCGATCAACGTCTTGCCGGACCCTGGAGGGCCGTACAGGAGGATGCCCTTGGGAGGCTTGACGCCAATGCTCTTGAAGATCTGCGGATGCCTAAGTGGCAGCTCGACGAGCTCCCTGATGAGAGTCAGCGGTTTCCCCATGCCACCCACGTCATCGTAGCCGACGTCGTCAAGCCTCTCCTCGTCCTCCCGCTTGACCGGCTCACCTTCGCAGAATATCTCCGTGTCGGGCGCCACGACACAGTAGTCCACCGCGGGGTCGATCTCCATGACCTTGAACTCGACGCTCCGCATGCCGCCGCGCACGAGGAAGAGGTCGCCCTTGTGGACCGGGCGGAAGGCGTCCACGAAGTAGGGCTTGAGGTAGGCGTCGAAGAGGTTGCCCGTGATGCCCTCGACGGTGTCGTCCAGAGGGAGGATGTGCACGCGCTTACCGAACTTGGCGTCGTGGCACAGGTGCACGGACACGACGTCGGCGATGCGCACGCGCAGGTTGGAGCGGGCTACCTTGTTGATCCTGAGCTTGTGCCCCTCGCAGGTGTCGTCGGCCAGTGCCATGCAGACCGTGTTGTGGCGACGTTTGCCCTTGAGCAGCACGATGTCGCCCTGGAATATGGAGAGCTTCTCCATTGTGGCCGGGTGGAGGTTGCACACGGAGTTGTCGTCGTTGGTGGCGGCCTCCTCCACCACCAGCCGGTTCGCCGCCTTCTTTGACGCCGCCGCGCTCACCATCGCCTTCAACTCTCGTTGATCGACTTGCTGCGTGGTCTCTCGTGTATTACTACTCTCGTTGGATGTTGTCGAGCGCTGATTTGCGTTGGTGTTGTGGTGAGGTGAGGTGGAGACGTGGGGGTTGCACCCTTTATTGAAGGCACGGCCGACTCCGGTTGGAAGGCCGTGATCGTTCGCGTCATATTCGTACTCTTTGCCCGTGGTCCGTGCCGTAATAGGACGCTAACTCTTTTCCTACTACCTTGGCACGATCGGGTCGAAAGAACCCTTCGAACTCGGAATATTTGCACCTGCCTGCGCTAACAATGGCGTGTCCGTGCTGGAGGAGACTGCGGTCGTTCGTGCGATACGAGACGGACAGCACCGAGCCGCTCAGTCGCCGGCTGTCGGGTGCCAAGGAGGAGGCGGTCTCCGACGGCGAGGCACTCGGGGGAGTCATCGAGCGCGTGGCGCCCCTCCAGCGCGCCCTCGAGTCGCGGTGCTGCAGCGTAACGTGGCCGTGGCACTGATGCACGAGGCCCAGCGGCACGCGGAGGAGGCCGAGGCTGCGGTCCGGCGAGCTTGCCGCGGCGGAAGTGCGCGAGAAGACGTAGCAGAGCGCGGCGACGGACGCGCGCATCAGGGAGCTCGAGAGGAGATGCTAGTGCTACGTGATGGCGAACAATGGGCGCTGGAGGCCGCCGCCGCGGAGACGCGGGAGAAGGAGGGGGAGCCATGCATGGGAGGGGCGTGCGCGTCAGGAAGCTCGTGGAGGAGATGCTACCTGATGAGCAATGGGTGGTAGACGTGAACGATTCGTCCTGAGCTTGCCATTGCGGCATCGACATGTTTCGATTTTTCTTCACACTAGATGACTCGTTGCGCCAATGACGCAAAGGCCGACAGCAAGCTAAGTATTTTAAGGGTGGTGATAGGAAAACTCAGACACAGATCTAAAAATAATGAGTACTTACTGCTTGTTAATGTCTCTGTTCATGATTACTGTTTCTCCGAACAGTTTGTGCTAGATGATAGTGCTATGTCCCTTGAGTGGAAGGTGGACGCTGCCAGGTAGCGCATGCCTCTTCCTTGCTTAGCATTTTTGCTGTTGCTGGTGATTACTCGATGTTTGAAACAGAGAAAGTAGTAAAAACAGATAATTATAGATAAGGGGGCATTATGCATATTAATAGATCAATGAGGAGCAATAACAAAGGTTATATAGGTAAAAGCATAGGTGGTAGCTGTTCAAAAGCAACAGATAGCATTGTCGAAAAACAGAGGAAGGTTCCATCCTATTATATAGCTTGTTTATTAGTCCTTAGAATGCTAGATGATATTTAGATACGACTTCCGTTGCTGTCGATGGTTCATCTAAAGGCAATGCATGATGAGAACCAGGGCGCTGCTTTGTGGTGACCTTGAAACGAAAGGCACATATGTCTCTTTCATGGATTTTTGCAAGAGGGCAAAACTCAGACCAGTTGGTTGTTACGGTGGCTCTCTTGTCGGTTCCTAGCATGATGCGACAATTGGCGTGTAGAACACTGTTTGCAAGCCCGACCTTGAGCGTATCATAATCTGGGTCAATGTAATCTCTTAGTTTGCTTTCAGTGTAGTTGACCTGAAAATACTGATGAGAAAAAGGGAATTAATTGAATGGATTGGAGAGTGTCTTGTCACTCCTACACCGAGAAGGTTTAAATATGGATAGTGACAACATTTATTAGTAAATAATGGCAGGAATCAAAAGAAGGGTGCATAGCATGCTACATTCCTTCCTACGTGGAGTATAAGATGTAAATTGGTTGTTTCTGTATGTATGGTACTCTAGTGAAGGAGAACAATAGGAAGGAAGAAAACATGTATATCAGACTCTATGAATATTAGTTTCTAAAGTTAAATGTAGAAAGTTGATGAGAATTGTTGTGCTGGTGCTAATAGCAGTGTATGCAGTTTTTTCGTTATTTCGCAATAAAGTCAATTTTGTGAATCAAAAGCATACTGCAGGTTGTACTTCTGATGATTAGTCAGGTAAGTAATTTAGTTGCGAGGCATAAGTAAAGATAATTCTTTTTTCAATGAAGTGGAAGGAAGGAGTTCACCATCCGTTGGCCTGGCTTTGTGAATGTTTTGTTGATGGTGCAGACATAGTATTTGATATCTGGTTTTTTGCGGCGGAACATGGCAAACAACTTGTTCACATGGTGCTGACAGAGCTTCACTTCATTGCCCCAGTGACAATACCTTTCAAGTTCTCCGCGGTATTGGATAGCAAGGGGTGGTCCTGAATTTAGTTTCCTTTTGGTAAGATCGAAATGAAGTAGCACATGTAAAAAGGCTGAATACTATTTATTGTTAAGAGATTAAGCATTCATCAAGAGAAAAGTAGAATTAAGCTTTAAACCTATGGTACGAAGAATATAGTAAGCAAGATAATATAAGAACAGGATAATAAGCATTGTAGCCTAGCATTGGCTCACCGCGAATGATATACTCCAGATGCTCATATTCTTCATCCTGCATAAGTATCGTGAGAATTGTTAGTGCAAAAAATCAGAAACTTGTTTGCTGGCAATAACAATTGTGGGCGCACAGTTGAATTATGGACTTTAAAAGAGAAGTAAAATGGCATTTAAAATAAAATGACCTAATATTTTTTATGATCCGCTATACTTCTCCGACGCCAATTTTCTGCCTTAGAACGGAAAAAAACATATATCAGGCCAATCAACTTAACTAACTTGCTTAGTCTTTTAAAGATAGGCCGAGTCTTGTACCTACTGCCAGATGGAAAGACAAAGACATGAAGGCAGTGGTATTAGGTAGTCATTGCTGAATGTCCCATCATTATCAAACATGATTTCATCATTTAACTGCACACTTAGTGCGTCAGTTAATATGGATCGAACGAAGTAGTACAATTTGTACTGTACTTCATTTGATGGCAGTCTATCAGTTAATATGTCATTCATCTTCAAAGCCAACACCCACATCTCTTGGTCCATCATGGTGTAAGAGAACTGCCCTGGTTATCACTCATCAGAACGACCGTCCAAGGAACAGATCATCCAACATCAGCGACAAAAGCAGGCTACAATAGAGGCAAGGGTAGGCTCTAAGGGCAACTCCAACGCTGACACTGACTTTTTCAGCTCTGTTTAGTCCCACAAGCCAAGTCTGTCTTGATTGCTCAAGACATGATTGTTTCAGCCAGTCGTCGTCATCATCGCCCCTCTTTTTGGTCCAAAAATGAGGTTGCCTCCGCACACCAAGCAACATGACCATGATACCCCATTACATGTGTGCACACATCCATCCATCAAGTTCAGGAGCTGCTCATACCTGGAGTTAACCGACCCCCCCCC
>NC_041381.1:664172196-664183357 GCF_002162155.2 Triticum dicoccoides
CCTTACGGTTCCCAGCCAACGCCACACCCGAATCCAACGGACGGCGGTTGCTGGCAGCAGTGCGGAACTGACCTGGCGGCCAACCGGACGATTGGCCAGCGATCCGGCAACGAGAGCTCGCCTGATTTGGCTTAGGGTTTGGGTTCAGGGGTGTCAACATAATCGAACATAAAGCTCTATGTTTTCCTCGATGATTTTTTGAAAGAAAATACAATATGCCTTTATTTACCATTGATTGATCCGCTGACGCTACCCCATATGAATGGATCAATCTTGTGGATTAATGGTACTTTTGTCTATTTTTTTACAGAGCAAGACGATGTGCCAGGAAAGCTAAAAGTGGTATTTTACAGAGAATAATAATGTAAAGACAATATCGGAGGGAGCTACTGGGTGGGACACTAAAAAACTAAAATATATACACCATCTCTAGAAGGCGCTCTTGAGTACGGATTTGCAACAATCAATTCATTAATGAAAGGTTGAACCATCTAAAAGCATACGGAAAAATAAAACTAACATGTCCAGAGTTCCTTCAGTATGTGTGTGCTTGACAGCCTCATGTGTAGTCTTGCCCTTGCATAAATATGATTCCATCAATCAATAGCAGAACAGGATTGCTTCCTATAGCTGAATCGATCAGCCATTCCTTCAGGCTGGAGATTGCACCTTCCTTCAAAGTCGCACAAAGTAATGAATATAAGAATTTCAGTATATCAAAGAAATCTGGGGAAAAACTAACTGGGGTGACACACATCACCACTCATTTTCTTATTTTTACCTACAGGAATAAAATGTTGGTGTGGCATGCAACAAATAAGTAAACTGTTTCAATCAAGTGTAATACATTATAAGTACAATATCGTTTTCTTCAATGGAACTTTGGTAGCTACACCCAAGCTTTCACTTTCATGGAATGAATGACTACCTTTGATAGGATCAATTTCCAATGATCTTTCCAGCTTGCACGCCCCAAGTATAAAGCATGATTGTTTGGTAGCTCCTTCTCAGGCAAGCAGCACACACCTAACACGGAGTGTATACATACCTTAAAATTAGAGGAGAAATTATAAGGGAGCAGTCTGTATAAACTTGGTATGGAGCTTCCTTTACTTGGTGTGTGGTGTGCTGCACCAGAACAATCAATCAGTTGATCTAGTAGCTAGCTTGTACGCGTGTTGGCCAAAGGCATGGTCAAGCAGCAAATCAAATTGGTGTATGAAAACTCATCTACTTAGGCAACTGATCTGATCTACTCAAGTCGGCATGTGGCACACACCTAACAGATTTTATACGTATACATCAGAATTTCTAGCAGAGGCAAAGCTGCTGCCTTGTGACCATGAGGTCATGGGTTCAAGTCCTGGAAACAGCCTCTTACAGAAATATAGGGAAAAGCTACGTACTATAGACCCAAAATGGTCGGACCCTTCCCTGGACCCTGCGCAAGAGGGAGCTACATGCACCGGGCTGCCCTTTTTTTTACATCAGAATTTCTAGCAGAAATAGTAATGGAGCGGTCCACATACAGTTTTGTTGCGAATCTTCCTTTCTTTTCTCGGCGTGGCAATCCCTGATGAAATTTGATGGAAATGGTGACCGGTTAATTAATGGTTTGGGCAAGCAAGGCTTGCACTCGTCTTCCAAGCATGTACATGACGCACGAAAAAAGATGTGACATGAGAGCACCTTGGTCAGAGAGGGCGCCACCATGGTTGCAGCGGTGTTCACCTCCATGTCGTCAAGCGACAGTGAAGATTGGTGCAGGCATGAAGAGGAGGATTGGGAGGGAGCGTCATTGGTCGAGGAGTCGACACCGGAGCACAGCTATACCCCTCGAGGAGGCCGACCAAGCCTAGCTGGAACGAGGCCTAGGGTTTGCGAGCGACAGCCTCTGCAACACAAATGGAAAGAATAGAGGAAGAACAGCTCAGGCATAGAATGCATGAAAATATATTAGATAACCAATGGCAGTACATATAGTTAGAGTTGAAGTGTTACCTGCCAAATTTGTAATCTTGAATATAAAATTTTCAGAAGAAGAAATGGTAATGTGGTTCAATTTTCAGAAGAAACATGGAGATCGCAAGGCTGGTTTGAAGAAACTAAGGCTCAATGATCCATGGAACTTCAATGATGGTGAAGAATCTAAACTGAAATAGCATACCAGACGCACAAACAATCACAAAGAGATCAATTGCCAACGTCATATATTTACCAGCAACCACAATTCATGAAATCCATGTCAGAGGACCAAAATTGTCACAAGCTAGGGAAATAATGCTCTTCACCAAAACCTTGCCATAACTTATTCCTCTTATGTCTTTCTCAGAGCCACACATTGCAAATTCAGAGAAATTTTAGAGAAATAAAAGAAAGCTTCATGAAAGGGAGGAGTGGGCAGGCATATGAGAAATGAGCGATTGCAGGCATATTCTTACTCCGTGAGAATTGCCACCAAGCCCTTCGACACCTGGTCAATGACCATGACCGCCTGTTTAGAACACTGTGTCAGGTTCCTTTTCTCTAACCCCGTGACCTGCCAGCATCCGACGCCACCGAATTCGACCACTGCACACCAGAACACCAAAATTATAATCTAAGACGACATGATAGGAGACCAAAAAATGGTTTCTAACACTCCAAAATAGAATCATGATAAGTAGTAAAGTACCTAATATATGTAATAATCCATCACTCCAAAATAAGATCATGAGAATTAGTTCACAGTAAAAGCTAGACCCTTTCAAACAAAATACCATGTTCTGAACGAAAGGCCATCCCTTCATATCTTTGCATTGTCCCCTAAAAATAGAGAATGAGAGTCAATATAGATCAAAATATTGTCAATTCATTACCTACTAATCGGCAACATATGCTTATAATATTTGAGGCTCTAAAGCCAAAAAAAGGCGAGAGAATATCTTACACACACATGAAAAGAGGAACAAAAAGGACAGGAAAAGCAGCCAAAGTATACCTACAGCTTCAATCCAATGGTCTGATTGAGTTCCTGGCCAAATCCTTCATTCATCCTCATCTACCTTAGATAGCTACAACCAATGAAGAAGATTAATTGTCCTTTACAAGCTAAATCCAAAAAAATTATCACAAGATGGAGCAACTTGTGGTTTGTGGCATCAACGCCGGTGAAGCACGAAGGAAGCAATGTCCATATCAACATGTTCAGTTAAAAGCACCAGACCTAATTATGCACATTATTTCCTTGAAGCATAACATATAGAGTTATTTTCTATAGTAAGCAAGGTCTCAAATATGCACCTCTCTTTTTGCATCTGTATCTACCACCTCTCGATCGACCATCAACCAAAATTGGTTAAAAAAAAGATAGATTGAGCACATTGCACACCAAGAAACATAAACTAAAGCATGCATTGAGCAGAAAAATCAAAGAACAAGCGGGAAAGAGTTACCTGCTTCTTGGAATAGCAGTTGTGTACCATAATAAAGGACACCTCTGCAAACAAAAGAAAGATGCACACACATCTGCATCGTCCCCGAGTAGTCTTTTCATTCGGGCATTTACACAAACATATATTGTGCACACTTGCAACCTCTCAATATGGGTCAAAAAATGTTACAGATCAGGGGCGCTGCTAGGAGTAGATCATCCACATGGACATCCGTCATTGTCGTGAACTTCCCATGGTGACGGGCGGCCTAGCACATGGGAAAGGGATCTGGCAACACGTAGAGCAGTAAGATGCCTGTTGTTGCTGGGATGGACACGGGAGAGGAAGAGACGAGCGACGGCGACCATGCACGGGGGTCAGAGGAGGAGAGAAGTGGAGGGGAGGAGGAGGCGGCATAGTGGCGCAGATCTTGGGGAGCTCGGGGGCGTGCGGCGGGCGGAGAGAGAGAGAGAGAGGAGGGCGACGAGGAGGAGGAGGTGAGTGGGACGGGAGGCGGCGAGGGTTTCTCCACGGGAGTGGTTGCGATTTATACCCCTGCATGTAAAAAGATCAAAATGCCCTCGGCAGGGCACATAATTTACAGGCGGTGGCAGCAGTACTGTTCATTGCGAATTAGGGGCGACGTGGAAGGCTTGGTCCTGCCTAGCAGTTCTTGAGGGTTTATATGTTCAATGGCAGCAGTACTGTTCATCGCGAATTAGGGGCGACGTGGAGGGCTTGGTCCTGCCTAGCAGTTCTTGAGGGTTTATATGTTCAATGAGCTGTCTAGCATCTCTCATACGGATATTGGATCTGATTTTGAAGAGAGAATATCAGGTGGTTTTCAAAGTGTCGCCGGTCTTTGGGTGAAATAAGAGAAATGCTGCTATCAATATAATTTCTGCAGCGACGTTGTGGAGTATCTGTAACAACTGAAATGGCACATCTGGTCTCTGGCATGCAGGTCATATGGCGGCCGGCGACCTTGCCGATTGCTGAAGAGATGGCGTTCTCTGTTGTCCGACAAGCAGGCTGAGCTACCTGGACCAGGGGAGAATATCCCAGCGCTCACCTGTTGCTCAAGAAAAGGAGGATTACCAACGATCTGGGCAAAAAACACATATTTGACCTGTGGACTAAAACAATTCAAAATTTGAACTGCTTTCAAAAATATTCACGCTGCCGACCCTTTCATGTGGCGCCCGACAGCCAGGCGCTGCACCCTACTATGCAGCGCCTTTGCCTTAGGCGTCACACCCCCGGCCAGCGTGGCAGCCCGGGGTCAGGCACGGCCCCACAACCAGCAGTGCACTGCCTAACCGCTAGGCGCCACACAGTGTAATGTGCAGCACCTATCGCTTGGGCGCCACACATGTAATGTGCAGCGCCCGGCCCTTAGGCGCTGCACCGTCTGTTTGTCACTTAGGCTGGCCCCACCCCCTCACCCCACCCACCCCCACCCCACGCACCCCCACCCCACCCACAACCTGAAGCTAAGCGTCCCCCTCTCCCCCCTCTCAAATCCTTCTCAAATCTTGCAAATCTTGAGTATTTGTCCGTGGATTTTGAAGCCAACCCCTCCCTTAAGGTAATCTCCTTTGATCCCCTTTTTTTTATCCATAGGAATTGTCACATTTACTCAAATCTTGCTAGTTTGGGGAAACCCTAGTTTTGGCTTGGATTTGGAAATTTGTGTTGAAACATGTTATGTTTTTTTGCTAATTTGGTAGGGTTAGGCTTCATACTATGCTAGGGTTAGGGTTATGTGTGTTTTTATGTTGGGGTTAGGATTATGCTATTGTTAGGGTTGTGGTTATTGTTAAGTGGGGGTTAGGGTTATTGTTTCATATTTATGTTAGGGCTTATGTATTTTGTGCAAATATTCGGTTAAGTACTTACTTGGTATATGTGTTTTATTATTATTGTTGGGATGGGAAGAACATGTGTTTATGTTCATCATGTGGATAAAGAGGCCTTTTTGAAAGGCAATGTTGAGCCGGACCCGGATGAGCTTCACATGGTGTTTGAGAGTAGTCCTAGCTATGCGGATGTCTTGGAACAAGTGAGGAAGGATTTGAATTGGATGGACCCAAGTGACGTTGCTGAGTTCGAGGGAAGGCATAATGTTGGTTTTGGAATGCACATCCGTTAGAATACAATGCATGTGAACTCCGAGCAACATTGGGTTGCATACAAGGAGACGGTTGCCGAATCTCTAGACAAGGCTCTTGAGTTATTTGCCTCCAAGAAGGTTGAGTCTAGTTTGCATTTGGACTTGAACTGGAACCCCTCCCCGTTGGTTGATAGTACTCTCCCACCCATGAATCAAGATCAAATGAGTGAACCACATTTGACGCAACAAGTTTGGCCAACATTGAGCCTGATTTCAAACAACCAAAATGAAGCTTTTCAAGAGGATAATGATGAGTACGAGGAGGATGACAACAAAGTTGATCTCCATGACAACAGTGTGGGTGATCTCGACCAATATCATGTGCAAGAGATAATGGACTATTCCATCCCTTTTTCCCATTCATATGCATCAGACTCGGATGATGATGGTCCCGATGAAGAAGTTGATGAGGAGGGGTTCACGCCGAAGGAGGCCGAAGCATTTAAGAACGTATTCCAGCGAGATGACAAGGCACCATTGTTCAAGGATCTTAGTCTCACGGATGAAGCCGTTGTAGATGGTGGAAAATGTATATCTCTTGGAGCTAGGCCAAGTTCTCACCGTGATTTGGAAGAGGGCAAGAACGGGATATTTCCCGGTTGTGAGTTTGATTCCTTCTTGGAATTGAAGATGTGGCTCGACAACTACTCGGTTACGCATTATCGTCCACATAGAATGGCCAACTCGGACGTCAATGTGTGTTACACGGTTAAATGTGAAGTGCCAAGATGTCCATGGATTGTGCGTGCAAGGCCATGAAAAGGAGGTTCCACTTGGCGCATAGTGAGTTGTCTACCAATTCACATGTGCCGGCACAAGAATGCGGATGGCGAGCTTGTGTACCAACAACACAAACAACTCACGTCCGAGTTCATCGCTTACAGGCTTTCCAACCAAATATCCACACTTCCAACAATGAGCACTAAGAGTGTCATTGACCTTGTGAAAGCCATCTTTCATTACAAGGTCAAGTACGGCAAGGCATGGAAGGCGAAGCAAGCCGCATTCAAGATGTTATATGGCAATTGGGAGGAATCATACAACCGGCTCCCTAGGTTGTTGTTAGCTAGGGCTGCCATAAACCCAGGCATGGTTTACGTGGTCGAGCCTCATGGTCACCAAACATTGATTCACAATGGGAGGATCGTCCGAGTATTTGGCCGTGCATTTTGGGCCTTTGAGCAATGCGTGAGGGCTTTTGAGCATTGTCAGCCTGTCATCACCATTGTTGGCACGTTCTTGACTGGACAATACAAGGGCATTATTTTGGTTGCAATAGCAAGTGATGCCAATAACTGGGTGTTGCCTTTGGCTTTCTCTTTGGTTGAGGTGAAGAACAATGATAAATAGGAGTGGTTCTTGCGTCAATTAAGAACAAGGGTATTACCCGCTGAAAAGGAAATTTGTGTCATATCGGATCGCCATCCAGGAATTCTAAACGCGGTGGTGGTTGACATTCCCGGTCATGAAAAGTTGCACCATCAATGGTGCATGAGGCACTTTTGTGCAAACTTTTATAGGGCATGTGGTATCAAGGAGTTGGCCGATGATCTTCAAGATTGTTGTCTCACTTTCTCCAATAGGCGGTTCACCAACTTGTACAATGCATTGCTCACACACAAGAAACTTGACCCCGGTGGTCTTGACTTACTCAATAGGAACATTGTAGAAAGGGATAAGTGGGCACGTGCTTTCGATGAAGATGGCCGGAGGTATGGTCAAATGACAAGCAACATGGCAAAATGCTTCAATAAGGTGCTCAAGGGTGTACGTGCATTACCCGTGACGTCAATATTTAAATACACATTTGACAAGTTGAACTTGTACTTTTTAAATTTCTCAATGGAGATGGATAAGCAGATTGCTGGTGAGAACAAGGAAAGGCACAAGTACAATTTCCCACCAAAGGTTTAATAATGGTTGGAATTTCAATCACGGAAGGCAGACTCCCAAGAAGTTGTACTATATGACGACAACGATTGGATGTTTGAAGTGAAAGAGCCTGGGGGAACCACGAACAATGGCCACCAACACGGAGGCCGGGCTTCCAAGGTCTCCCTAACACGGTGTGATTGTACTTGCATGAGGCCATCGTTGCTTCATCTCCCATGCTCGCACTTGTTGTACACATCCCGTGTTAGGAATGTGGACGTCAATCACCCTCTTATCATGCGGGATTCTGAGTTCTCAATCATGACGGTAAAGAATACATGGGCTCCCCGATTTCAGCCATACTTGGACCAATCACAATGGCCGGAGTATCATGGAGTTCAACTATGGCCAGACCCGGAATTGAAGGTCATTAGACAAGGAAGACGTAAGACAAAGCATCTTAGAGGTGACATGGACGGATGGGGCCGTAGTGGCGGTTGAGAATCCGGCACCAACCATCCAAGAGCCTCGTGAGCAATCCCATTGTGGGGAGTGCAATCATGGGGGACACAACACAAGAACTTGTCCCGAACCAAGAAAGAGATCAAATAAAAATGATGCAAGCACAAGCCAAGCAAATGGTATCCAACCAAGTCAACCAAGGAGTAGCCAACCAAGTCAAACAAGTGCCCAAGTGCCAAACCAATCAAATCAACCAAGCCAACAAGGAACTAGGCAACAAAGAGGGAGTCAACTAGGTCTTAGAAGAGGCTGTGGTGATGGTCTTGGCCGTGGTGGTGGTAGAGGCCGTGGTGATGGTCTTGGCCGTGGTGATGGTCACTAGTAGGAAAACACCTATTAGTCCCGGTTCGTAAGGGTCTTTAGTCCCGGTTCATGAACCGGGACTAATGGGTCGTTACTAATACCTCCACCCATTAGTCCCGGTTCAAACACGAACCGGGACCAATGTGCCTCCATGTGCCCTGTGCCCTGAGCCCAGTCAGGGGGGGCCTTTGGTCCCGGCTGGTGGCACCAATCGGGACCAAAAGTCCATGTTTTTTTAGAAAAGTGGCTGCTTTAGGGGTCTTGGGGGTTATTTTTAGGTTGTTATTAGCTAGCTAATAGAGAGAAGTGTCCTCTCTTATATCTTCCTCCTTGGTTTACCAACGCTGTTGCTATATATGTTCATTTCACCCGTTGATATAATAACTCATGCATGCTCGCATCATACATCATCATATATAATAACAAGTCCTACTAATCATGCATCATCATACAACTTCTACTTGTTATTAATAATAAGTCATACGATCATCATCCTCATAGTCATCGAACCCAACCCTACATAATTGTTCTTAGCACATGATCATCAGTATCAGGTAGGACCTAAACACCCTTAAGGTAAAATAGCATAAAACAATATAGACCCTGACTCTCCATTATGAAGAATGGCGATCATCCTGTCTCCAATTCTTGCCCTTCGCTGCTTTTTGCTTCCAAGAAGCTCCTTACGACTGTCCATACATTTTTTCCATTCTTTGATTGTGATGTCTCCACTTCTTTTAGAAACCCGGTATGGACAGTTGAGATTCGTAGGAAGAACTGGTTGTATGTTCAAAACATGAAGGGTATCGTGCGTATACATCAGATGAGGCACACAATCATTCGGTATTATCTGTTGAAAAACATAGTAATAACTTCGTAGTTAGCAATGATGTACTAGTTTTAGAAGTGTGCAAAAAGATGCACGGATGTCGTAATAGTAAAAAAATCTTACCAGGGTATCTCCATGGTAGTTACTGTAGTTCAACACGTGCACTAGTGGCACGTATTGACCATAATGTTGAGGAGTTTGATTGTCGATATTGTAATTCTCAAGATCAGTATAAAATGCGACCAGATGATTTTTCTCCTGATAAGTTAATTCGGAGCCTTCGATGTAGTAGGTTCTGTCTACCATCTTCCGCACATTCTTAGAAGAATGAAAATAAGCTGTCAATGGAAATAAGTTGTCAACTATTTTGAAATAAACAATATAAATTACTTAATAACTATGTTAAGCTCACATGGGGGAAGAATTGGAGGTGTATCCACAAGGACGCAAATTGAAGGTCTCTCTTGCTTAATTGTAGGATCACCAAGATCCATGGTGACAAGCATACCCTCATCAAAACCATACATCTTGCAAAGTGCTTCCCATTTTTTGCAACCAAAATGGGTTACACTCTGAGCATTGTACAACTTTACTTGAAAATCCACACCATGATGGGTACTTAGGATAATTTTTTTGGTTTCCATATTTTCATGGTCTTCAAAACCCATCCTCTCCAAGACATAGCGTCTTGCAAAGCATGGGATAAGCTAGTCAAATTGGAAAAGATGAAAAATACACGTTAAAATAGTTGAAGTCGTGCTTAATTACGAAAAAAACTATTGTCGTCGTTGCGTACCGTATGAACATTGAAGGTCTCCTCGAGGTTAATGCTGAAGCGCCGATCTTCGTCCAGCTCAATGAACCTGTCGCACATACCTCGGTCGTCGTGGCACCAGTCGCACTCCCCCGGGCGGTTTTCGTCGTCCGAGTACGACATTTCTGGCCTATGTTCATAATTCAAATATTAAACTAGATCATTATTATTAATCACGAGTTAACTATCGGTGATGTACGTAGCTCCTCCTTTCATTCCCGAGTGCATTATTACACCAAATTGTCTAGCACACGGAAATGAAGGAGAACTTATCCAATATGATCATTCAATAAGCAAAACCAAATCATAAAATAAAGTAGTATTCAAATTAGCATGCATTCAATAATTATAAGCAAAAGTACATCATCTCTTGGTGTCCGTACATCATCGAATATTATCACTAATATAGCATCACTAATACAACTAGAACCGTAGCGCCCGACGGGTATCGTCGCGGGCGGTGGACACCCAAAGATAAGGAACCATCACAGGATCATAACTCCAGTGAGATCCCTGAAGAACCTGCCAGGTATTGTTCTAACCTACCCTCCAATGCAACCATGTAGCGACGGACGTGCTCGTCCTCCTCGCTGACACGGTGACGTACCACCTTCGCGGTGTCCGGAAGTCTCAGCACCGTCACTGGCCCACGCGACCGCCACCAAATAAGGATCGGGTCAACAACGGACTGCCTCCTCACCAACCTACGTCCCCCGGAAGGTAGCACCTCCCAATACCAGCCCAGCGGAGCCCAGTCCCGAACATGGCCCTGATCAAGCAGGCCTCCACCGCCGAGTCGACGACGACGAGGATGCGGGATAGGCATCGCCGACGTCGATGCGGGAACTACTTCTATATATAGTCAAGTAGTTTTATTAATTAAATCAACTATCTAGTTCAACTACTAAGCACTTACTATAAATAAATAAAGTAGTACTTACTAAAAACAAACTACTTCTATATATAGTAAAATAAATTAGTTTATTAAATCAACTAGCTAGTTCAACTATATATGAAGCACTTACTACAAAAAAAATTAAATAGTACTTACTAAAAATAAACTAGTATTTTTCTAACTAATTATATTAAACACTTTCTCTTCTTATTTTTTTTCCTTTTTCTAAATACTATGAACAAAAAAATCATTAAAATTCTATGAACAAAATTAATTACACAATCTAAATATCACCAAAAAAATCTATTAACAATAATATCACCAAACATGCATATATATT
>NC_041381.1:664183367-664183826 GCF_002162155.2 Triticum dicoccoides
TACTTACTAAAAATAAACTAGTATTTTTCTAACTAATTATATGAAACACTTTCTCTTCTTATTTTTACCTTTTTCTAAATACTATGAACAAAAAAAATCATTAAAATTCTATGAACAAAATTAATTACACAATCTAAATATCACCAAAAAAATCTATTAACAATAATATCACCAAACATGCATATTCAACAATAATATCACCAAAAAAATCTATTAACAGAAAAAAATCTAACACAATATGAACAAATTAATTACACAATCTAAATTAACATACTATGAACTACATATCTAAATTACTACACATCTAATCTAACAAAAAAATCTATGAACTACAAAAAAATCTAAAAAAATCTAACAAAAATCATAAAAAGTTGCTCACGGCGACGGCGACGGAGAGGTGCGGCGCGGGGCAGCGACGGCGTCGGGGCGGCGCTGGCCTGGGCGGCGACGTCGGGGCGG
>NC_041381.1:664183987-664215272 GCF_002162155.2 Triticum dicoccoides
AGGAGGAGAGATCAAAGTGGGGATGCGGTTCTGAAATTTTCCTAAGTGCTAATTATATAGCAAAGGCTTTGGTCCCGGTTCGTGGCACAAACCGGGACCAATGCCCCCTTTAGTTTCGGTTGGTGGCACCAACCGGGACCAAAGGCCTCTTTTCAACAGCCCAAAGGGCGGGAAACAAAGACCTTTGGTCCCGGTTGGTGCCGCCAACCGGGACTAAAGATGGGAATTGGTCCCTGTTTGAGCCACCAACCGGGACTAAAGAGAGGCATTGGTCTCGGTTGGCGCCACCAACCGGTACCAATGGACCCGTCTAATTACTTATTTATTTTCTATAGCTGTTTTTTAGTTGATTCTTTCTGCAGCTGTTTTTTAGTCCCACCTCGCCAAGCGAGAGGCACTCGCAGCTGTTTATAAGCCCTGAGTGCAGAGACGATGAAGAAGAGGCTCAATGCTCACCTGCACGTTGGTTAGCTTCAAGCCTTGTGGAATAGGGTAGACTGCACGTAGCTATGTGCAGTGCAGTTGACACTATTCCGAAAGGCTTGAAGCAAATTAACGAGCATTGCGCCTCTTTTTTATTTTTAATGACTTTTTACAACTCAGAAATAAATAGAAAAAAAAATATATATAGCAGAAAAGAAAAAAAAACTATATAAAAAATTACTCAGAAATAAATAGAAGAAAAAGTAGTTGTGATTAACTTTACTAAAAAAATGAGCATAGATGCTTATTTTTAATGACTTATTACCACTCAGAAATAAATAGAAAAAAAGAAATGTAGCACAAAAGAAAAAAACTATATAAAAAACTACTCAGAAATAAATAAAGCAGAAAATAGTTTTGATTAACTTTACTAAAAAAATGAGCATAGATGCTTATTTTTGATGACTTATTACAGCTCAAAAATAAATAGAAGAAAAAATAGTTGTGATTAACTTTACTAAAAAATGAGCATAGATGCTTATTTTTAATGACTTATTACAACTCAGAAATAAAAAGAAAAATATAGCAGAACAGAAAAAAAACTATATAAAAAACTACTCAGAAATAAATAGAAGAAAAAATAGTTGTGATTAACTTTACTAAGAAAATGAGCTTAGATGCGCTTATAGAGAAAATTCAACCTAAATTCATAATAAATTTCTACTAACTTCAGAGAAATTTAGTATGAATTTAGGTCAAATTCCCTCTATAAGGGCATCTATTTTCATTTTGAGAGGAGCTCAATAAGGCAGAGAGGGAGGGGCTTATAAACCGGTGTGAGCCCCCTTCGGTTGGCGAGGTGGGACTAAACTCTGGCCGCATCGAGGACCAACCCTTTAGTCCCGGTTGGTGGTATGAACCGGGACTAATGGGCGGCCTTTCGTCCCGGTTCATACCTCCAACCGGGACCAATAGTGGTGGGCCAGGAGCGAGGACCATTGGTCCCGGTTCGTCCCACCAACCGGGACCAAAAGGTCCAGACGAACCGGGACCAATGGCCCACGTGGCCCGGCCGGCCCCCGGGGCTCACAAACCGGGTCCAATGCCCCCATTGGTCCCGGTTCTGGACTGAACCGGGACTAATGGGCTGGCCCTGCCTGGACCATTGCCCCCTTTTCTACTAGTGGGTCTAGGCCGTGGTGATGGTCTTGGCTGTGGTGGTGGTCTAGGCCGTGGTGGTGGTCTAGGTCATGGTGATGGCCTAGGCCTTGGTGGTGGCTATGGTCGTGGTGGTGATCTTGGCCTTGGCGGCGGCCGTAGTGGAGGAATGTTTTCTTGGCTCAATGGACCATTGTCGTATGTGACTTACTATTATCTTGTTATTTGGCTCAATGTTTGTGTTGTCATGTTGCATTGTGTGACTAACTATTATGTTGCCATTTTCCTAGGTATGGCGTCATCCCAACCCAACAAAGCAACAATGAAGGGGGTGGAGGACACAGAGGGGGGAGGTGAGATGTTGGGGTGGTGGGAGGAGGAAGAAGAAGAAGAAGAAGAGAGGAGGAAGAAGAAGGGACAAGGACCGTGACCTTCTTATGAACCAAGAGGACATGTCGAACAAGTGGGAGGACGCATCTTTGGACAAGGTGAAGGAGAAAGATGTCAACATCCCGCAATGTTGGTGTAGAGGTGTTTGCAAGGTGAAGGTGTCCACCAACCGAAAGAAGTGTTGGACGGAAGGGAGGAGATTTTTTGTATGCCCCAACTATGCTTATGATCGTGCGCTTCCAACTAATGCCTATGACCAACCACCGGTAAGCTAGAGAAGTAAAATGTTATTCTCAAATGTGTGTCAGCACTAACAAAAATTTTGTATGCAGTCACCGCCTCCTCTATGCAAGTATGTCACGTGGATAGATCATGAAGTGCCAGAAGATGTCCAAAAGGACCAATATCAAGATTGTCTTAGGCGCCAGCGATGGTTTGAAGAGGCTTGGAGGAAGAGCGTCGTCAAAAGGAGAGGATGGAGCGGAAGAAACGAGAGGAAGAGAGGGCACGCCAAGCGAAACTTGCTCATGAGAAGGACAAGGCAAGAAAGCTTGCAAAGGCTCGCAAGGCGCAAGAGGAGGATGAGGCACATGACAAGAAGGGGAAATGGCCTCGCTCGACTCAGTAGGGACTTTGCTTCAGTGCACTCGTCATGGAACCGGATGCATCCATGCCGTATTTGTCATGAACTATCTTCTAGGGCAAGAAGCTATTTGTCGTCAACTATGTCGTAGTAGGCCTAAATTTGTCATTTGTAATGAATATGTTGTGAACTTGTGAGGTTATGTGATATGTTGGTGAACTCTTAGTAGTGTGCTACTTGTGTTTGCGAAGTTGTAGTAATGTTTGAATTGTCCTAAGTGATGAACTCATCGGCATATTACTTGTGTTTGTTCAAATTGTTGTGTAGTTCAAGTTAATATAAGTGTTGTGATGTTCAAGTGAATTGAAAGTGCTACCAAAAGTGCTTCTGTTTCTGCAATTTTGCAGCTAATAGCACTGCAGCGCCCATGTCTCAGGCGCTGCACTATACTATGCAGCACCCAACAATTAGGCGTCACACAGTATAGTACAGCGCCTTACACTAACTTAGAATTTTTTTGGCAAGAAATGTTGTTGCAAAGCTTTTGTTGCTCTCAGGATCCACATCCAGATGTGCAGCACCTGAGGCCTGGGCGCTGCACTATACTGTGTGATGCCTGACCGTTGGGCGCTGCACAGTACAGTGCAGCGCTTGACGCTTGGGCGCTGCACTACTGTTAACTGTAGAAACAGAAGCTCTTTTGGCAGCAATTTCAATTCAAAATTATAGTGCAGTGCTGTAAACTATAGAAATTGAACAAACACAAGTAATAACTTCAACATCACATCATTTAGGATAATTCAAACAGTACTACAAGTTTGCAAACACAAGTACCACACTACTAAGTGTTCACGAACACATCACATAACCTCACAAGTTCATCAACCAAATGAAACGGCGACAAGTTCAGTTTCATAATAAAAATGACAAGCACTAATGCCTTGCGCGCGTGCTCCTGGTGCCACGCTTGCTGGCGATCTTCTTCCTCCTGCCAGGACGAGCCTCCTCTGCCTCCACTTCCTCCTCCACCTTATCATCCAAGCTCGCCATCCGTGAGCTCCCTGCGACCACCTTTGGGTTGCCTCTGTTGTCAAAGTCGGTGGGCGTATACCAGCGTATGGGCTGCCTACGCTTGAACATGTATGCAGACCGAACTTGAGCGTCCACCAAAGTAATGTCATCATCAATCTCATCAGCCTATCACACAATCAAACAATATGGTAAAGACCAGCGTCGTAATCAAGTGAGAATTATATCTAAAAGATTAGTCATACCTCTTGGGTGACCGCACCCTCATCATCCAGATAAGCATGTGAAGAACTCACATCGTCCCCCTCATGGTGAGATAAGGGGAATGATGGTGTACCAGACCTAGAGGCAGATGGTTCATCATATTCTGGGTCATGGAAACCGAGAAGGTTCGATAACCGCCTTAACTTCTGGGCCTGGCACTGTAACATGAACAAGTGTATAAGATACCAAACTCCAGAAGATATGTAACATGGGCACATGAGTGTGTTATGTACCTGGAGAAATTTCTGTAGTGGACCTTCATCATTGCCTTCTCCAACCGATGTCTTCTCCAGAATAGACTGGCTTTCATCAGCTGATTTCTTGATCTGGTTACGCTGCGGATGAGAACGAAGTAACACATTAGCCATTTAAACATGTGTAATACGACAAATGGGAAAGTAAAGAAGGGAACACTTTACCACATAGTTAATCACCGGAATAGCAGGGACTCCTAGCCCTTCCGTGACATCTTTGTTGTACTTCCCCTTCGATAGATCCTCAAAGTTTACGGGTTCTTCAAGAATATCCTCATTGTATGCCGGTGGGCATATCTCAACTCGAGTATTTTCAAGAAGCCATCGTAGGTAGTTATCGAAAGCAAGTGAGCTATGCTCAGGAAGCTGGGCGCGTGCACTGTTACGAGCTTGTTCCACACAAAGATGGAAGCGGGTAACATACGAAGCATGATGCTTGTCCCAGTCCTTTATCTTCCGCTGCTTTCTCCTGTCCAACCTGCATGGTAGAAAACCAAACATTAGCACAATCAAGGAGTGGCGATGCTTAGTTAATATAGTTCATGCTCTCTTACCTATGAAGTGATTTGTCCGTGTCCACCCAATCCGGCGGGTGAGGCTGGAACAGACCAAACTGACGATACACACGATGTGGCAAGTGAAGCTCAACCGCCCAGTTGCATATCAGTGGGCACTGCATGAGCCAAAGATCCCTATCCCGCAAGCACATCGGGTTGATGGCAAACTCTGGAGTGTACCCTACTTTGTCATTGGCCCCATATGGCTGCCATTGCACCTATGAAATAGGACAACAACGCAACATTGATGACAATTATTCAGGCAAGCATGAGAAATGACTGAAGTAATGTCCTCATTACCTGCTCAGGCGTAAACGTGTCCAACTAGGCAATGTACTTTTGGTACATGAGATTGACATCGTTCGTCATCTCGGAAACCACATCCCACTTGTAAGCCCAAGTGGGGCGCCGTAATTCGTCATCTTCATCCCAAGGATTAAACTTTACGCTCTTTGGGCGTCCAACAGGCAGACACTCCTAGCTCCATACAGAAAGTAGAAGCATATTACCACCAATGCCTGCCTTATCTGTGATCCTGCAACACGCATCGTTCGGCTACATATGAAAGAAAACAATGTTAACTTGACAGCAAGGTTGCATTGTTAATGAAGAACTGAGTTGATAACAAAACAAACCAACTACCTGTTGGTACAAGTAGGAAAGAGTCGCCGAACCCCAGCTCCATCTGCTATCGAAGACGGTCAATGCCTTCAGCCACATCCATGGAACGTTCTTACCCGTGGAGTCACGAAACAAAATCCTCGAGACAACGTACCACATATAGACACGAGCGTGTGTCTGGATCACATCATCAGTGGCATCCGCAGGGCAATGGGCAAAGTGTTGGGGAACATAGCATGCAATTTCAAAAAAATTCCTACGATCAGGCAAGATCTATCTAGGAGATGCAGAGCAACGAGACAGGGAGAGTGTGTCCATGTACCCTCGTAGACCGAAAGTGGAGGCGTTAGATTAACGCGGTTGATGTACTCAAACGTCTTCACGATCCAACCGATCTAAGTACCGAATGTACGGCACCTCTGTGTTCAGCACACGTTCAGCTCGATGACATCCCTCGAACTCTTAATCTAACAGAGGGTTGAGGGAGAGTTCCATCAGCACGACAGTGTGGCGACGGTGATGGCACTGTGATCCGCGCAGGTCTTCGCCTAAGCCCTACGACTCTATGATCGGAGGAGTAAACTGTGGAGGGGGGCACCACACACGACTAAGAGAATTCTTGGTGTGCCTTTGGGGTGCCCCCCACCCAAGTATATAAAGGACGGGGGAGAGAGGCCGGCGGCCAAGAGGGGCGCGCCATGGGGGGACTCCTACTTGGACTCCTAGTCCAAGTAGGATTCGCCCCCCTTTTCCTTTCTTCCACCAGAGGGAATAGGAAGGAGAGGGAGAGGGAAAGGGAAGGGGGGAGCCGCCCCTCCTCCTTGTCCTATTTGGACTCCCTAGGAGGGGGGCACGCGGCCAACCCCCGCGGGCTTCCCTCTCTCTCCCTTAGGCCCATGTTGGCCCAACACTCCCCCAGGGGGTTCCGGTAACCCCTCGGTACTCCGGTAAAATACCCGAATTACTCGGAACCATTCCGATGACCGAATACTACCTTCCAATATATGAATCTTCACCTCTCGGCCATTTCGAGACTCCTCGTCATGTCAGTGATCTCATCTAGGACTCCGAACAAACTTCGGTCACCAAAACACATAACTCATAATACAAATCGTCATCGAATGTTAAGCGTCCGGACCCTATGGGTTCAAGAACTATGTAGACATGACCGAGACACATCTCTGGTCCATAGCCAATAGCGGAACCTGGATGCTCATATTGGTTCCTACATATTCTACGAAGATCTTTATCGGTCAAATCGCATAACAACACACGCCATTCCCTTTGTCATCGGTATGTTACTTGCCCGAGATTCGATCGTCGGTATCCTCATACCTAGTTCAATCTTGTTACAGGCAAGTCTCTTTACTTGTTCCGTAATGCATCATCCCGTAGCTAACTCATTCGTGATATTGCTTGCAAGGCTTATAGTGATGTGCATTACCAAGAGGGCCCAGAGATACCTCTCCGATACACGGAGTGACAAATCCTAATCTTGATCTATGCCAACTCAACAAACACCTTCGGAGACACCTGTAGAGCATCTTTATAATCATCCAGTTACGTTGTGAAGTTTGATAGCACACAAAGTGTTCCTCCGATATTTGGGAGTTGCATAATCCCATAGTCAGAGGAATATGTATAAGTCATGAAGAAAGCAATAGCAATAAAACTAAACGATCATTATGCTAGGTTAACGGATGGGTCTTGTCCATCACATCATTCTCTAATGATGTGATCTCGTTCATCAAAGGACAACACATGTCTATGGTTTTGGAAACTTAACCATCTTTGATAACGAGCTAGTCAAGTAGAGGCATACTAGGGACACTCTGTTTTATCTATGTATTCACACATGTACTAAGGTTCCGGTTAATACAGTTTTAGCATGAATAATAAACATTTATCATGATATATGGAAATATAAATAACAACTTCATTATTGCCTCTAGGGCTTATTCCTTTTTTCTTGAAACTAGTGGTCTTGTTAACCATCAACACTTGATGCTCCTTCTTAATTTCTACCTCCGCAGCCTTTAGCATCGTGAAGATCTCGAGAATTGTCTTTTCCATCCCTTGCATATTATAGTTCATCACGAAGCCTTTAATCTTGGTTTTAGTGATTGAAGAACTCTGCCAATGACACTATTATCAGGGAGATTAACTCCCAGCTGAGTCAAGTGGTTGTGGTTACCCAGACATTCTGAGTATGTGTTCACTGACGGAACTATTCTCCTCCATTTTGCAGCTATAGAACTTGTTGGAGACTTCATATCTCTCAACTCGGCCATTTGCTTGAAATATTAACTTCAACTCCTGGAACATCTCCTATGCTCCATGACGTTCAAAACATCTTTGTAGTACCGATTCTAAGCCGTAAAGGATGGCACACTGAACTATCGAGTAGTCATCAGCTTTGCTCTGCCAGACGTTCATAACGTCCGGAGTTGCTCCTGTAGCGTGTCTTGCACCTAGCGGTGCTTCCAGGATGTAATTCTTCTGTGCAGCAATGAGGATAATCCTCAAGTTACGGACCCAGTCCGTGTAGTTGCTACCATCATTTTTCAACTTAGCTTTCTCTAGGAACGCATTAAAATTCAAGGGAACGGTAGCACGGGCCATTGATCTACAATAACATAGATATGCAAAAAACTATCAGGTACTAAGTTCAAGATAAATTAAAGTTCAATTAATCATATTACTTAAGAACCCCCACTTAGATAGACATCCCTCCAGTCATCTAAATGATCACGTGATCCATATCAACTAAACCATGTCCGATCATCACGTGAGATGGAGTAGTTTTCAATGGTGAACATCACTATGTTGATCATATCTATTATATGATTCATGTTCGACCTTTCGGTCTCAGTGTTCTGAGGCCATATCTGCATATGCTAGGCTCGTCAAGTTTAACCCGAGTATTCTGCACGTGCAAAACTAGCTTGCACCCGTTATATGTGAACGTGAGCTTATCACACCCGATCATCATGTTGTTGGAAATATGCCCTAGAGGCAATAATAAATTGATTATTATTATATTTCCTTGTTCATGATAATCGTTTATTATCCATGCTAGAATTGTATTGATAGGAAACTCAGATACATGTGTGGATACATAGACAACACCATGTCCCTAGTAAGCCTCTAGTTGACTAGCTCGTTAATCAATAGATGGTTACGGTTTCCTGACCATGGACATTGGATGTCGCTGATAACGGGATCACATCATTAGGAGAATGATGTGATGGACAAGACCCAATCCTAAGCCTAGCACAAGATCATGTAGTTCGTATGCTAAAGCTTTTCTAATGTCAAGTATCATTTCCTTAGACCATGAGATTGTGCAACTCCCGGATACCATAGGAGTGCTTTGGGTGTGCCAAACGTCACAACGTAACTGGGTGGCTATAAAGGTACACTACGGGTATCTCTGAAAGTGTCTGTTGGGTTGGCACGAATCGAGATTGGGATTTTGTCACTCCGTGTAAACGGAGAGGTATCTCTGGGCCCACTCGGTAGGACATCATCATAATGTGCACAATGTGACCAAGGGGTTGATCACGGGATGATGTGTTACGGAACGAGTAAAGAGACTTGCCGGTAACGAGATTGAACAAGGTATCGGTATACCGACGATCGAATCTCGGGCAAGTAAAATACCGCTAGACAAAGGGAATTGTATACGGGATTGATTGAGTCCTTGACATCGTGGTTCATCCGATGAGATCATCGTGGAACATGTGGGAGCCAACATGGGTATCCAGATCCCGCTGTTGGTTATTGACCGGAGAACATCTCAGTCATGTCTGCATGTCTCCCGAACCCGTAGGGTCTACACACTTAAGGTTCGATGACGCTAGGGTTATAAAGGAAGTTTGTATGTGGTTACCGAATGTTTTTCGGAGTCCCGGATGAGATCCCGGACGTCACGAGGAGTTCCGGAATGGTCCGGAGGTAAAGATTTATATATAGGAAGTCCTGTTTCGGCCATCGGGACAAGTTTCGGGGTCATCGGTATTGTACGGGGACCACCGGAAGGGTCCCGGGGGCCCACCGGGTGGGGCCACCTGCCCCGGGGGGCCACATGGGCTGTAGGGGGTGCGCCTTGGCCTACATGGGCCAAGGGCACCAGCCCCTAGAGGCCCATGCGCCAAGATAAAGGAAAAAGGGGAGAGTCCTAAAAGGGGAAGGCACCTCCGAGGTGCCTTGGGGAGGATGGACTCCTCCCCCCTCCTTAGCCGCACCCCTTTCTTGGAGTAGGGGGCAAGGCTGCGCCTCCCCCTTCTCCCCTGCCCCTATATATAGTGGAGGGGAGGGAGGGCATCCATACCTGAGCCCTTGGCGCCTCCCACCCTCCCGTGACACCTCCTCCTCTCCCGTAGGTGCTTGGCGAAGCCCTGCAGGATTGCCACGCTCCTCCATCACCACCACGCCGTTGTGCTGCTGCTGGATGGAGTCTTCCTCAACCTCTCCCTCTCTCCTTGCTGGATCAAGGCATGGGAGACATCGTCGAGCTGTACGTGTGTTGAACGCGGAGGTGCCGTCCGTTCGGCACTAGGATCATCGGTGATCTGAATCACGACGAGTACGACTCCATCAACCCCGTTCACTTGAACGCTTCCGCTTAGCGATCTACAAGGGTATGTAGATGCACTCCCCTTTCTACTCGTTGCTGGTCTCTCCATAGATAGATCTTGGTGTTACGTAGGAAAATTTTGAATTTCTGCTACGTTCCCCAACAGTGGCATCATGAGCTAGGTCTATTGCGTAGATTCTTTGCACGAGTAGAACACAAAGTAGTTGTGGGCGTCGATATTGTTCAATATGCTTGCCGTTACTAGTCTTATCTTGATTCGGCGGCATCGTGGGATGAAGCGGCCCGGACCAACCTTACACGTACGCTTACGTGAGACCGGTTCCACCGACAAACATGCACTAGTTGCATAAGGTGGCTGGCGGGTGTCTGTCTCTCCCACTTTAGTCGGATCGGATTCGATGAAAAGGGTCCTTATGAAGGGTAAATAGCAATTGGCATATCACGTTGTGGTTCATGCGTAGGTAAGAAACGTTCTTGCTAGAAACCTATAGCATCCACGTAAAACATGCAAACAACAATTAGAGGACGTCTAACTTGTTTTTGCAGGGTATGCTATGTGATGTGATATGGCCAAAAAGGATGTGATGAATGATATATGTGATGTATGAGATTGATCATGTTCTTGTAATAGGAATCACGACTTGCATGTCGATGAGTATGACAACCGGCAGGAGCCATAGGAGTTGTCTTTATTTATTTGTGACCTGCGTGTCAACTTAAACGTCATGTAATTACTTTACTTTATTGCTAACCGTTAGCCATAGTAGTAGAAGTAGTCGTTGGCGTGACAACTTCATGAAGACACGATGATGGAGATCATGATGATGGAGATCATGGTGTCATGCCGGTGACGATGATGATCATGGAGCCCCGAAGATGGAGATCAAAAGGAGCAAAGTGATGATGGCCATATCATGTCACTATTTGATTGCATGTGATGTTTATCATGTTTATACATCTTATTTGCTTAGAACGACGGTAGTAAATAAGATGATCCCTTACAACAATTTCAAGAAGTGTTCTCCCCTAACTGTGCACCGTTGCGACAGTTCGCTGTTTCAAAACATCACGTGATGATCGGGTGTTTTATTCAGACGTTCAAATACAACGGGTGTTGACGAGCCTAGCATGTACAGACATGGCCTCAGAACACATGCAAAACACTTAGGGTTAACTTGACGAGCCTAGCATGTACAGACATGGCCTCGGAACACGGAGACCGAAAGGTCGAACATGAGTCGTATAGAAGATACGATCAACATGAAGATGTTCACCGATGATGACTAGTCCGTCTCACGTGATGATCGGACACGGCCTAGTTTGACTCGGATCATGTAATCACTTAGATGACTAGAGGGATGTCTATCTGAGTGGGAGTTCATAAGATGAACTTAATTATCCTGAACATAGTCAAAAGACCTTTTGCAAATTATGTCGTAACCTCGCGCTGTAGTTCTACTGTTTAGATATGTTCCTAGAGAAAAATTAGTTGAAAGTTGATAGTAGAAATTATGCGGACTAGGTCCGTAAACTGAGGATTGTCCTCATTGCTTCATAGAAGGCTTATGTCCTTAATGCACCGCTCAGTGTGCTGAACCCCAAATGTGGTTTGTACATGTTTTGATAACTACGTGATAGTTCAGTGAAACGGTTTAGAATTGAGGCACCAAAGACGTTTTTTTGAAATGTCGCGGAACATATGAGATGTTTCGAGGGCTGAAATTGGGATTTCAGACTCGTGCCCACGTCAAGAGGTATGAGACCTCCGACGATTTTCTTAGCCTGCAAACTAAGGGAGAAAAGCTCAATCGTTGAGCTTGTGCTCAGATTGTCTGAGTGCGACAATCACTTGAATCGAGTGGGAGTTGATCTTCCAGATAAGACGGTGATGGTTCTCCAAAGTCACTGCCACCAAGCTACTAGAGCTTCGTGATGAACTATAACATATCAGGGATAGATATGATGATCCTTGAGGTATTCGCGATGTTTGACACCGCGAAAGTAGAAATCAAGAAGGAGCATCAATTGTTGATGGTTGTGAAACCACTAGTTTCAAGAAGGGCAAGGGCAAGAAGGGATACTTCATGAAACGGCAAATCAGCTGCTGCTCTAGTGAAGAAACCCAAGGTAAAACCCAAACCCGAGACTAAGTGCTTCTGTAATAAGGGGAACAACCACTAGAGCAGAATTACCCTAGATACTTGGTAGATAAGAAGGCTGGAAAGGTCGTTAGAAGTATATTGGATATACATTGTGTTAATGTGTACTTTGCTAGTACTCCTAGTAGCACCAGGGTATTAGATACCGGTTCAGTTGCTAAGTGTTAGTAACTCGAAATAAAAGCTACGGAAGGAAACGGAGACTAGCTAAAGGTGAGCTAACGATATGTGTTGGAAGTTTTTCCAAGCTTGATATGATCTAACATCGCACGCTCCCTCTACCATCAAGATTAGTATTAAACCGGAATAAGTGCTCTTGCACCTAAAGGAATGGTTTATTGAATCTCGATCGTAGTGATACACATTTTCGTGCCAAAAGATATAAGATAGTAATGATAGTACCACCTACTTGTGGCACTGCCATGTAAGTCATATTGGTATAAAACGCATGAAGAAGCTCCATGTTGATGGATGTTTGGACTCACTCGTTTTTGAAAAATGTGAGACATGCGAACCATGTCTATTGGTGTATATGCATGAAGAAACTCCATGCTAATGGACCGTTTGAACTCACTTGATTTTGAATCACTTGGGACATGCAAATCATACCACATGGGCAAGATGACTGAAAAGCCTCATTTTCAGTAAAATGGAACAAGATAGCAACTTGTTGGAAGCAACACATTTTGATGTGTGCAGTCCAATGAGTGCTGAGGCATGCAGTGAACATCGTTATGTTCTTACTTCACAGATGATTCGAGTAGATGTTGAGTATATTTACTTGATGAATCACGAGTCTGAATTATTGAAAGGTTCAAGTAATTTCAGTGTGAAGTTGAAAGATCGTCGTGACAAGAGGATAAAAGATCTATGATATGATCATAGAGATGAATATCTGAGTTACGAGTTTTGGCACACAATTAAGACATTGTGGAAATTGTTTCATAATTAATACCGCCTGGAACACCATAGTGATGGTGTGTCCGAACATCATAGTTCCACCCTATTGGATATGGTGCATACCATGATGTCTCTTATCGAGTTACCACTATCGTTCATGGGTTAGGCATTAGAGACAACCACATTCACTTTAAATAGGGCACCACATAATTTCGTTGAGACGACACCGTATGAACTATGGTTTGGAGAAACCTAAGTTGTCGTTTCTTAAAAGTTTGGGGCTGCGACGCTTATATGAAAAAGTTTCAGGTTGATAAGCTCGAACCCAAAGCGGATGAAATGCATCTTCATAAGACACCCAAAACAGTTGGGTATACCTCCTAATTCAGATCCGAAAGCAATATGGATTGTTTCTAGAATCGGGTCCTTTCTCGAAGAAAAGTTTCTCTCGAAAGAATTGAGTGGGAGGATGGTGGAGACTTGATGAGGTTATATGAACCGTCACTTCAACAAGTGTGTAGCAGGGTACAGGAAGTTGTTCCTGTGGCACCTACACCAATTGAAGTGGAAGCTTATGATAGTGATCATGAAGTTTCGGATCAAGTCACTACCGAACCTCGTAGGGTGACAAGGATACGTACTACTTCAGAGTGGTACAGTAATCCTGTCTTAAAGGCCATGTTGCTAGACAACAATGAACCTACGAGCTATGGAGAAGCGATGGTGGGCCCAAATTCCGACAAATGGTTAGAAGCCATAAAATCCGAGATATGATCCATGTACGAAAACAAAGTGTAGACTTTGGCAGAACAACTCGATGGTCGTAAGGCTGTTGAGTGCGGATGGATTTTGAAAGGAAGACAGACAATGATGGTAAGTGTCACCATTGAGAAAGCTCGACTTGTCGTTAAGATGTTTTTTCGACAAGTTCAAGGAGTTGACTACGATGAGACTTTCTCACTCGTAGTGATGCTAAGAGTCTGTTGGAATTATATTAGCAATTACTGCATTATTTATGAAATCTTGCAGATAGGATGTCAAAACATTGTTTCCTCGACGATTCTTGAGGAAAGGTTGTATGTGATACAACCGAAAGGTTTTGTCTATCCTGAAATATGCTAATAAGTATGCAAAGCTCCAACAATCCTTATGAGGACTGGAGTGAGCATCTCGGAGTTGGAATGTATGCTTTGATGATGATCAAAGATTTTGGGTGTATACAAAGTTTATGAGAAACTTGTATTTCCAAAGAAGTGAGTGGGAGCACTATAGAATTTATGATGAGTATATGTTGTTGACATATTAATGATCAGAAATGACGTAGAATTTCTGGAAAGCATATAGGGTTATTTGGAAAGTGTTTTTCAATGGAAAGCCTGGATCAAGCTACTTGAACATTGAGCATCAAGATCTATAAGGATAGATCAAAACGCTTAATAGTACTTTCAAATGAGCACATGCCTTGACGTGATCTTGAAGGTGTTCAAGATGGATCAGTCAAAGAAGGAGTTCTTGCCTGAGTTGTAAGGTATGAAGTTTAGACTTAAAGCTCGACCATGGCAGAATAGAGAGAAAGGAACGAAGGTCATCCCCTATGCTTAAGACATAGGCTCTACAGTATGCTGTGCTGTGTACCGCACCTGAAGTGTGTTTTACCATGAGTCAGTCAAGGGGTACAAGAGTGATCCAAGAATGGATCACAGGACAGCGGTCAAAGTTATCCTTAGTAACTAGTGGACTAAGGAATTTTCTCAATTATGGAGGTGGTAAAAGAGTTCGTCGTAAAGGGTTACGTCGATGCAAGCTTAACACCTATCCGGATAACTCTGAGTAGAGATACCGGATACGTATAATGGAGCAACAATTTAGAATAGCTCCAAGTAGAACAGTTATTTGGAATAGCTCCAAATAGAACGTGGGAGCTGCATCTAGGAGATGACACAGAGATTTGTAAAGCACACACGGATCTGAAAGGTTCAGACCCGTTGACTATAACCTCTCTCACAAGCATAACATGATCAAACCCAGAACTCATCGAGTGTTAATCACATGGTAAATGTGAACCATATTATTGACTCTAGTAAACTCTTTGGGTGTTAGTCACATGGGGATGTGACCTTGAGTGTTAATCACATATCGATGTGAACTAGATTATTGACTCTAGTGCAAGTGGGAGACTGTTGGAAATATGCCCTAGAGGCAATAATAAATTGATTATTATTATATTTCCTTGTTCATGATAATCGTTTATTATCCATGCTAGAATTGTATTGATAGGAAACTCAGATACATGTGTGGATACATAGACAACACCATGTCCCTAGTAAGCCTCTAGTTGACTAGCTCGTTAATCAATAGATGGTTACGGTTTCCTGACCATGGACATTGGATGTCGTTGATAACGGGATCACATCATTAGGAGAATGATGTGATGGACAAGACCCAATCCTAAGCCTAGCACAAGATCATGTAGTTCGTATGCTAAAGCTTTTCTAATGTCAAGTATCATTTCCTTAGACCATGAGATTGTGCAACTCCCGGATACCATAGGAGTGCTTTGGGTGTGCCAAACGTCACAACGTAACTGGGTGGCTATAAAGGTACACTACGGGTATCTCTGAAAGTGTCTGTTGGGTTGGCACGAATCGAGATTGGGATTTTGTCACTCAGTGTAAACGGAGAGGTATCTCTGGGCCCACTCGGTAGGACATCATCATAATGTGCACAATGTGACCAAGGGGTTGATCACGGGATGATGTGTTACGGAACGAGTAAAGAGACTTGCCGGTAACGAGATTGAACAAGGTATCGGTATACCGACGATCGAATCTCGGGCAAGTAAAATACCGCTAGACAAAGGGAATTGTATACGGGATTGATTGAGTCCTTGAGATCGTGGTTCATCCGATGAGATCATCGTGGAACATGTGGGAGCCAACATGGGTATCCAGATCCCGCTGTTGGTTATTGACCGGAGAACATCTCAGTCATGTCTGCATGTCTCCCGAACCCGTAGGGTCTACACACTTAAGGTTCGATGACGCTAGGGTTATAAAGGAAGTTTGTATGTGGTTACCGAATGTTTTTCGGAGTCCGGGATGAGATCCCGGACGTCACGAGGAGTTCCGGAATGGTCCGGAGGTAAAGATTTATATATAGGAAGTCCTGTTTCGGCCATCGGGACAAGTTTCGGGGTCATCGGTATTGTACCGGGACCACCGAAAGGGTCCCGGGGGCCCACCGGGTGGGGCCACCTGCCCCGGGGGGGCACATGGGCTGTAGGGGGTGCGCCTTGGCCTACATGGGCCAAGGGCACCAGCCCCTAGAGGCCCATGCGCCAAGATAAAGGAAAAAGGGGAGAGTCCTAAAAGGGGAAGGCACCTCCGAGGTGCCTTGGGGAGGATGGACTCCTCCCCCCTCCTTAGCCGCACCCCTTTCTTGGAGTAGGGGGCAAGGCTGCGCCTCCCCCTTCTCCCCTGCCCCTATATATAGTGGAGGGGAGGGAGGGCATCCATACCTGAGCCCTTGGCGCCTCCCTCCCTCCCGTGACACCTCCTCCTCTCCCGTAGGTGCTTGGCGAAGCCCTGCAGGATTGCCACGCTCCTCCATCACCACCACGCCGTTGTGCTGCTGCTGGATGGAGTCTTCCTCAACCTCTCCCTCTCTCCTTGCTGGATCAAGGCATGGGAGACATCGTCGAGCTGTACGTGTGTTGAACGCGGAGGTGCCGTCCGTTCGGCACTAGGATCACCGGTGATCTGAATCATGACGAGTACGACTCCATCAACCCCGTTCACTTGAACGCTTCCGCTTAGCGATCTACAAGGGTATGTAGATGCACTCCCCTTTCTACTCGTTGCTGGTCTCTCCATAGATAGATCTTGGTGTTACGTAGGAAAATTTTGAATTTCTGCTACGTTCCCCAACACATGTGGTGTCTCGGCATGACGAACTGTAGCAATGGTGCATACTCAGGGAGAACACTTGTACCTTGAAATTTAGTGAGGGATCATCTTATAATGCTACCGCCCTACTAAGAAAATAAGATGCATAAAGGATAAACATCGCATGCAATCAAAATATGTGACATGATATGGCCATCATCATCTTGTGCCTTTGATCTCCATCTCCAAAGCACCGTCATGATCTCCATCGTCACCGGCTTGACACCTTGATCTCCATCATAGCGTCGTTGTTGTCTCACCAACTATTGCTTCCACGACTATCGCTACCACTTAGTGATAAAGTAAAGCAATTACATGGCGATTGCATTTCATACAATAAAGCGACAACCATAAGGCTCCTGCCAATTGCCGATAACTTCTACAAAACATGATCATCTCATACAACAATTTATATCTCATCACGTCTTAACCATATCACATCACAACATGCCCTGCAAAAACAAGTTAGACGTCCTCTACTTTGTTGTTGCAAGTTTTACGTGGCTGCTACGGGCTTCTAGCAAGAACCGTTCTTACCTACACATCAAAATCACACCGATTTTTTGTCAAGTGTTCTATTTTAACCTTCAACAAGGACCGGTCGTAGTTAAACTCGATTCAACTAAAGTTGGACAAACTGACACCCACTAGCCAGTTGTGCACGAAGCACGTCGGTAGAACCAGTCTCATGAACGCGGTCATGTAATGTTGGTCCGGGCCACTTCATCCAACAATACCGCCGAATCAAAGTAAGACGTTGGTGATAAGCAGTATGATTATTATCGCCCCCAACTCTTTGTGTTCTACTCGTGCATATCATCTACGCATAGACCTGGCTCTGATACCACTGTTGGGGAACGTAGCATGTAATTTCAAAAAATTTCCTACAATCATGCAAGATCTATCTAGGAGATGCATAGCAACGAGATAGGGAGAGTGTGCCCACGTACCCTCGTAGACCGAAAGCAGAAGCGTTAGATTAATGCGGTTGATGTAGTCGGATGTCTTCATGATCCAATCGATCCAAGTACCGAACGTACGACACCTCCGTGTTCAGCACATGTTTAGCTCAATGACGTCCCTCAAACTCTTGATCCAGTAGAGGATTGAGGGAGAGTTCCGTCAGCACGACGGTGTGGCGACGGTAATGGTGATGTGATTCACGCAGGGCTTCACCTAAGCACTACGACGCTATGACCGGAGGAGTAAACCGTGGAGGGGGGCACCGCACACAGCTAAGAGATTTCTTGGTGTGCCTTTGTGGTGCCCCACGCCCACGTATATAAAGGAGGGGGGAGAGAGGCTAGCGGCCAGGAGGGGCGCGCCATGGTGGGTCCTACTTGGACTCCTAGTACAAGTAGGATTCGCCCCTCCCCCCTTTTCCTTTCTTCCACCGGAGGGAATAGGAAGGAGAGGGAGAGGGAAAGGAAAGGGGGGAGCCGCCCCCTCCTCCTTGTCCTATTAGGACTCCATAGGAGGGGGCGTGCAGCCAACCCCCGCGGGCTTCCATCTCTCTCCCTTAGGCCCATGTTGGCCCAACACTTCCCCGGGGGGGGGGGGGTCCGATAAACCCTCGGTACTTCGGTAAAATACCATAATTATTCGGAACCATTCCGATGATCGAATACTACCTTCCAATATATGAATCTTTACCTCTCGACCATTTCAAGACTCCTCGTCATGTCCGTTATCTCATCCGGGACTCTGAACAAACTTCGGTCATCAAAACACATAACTCATAATACAAATCGTCATCAAACGTTAAGCGTGTGGACCCTACAGGTTTGCGAACTATGTAGACATGATCGAGACACATCTCCGGTCAATAACCAATAGCAGAACCTGGATGCTCATATTGGTTCCTACATATTCTATGAAGATCTTTATCGGTCAAACCGCATAACAACATACGTCATTCCTTTTGTCATCGGTATGTTACTTGCCCGGGATTCGATCGTCAGTATCCTAATACCTAGTTCAATATTGTTACTGGCAAGTCTCTTTACTTGTTCCGTAATGCATCATCCCGTAACTAACTCATTAATTATATTGCTTGCAAGGCTTATAGTGATGTGCATTACCGAGAGGGCCCAGAGATACCTCTCTGATACACGGAGTGACAAATCCTGCCAACTCAACAAACACCTTCAGAGACACCTATAGAGCATTTTTATAATCACCCAGTTATGTTGTGACGTTTGATAGCACACAAAGTGTTCCTCCGGTATTTGGGAGTTGCATAATCTTATAGTCAGAGGAATATATATAAGTCATGAAGAAAGCAATAGCAATAAAACTAAACGATCGTTATGTTAAGCTAACAGATGGGTCTTGTCCATCACATCATTCTCTAATGATGTGATCCCGTTCATCAAATGACAACACATGTCTATAGTTTAGAAAACTTAACCATCTTTGATTAACGAGCTAGTCAAGTAGAGGCATACTAGGGACACTATGTTTTATCTATGTATTCACACATGTGCTATGTTTCCGGTTAATACAATTCTAGCATGAATAATAAACATTTATCATGATATAAGGAAATATAAATAACAACTTTATTATTGCCTCTAGGGCATATTTCCTTCACAAAGTTCCTTTGAATCCACGTGAAAACAGCTCCGACTGCTTTCCTTTCCTTCTTCTTCTTCTCCTGTTCTCCCTCCTCTACATCAGCCTCAGCCTCGGTAGGAGCCATACCGATAAGAGCAGTCATCTTCTGGCACCACCCTTCAGAATTGGTGCTCATACAGAGAGGCCTCCCGTTGATAGCAACACCGGTGATCAAGGAGACATCCTCGAGCGTCACGGTCATCTCCCCAGTTTGAAGATGGAAACTGTGCATCTCCGGCCTCCACCGATCAGCAAGAGCGGACACCAATGGAGCGTTAAGGTTCGGTGTGGACCAGTTGACCAACTGAATCCACAGGAGGAGTCCTGCCTCCTGGATGTACGGTGTGTACCGCTCATCGTACGGCATGGCAGGACCAGAGACCCCATGATATCGAATCTTCAAAGGTTCAAGCTTCTGCAAAAAACAAGTAATGACAAATCTTAGGTCATGTCAATTTCAACTAAAGGCAGATTTGCTAAATATTTTGATTACTCATTATTACCAGCCCCTTCTCGCGCATCATGTAGGCCCGAGTTGTGTGTCATAGGCATCATCGAGAAGCCAAACCATCCTTACAAAGTTTAAACAATAAACATATATGAGTTCATCTCAAATATCGGTATACACTAAACATCTCATATGTGTTCATCTAAACATCTCATATGTATTCATCTACAAGAATCTCAACATCTCCTTCTCAGACAATGAATAAATGATTGTAAATTCTCATATATATATATATATATCTTGTATGTCATATGTGTTCAAATAAACTCAACATCTCATATTTGAAATAAACTCAACATCTAATATATATCTAAAGAAACTCAACATCTCATATATAGCTACAAAACTCAACATCTCATAATTATCTACAAAACTAGGCATCTCATATATATCTAAAAGATAAACAATCTAGGTTTCACTAACAAGAATCATATAGTACCACTATGACTACACATCCTCCATCACAACACCCAATCTTGGACAAATAAAAATCCAAACTGAGCAAATCAAGGGTTCCACCGAATCTTGGACAAATCTCTAAAATGACAACGAATTTACGGAGGAAAAAAAGGGACGGAGGAGTTTACCTAGTACGAGGGATTGGAGATCGAATCCATGGCTTATATATTCAGATCTGAGGGGGGGGGAGGATCCGAAGGGGGCGCCGCCGCTGCTCTCTGTTCCAGAGAAAAACTCCCTGAAGAGAGGGGAGAACTGCCTGGGAGGGCTAGCCCGATGTGGCTTAAGTCAGAGTGCAGCGCCCAAGCGATAGGCGCTGCACATTACACTATGTGGCGCCTACCGGTTAGGCGCTGCACTACTGGCTGTGGGGCTGCACCTGGCCCCGGGCTGCCATGCTGGCCGGGAGTGCGACGCCTAAGGCAAAGGTGCTGCACAGTAGGGTGCCGCGCCTGGCCATCGGGCACCACTCTAAAAGGTCAGCAACGTGATTTTTTTTAAAAGCAGTTCAAATTTTGAATTGTTTTCGCCCACATATCAAATATGTGTTTTTTGCCAGTGATCTGGTACCTGCTGAAGATTCAACTGTTGTGACCCGGCAGCTGCTGAAGATTGCCTACTGAACTTCTCTCACGCATGATTATCAACTAGAAGCATATGTGCGCCTTGCTACGCCGTTCTACTTTTCTACCGTTTATTTGTTTGATTGTTAATTCATGAAAGGTTGCTTGCTTCTCTATTTGCAGGTCGGGGGTTGTTTTTTTTTTTCATTGGCCTTCTGTGTTTTGGCTTCCACAATTTTGGGGTGAGAACACCCTTTATTGCATTGCAGGATATGTCTAGATGCTAAGACACGTCATCATTTACTTGGTAGGATATTACTCACTTTTTTTACAACTATTGTTCTTCACAAAAATGGTTTGCCAGCAGCACTGCCAAAAACATATCCAAAGTAGTAGTTGACATCAAGCATGTCCCCGATCTGCAGGGTTAAACCATAGTACTGGATGGACATGATAATATTCATCTGCAAAACTATTGAAAACTATAACATCCGTAACCGAGGCTTCTGATTATAGTATTCCTCTACAACAATCATACAACTCTATGATTTAACCAATCAATATTTTGTAATTTACCTTGGCCACATACAAATAATACAAAACACCAACAATTATAGTCTGCAATAATGGTACAAGGGTAGTGAAAGTGAGAAATACTTGGAAGTCGCAGCACTGCACCAAAGTATATGGCTTCTGATTTTCAATATTCATCATTCATATGCGTAGTTAGAATCAAAATAGAAAGAACATATTTGAAATAAAAGCAATGATTTGCACTGACTAACTAACGACAGGAAAGGGAATGAAGCATGTTTATAACACCCTCTAAGAGGAAGAGACAGAAATGGGAGGATCAAGAGATAATAGCACAGGTGATTGGTCTCAGTTTTCATTTGAATGTAACATTACTGATGCATTAATAAGGCCTCATCAGCTATGTACATAAGCGACCCGGTGATAATTAACCAAACTATCTTCATAGGGAAACCTAGTTATCATCTTGTTTTATTGTTTTAGTGCCAATTAAGTTTAGTTAGAGACCACGTGCTCCTTAAGCTTGGAACCATATCCTAATTAATACTCCCTACGTTCTAAAATATAGTACATACTTTGTTTTGAAAAGTCAAACATAACGATGTTTGACCAAGTTTTTCAAAAAAATCAACATCCAGATGTACTGTTACAGTTTATTTATTTAATACTTTAGATATTGATAGTTTGTTCTAGAAACTTGGCCAATGGACATCTTTGACTAAAAAGAACTAATATGCACTGCACCATGGAATAGAGGCAACATAAAGCATGCCATGTATAAACTGCGTGAGGTTGTTAATCGACAAGCACGGAGATGGTACTTAAGCAGTGAAGCATGAGGCTTTCAAATTGAAACCTTACACAGTGAGATAAAATCCCGGTATAATCTACTACTTGTTTAGCACCGAAGCGATCGAGATTGAATTTGAATCAGGCTGCCAAAGAAGGAAAGGATGACAGAGGGAGAGGAAGGAGGTATCGAGAGTTGTACTGCAGATCTTATGGGCCATGGCGTGTTGATGAAGGTGACCAAGTTCCGAAGACAATAGTCATCTCTAGGCCCCGAGCATCGTCGTCATTGGATGTTAATTACTGCACAAAAGAAGGGGAGAAAGATGGAGCGATGGGCGGGGTGTGCGGTGTGGTGGTGGACAAGCAAAGCCCGTGCAGCCTTGTGGTGCGTAGGAGGCGGTGTGGGACAGGCGCCCGTGCAACCGTGTGGTGCAGAGGAGGCGGTGATGGACTGGTTATGCCCATGCAACCATATGATGCGGAGGAGCAGGTGATGGGTCGGGTGCCTGTGAAACCGTGTGGTGCGGAGGAGGCGATGATGGATCGGGCATATTGTCATGAGAGAAGGGGAGAAAGATGGAGAGATGGGCGGGGCGTGCGGCGTGGTGGTGGAGTGATAGCACCCATGTAGCCACGTGACACAGAGGAGGCAGTTATGGGCCGAGCTGGCGTTGACCGTGCCGCTATGTGATGGTACACCACTTTTATAAGCGTGGATATAGTTGGCCACATCATTAATTTCCCTCGTACCAGATATACATGAGCGACATGTAACCCTTTTTCTCTCGCAAAAATGTAGTCCCTCTGATCTAAAATAAATATTATGGTTTTAGTTCAGGGAGTAAGTGACACATAACACATCAAGTGTTGGACATACGTAGTTGGATGGTTGACCCAAATAGTAAACAATACCTAATGTTGGATGGTTAGGAGGACATTGGTATCCCCTGCCACCAGAGTTGAAGTCCTACACTTGACATTTGTGCTCGCACTTTCCTGGATTTATTCCAAACCTTTCGGCGATGTGCGTTCAGTGGGAAGAGGTGTTTTCATCACCTACGAAGGTGTTTGTGGAGACTTCGTCAATCTCAAGATGATGTGCCGGCTCAGTCTCTCAAACATATTTATAGGGATATGATGTGCATGTGTGTATCCATAGGAATGAGTGTTTGCTCGTGTATATGAGCGAGTTCGGCTGTACTGTGTTCAAGAAAAAACATACCTACTTACCTAATAAAAGACCAAATTTTTCTAAGAAAATCAAAGTGATTCTTCTGGAAAAATAGGAGACGTGGTCACTTTGACCATCCTAGCCCCGGAGCGCTCACAACGCTTAATTTCGATATTGTAGTGATGTTATGTTGGCCTGCGTGCCACCAATGCTTAGGTTACACCTTTTGCTGCTCTAGCAGCGTTGCTGTAATGCGGAATCTTATAACTTTTGTTCTGTGTTTCGTGTTCAAAGAAAAGTATTGGGGTTTATAAATATATTTTGAATCTGTTGGCTTCTGGCGAAATGCATGGAGTAGCACAATTTAACAGCTTTGTGTGAGATTTGCACCAGTCTTTGACCTCAAGTTATTCCCCAAATAGAAGTGCACTCATTTTTTAATACATGTTTAACATTTTTCAAATATATGTTTTGATGTCTATTTTCTCATACACATTGTACATTTTTGGTATAAAAATAAAATATTTTTACACACATTTAATAATTTTCAAATACATGATTAACACCTTTTCAAATACATGTTTTTAAGCACTTTTTCGAATATGTGTTAAACATTTTTCAAACACACATTGAAATATATTTTCAAACTATTCACACACTTCTTAATATTGTGTAGACATTTTTTAAATGTCAAAAACATGGTTTAGAAAAACATGTTAAAATGTAACATACATTATTTTTGAGTCACAGGAACTTCTTTTTCGATTTTAAAATGTCAAGTATATTTTTCTGAAACGTGTGAACGTTTTTAACATGTTATGAACATTTTTTGAATACATTTTTAACATTACACTAACAACATTTTTACACTGTTGTTAACATTTTTCTAATTTGTGGTGAATATTTTTGAATACTTAAGTACATTAAGTTTTTTTGGAATATATGTATTTATAATATTTTTTGCAAATGATTTTTTTAATATGAACAATAATTGGTGTACGTTTACCGGCGTGATTATGGGTTGGCCCATTTAGGGCATCCGTGTAAAACCTCAATTGAAACTTTCCCGACACCCTCTAGGATTGATTCTTAGCCAGTGTGGACATTGTCATCAATGTCGTTGTCCGAACACCCATAGGCAAGCACTCGAACAACCGTGACACACTTCATCAGTGGGCTTGCACTTATATCTTCTGATGCACTCATCCTCAGTTTAAACCATTGATGATGCTCCTCAACAACTTTTGCAATGGTGAGTAAGAGAATTCGGTACATCCAAAAAAGTTGGTGAAAATACTTCTCATAATAGGTTGAATTGGGTGCAAAGTAATCCTTTGTAAGCTTGTCATGACCTACTGCTCTATACTGACTGCTGCACAAACGGGCGAACTATGATCCTAGTCTTGGTCGCCAAAAGTCCTCGTGAACGATTATGTCGATGGCTATTTCAAAATCATAATCATCTTCTCAAGATTCATCAAAGAATATCTCCCTTAACCTATTCGTCTACACTATGGAATATTCGATATTAAAATTTGATTGCAAAAACAGTAAAATGCAATGAAAAGGCCAAGAAAATGCACCTAGGCCATTCATCGAACACTTTTGCAAGCGGAAAAGGTGACAGCCATCGCCGGTGGCGTTGAGGCGACGACGGGGTTGCGGGTGGATGATGGGGTGCTGGGGGATGGCCTGCGGGCTCAGAGGAAGAGGACTCTCCTCCAAGCCATGCTCGCCCGTCGCCGACCAAGCTCGTCCCAACTGATCTCTGATTTTTTGGAATTTCCCAGCGTGGTTGCGATTCCAGCGCCGCCTAGCTCATCCACAAGTGTTGTACACCATCTCGTGGTCCGTCGGTTCCGATTTGGACGAAACAAAGCTTGGCGGTGGCCTTTTCATCCTCGAAAGCACGGCCGCAAAGATATGGACCGATTCTGGTAGCGGTGTCGTAGCGGAGCTAATCTAACTTGGCCCGAGAGGTCCGCGAGTGTGCACAGTGGCTGCTAGGAGGAAGGAAATCGGCGTAGACAACACCGGGATAGAGGGCTTCAAGCGATATGGAGGCGCCACACAAGAGGTTTTTTTCCTGCGAAGTTGCTTCGACCGCTCAAATTTGCAGTACCAACGACAAACCTCCTTTTTTTTACGAGTTAAGCCGACTAAGGGTTGGGCTAGGTGCGGCTTAACTCATCAAAAGGGAATATTCTAAGGAGTTAAGCACTTTTGAGGGTTCGGCTGGAGACGCTCTAACACCGCATCACAAACTTATTCTCAACATGACAACTTACTGGCATCACATCTTTAGACCCATGGATTTAACCAAAAGTAACAGGTCAGGTAACCGAGAACCAGCCGAGGAAAATAGCCATTTCCTTTACCATAACTATACAATCGAATCCCAAAATTGCCGCTCTACTATGTCACTGCCTCATGGTATGCGGATGACACAAATCGAGGTAAGCATAACCTATGACAGTAATAGGACGAGGAACAATGTCTAGGAGTATGGCAACATCAAGTTGAGTAGATGGGTGCGATTAATTAAAAAAAAAATCTAGCCGAGCGTACTGTAGACTTGCGGCACAGTGTAGATTGAAGGGTGAAATTCATTTTATGCAATGAATACTTCGAGCTTTTCTTTGCCTTGCTCATGGAAAAATTAGAGCTTTATCCCGCAAAAAAGAGAGGCAAAAATAGAGCTTTTCATTGAAGTGCCACTACACAATGCAATGACAGGGTACAGTTTCTATAATGTTTACCTGCTTTTACAACCTCTGCCGGAGCAGACGATATGTCCGAGTGGTTAAGGAGACAGACTCGAAATCTGTTGGGCTTTGCCTGCGCAGGTTCGAATCCTGCTGTCGACGGTTTTTGTTTTCTTTTTCTTTGTGGGGACATTTGTTGTCAACTGCCCCATTCGTTTGAGATTTGAGGAAATGTTTTTATATGCTGCAGATAATATTTTGTTGACGCAATCTTTGCAAAAATTGCAACTATGTTCATCAAATGAACAGTGTGTTGCCTCAGTTAATTTGCTCTGAAACTGGTGTAAAATACAGGGCATCAGCTTCTTGAACTTTGACTACCACCATTGTCCCTCAACTACTCCCTCCGTTTCTTTTTAGTCTGCATATAAGATTTGATCAAAGTCAAACTTTGTTAACTTTGACTAAGTTTATAGAAAAAAGTATCAAGATTCACTTCTGGCGAACTTTATAAAGTTTGACTTTGACCAAATCTTATATGCAGACTAAAAAAACGGAGGGAATATTTACTAAGTTGCGGTATCCCAAGTTTCTTGGTTTCTGAAGCTGCCCGAAACAATTGACTTGTGGTGAAAGGCGATATGCATCGAGTATCACAGTTTAACAGTTTTGTGTGACTTGTAGCAGACTTAGAGCCTGTTCGGAAACTCTCCCGACTCTCAACTCCGCTCCGCATGAGGAGCTGGGTTGGAGCCGCTCCGCGCGATTGTGCTGGCGCTCCCTCCGCTCCGGGAGCTGCAGTTGAGGAGCGGAGGGGATTCGAACAGGGCCTTAGAACTGAAAGTTGTCCCCCAAACAGAAGGTAGTGTGGCTGTGTTGGTACTAATGTTTGGTACAGTTGATCGTTACTTTCTTCTTTCACACGGTTCTTTTGGAGTATATATGGACAGGCAAATTAGAGGCACACATAACACAACATCGCAAACTTATTCTCTACATGACGACTCACGGACCTGGCATCTTTGGCCCACCGAAAACAACACGTCGGGTAAACTGGAACTATACGATCATATCCCGTAATCGCCACTATGATATGCCGCTGCCTCGTGGTTCATTAGTCAGACGCCGCCACCGCCTCGGAAACCCTAATTCGGTAGCTTCTTGTGAAGGTCTGGTCAGCTTGTGCTATTCAGTGTTTCTGTTATGCACCGCTGCACGATAATTCTTCTGCCTTGTCAGAGAAAAAGGCCGGGATTAATTTTTCTACGCAACATGAAAACAGATGAAGCTTACCCGGCCCTCTACCATCAACACCAGTTCTTGTTCCTCTACCATCCTTTTGGTTCCCATTTCTGTTCAAAATCTGATGGCCCCTGAACCGCCTTTTCCTGATACTGGCGGCTTTACAACATTGAGATGTCAGACAGTGAGCTTCTGATATCCGGCGAGACCTGTGTGCTGTCACTGGAATTATTGGCTCCAGAGCCATCCGCGTCAATGGGATCCAAAAGTAGCCGGTGCTGAGCTCTGCAGGATCTAAGCAAAGAATTAATGGAGCATATCTGAACCTATTTCTTCAAGTACCACACTTCTGTTCCGATCACTGCCATAACAAACGGCAACGAGAGCAGCAGCCAAGATGAGCATCAACTCAGGGTCGCTGAAGAAAGCAAAAGGCAGGTCGCGCACCTGTTTCTTAACTCGTCAGAATTGCCCAACAATCTCCAGCAATTTAAGAAAAAACATGGCTACACAAAACAAATGTTTACCTTGTGAAGCATTGTGGGGCTCCCAACCCATGAATAACTGCTTGATTCCCCGGCATGGAACAAAGAAAAGTAGCCGATAAGCAGTAAACTGACCTGAAAAAAGGAGCACACTCTTACAACATGAATTATCTGAAAATGTTTGCCTGAAATTTGTCTCCTTGCGTACCTGTGGCACGCCGTTAGTACTGCTCCCTTCCACTGGGCAACCTGAAGAGAAAAGAAAAGGAACCACTGTAAACATCATAGCCGACCATCGAATAACACTATGCCAGCGCCAGAAATTTGCTTCATGCACATATCGATTTTTGTAGAATGGGTTGATATAATGCAAACTGTTCTGGTTAGAAATGACTTAAAAAGAGCACACAAATATCAGTACCCACTTTATTTTTCTACCGGCAAGGAATATCAGTCTGAACTTTGTAATTCTTATGCCTCCAATGACAAAAAAAAAACCACAGCCTAATCAGTGCAAGACTACAGGTAATAATGAGCTCCAGCTGTTAATTGCTACCATCAGCCAAGGAAGAAGTGATTTACACACGGGAAAAACTTGAAACCTGAAAGTAACTACTACAATACTTGAGTGAAACAATCAACTTCAACAAAAAATCACCACTAGCTTCAAAAGCACCATGGACAGGGCCCTCCAGGGACGAACATCCGAGAAAAGAACCATACATATATCACGCTAACTGCTGAGAATACACGGAAAATATGCTTGTAAATGCAATAGCCTACACACTACCTGATCGTTTGGTACTCTCCATTTATTCATGCAAATGCAATGACTCAGAATAAGACTGATCAAATGAAAGAATCCATATCCAGATCTGATCTAGCCTGAAAAGAGTTCATAACCAGTAAGAATACAAACTAGCATAGGTGAAAAAATGGACTGATAAGATCCCCGATACTCCCATGTTAGAATGTTATCAGTAGATTTTTTATGGATGATTAATTGTCTACTGACACTAAGTACTTAAAGATCCTTTTTTGTGTCTTCCAAGGCTACATTTTGCAGTTAGGAAATTCATCTACTCAGAGTCAAACGATGCATGCAAAACAACAAATAAGAAGCCAATGGCAACCGTACCCAGCCTTGGACACATCTTCTTACGTGTCCTACGGTCCTGCCCGCTTCTCCTATGGCTGTAAATAGTCAAAGATCCTTTTTTGCGTGTTCCTAGGCTACATTTTGCAGTTCGGAAATTCATCTACTTAAGAGTCAAATGATACATGCAGAAAAAAAAAGAAGCAACAAGGCAATAAGAATAATATCCCTGCCCACTTCTCCTATGGACATGATTGACCCCCTACAAGAGTTGTGCTCCAGCATTGTTGTAACTTTCAGTTTGGCATGTTCGACTATTTTCTGCCGAAAGGCATCTTGAACATTACGCGGTTCCACTGTCCAATCAGCATTGGGGCAACAATGTGACTTTGGAAGAAGGTCTAGCTTTTGCACCGACGAGAAGACACAAGGATTGGCATTGGAATGAGAATCAAGGAGAGTTGTTTTGCTTGGGATGCTGACACGGCAACCGAGCTGATCTGGTGCAGGAGCAGTTCCCAATTGTTTAACATGAGATACACCTGCGAATCTAGCTACCATAGCTGGAAACGTCAGATCAACTACTGTAGATCTTAATTCTACCTACAGATATGAGCAGCTGGAGGCTTCACACGGAGAGATGCGGCTTGATCGGCCGGCCTTCCTGGGTTTCTGAGCTGACCATGAAAGCTCACAGCTAGATAGATCTTCCATCAATTTGATGTGTACTGCTACGGGTCTGACACTGCTAGCTAATCATCTCTGAGGTCAACTTGATCGTGTGCAGCAGTGCTGTGCTGTGCTGTTAATCAACTCAACTGGGGCACACCTGGCATTTTTGACTGCTCCATTTGGAATCTGCCGACGCCACCCAAGGTCTGCTTCTCCTGGTCAACAGGTTACCACCCGTGTGGCATTAACTGTCAGTTACATGCATGGCCCTGTGATCTAGGCAAAGATGCTGTGCACGGGCACGGAGAACCATGGATCCTGCAAAATGTCAATGAAATCAGCAGAGAAACGCAGTGGATTGTACTGCCTCTTTTTCACTTATGTAATTCGTTCTCCCTCTATCCTCTGACAGGAAACAGCTGGTGACGAGCTGACCTAAGGATTAACAAATGCAGGCCGGTGCAGTGCGTGCGTGACAGTGTCAGAAGCTTCTGCGACTCGGATCCAGCGAAACGTATAGCCATTACCAAGGTTACCACCACTATAAATGGCCAGCGTTGCTTCCCATTCTGCACAAACCCGCAAGCCAACAAGAACAGCTCTCTCTGGTCGGTATTTAGGTTCAGCGTTCTCATCCTACGATGAGATCACTGCTAGTTGTAGTTCTTCCCCTCCTGATTCTTGTGCTTGCTGCCCACGTATCCCAAGCTGATGACAAGGGCTCTGCGGGTGGAAATGGGAAGGCCTCCTATGGGAGTGGTGATCATAAATCCAATGGTGTAGGGCCAGTGAAAAATCCACATTGCCCCAAGCCAGGACGTGGCCCGAATCCTCACGACAAGGATGGCCCAACCAATAGAGGTCGGCCAAACAAGGACTGTGACGATGCAGAGGCAACACCGTCATCGCCTGATGGAGCTGGGCCTTCCCCGGACCAAGGTAATGGTACCCCATCGCCACCGGCATCCCCGTCTTATTCTCCACCCATGGCTCCAACCGACCAAACTAATACCCAGCCACCTCCATCTCCATTAGATCCTAGTCCTACTACACCACCTGCCTACCAACCTAGCACTCAATCTCCTCCACCGCCATCACCATCTAGCCCCTCGCCACAAGCTCCAGCCACCCCACAAACACCTCCATCTCCTCCCCCTGTTACACCTCCAACATACGAACCTAACAATCAACCGCCACCACCTTCACTGAATCCTTCATCCATTCCCCCACCTCCATCGAGCCCACCCACAGCACCTCCAGTGGACCCAACTAACGAGCACCCTCCTCCATCATCGCCATCATCAAGCCCTCCACCACTAGCTCCTGCTACACCTCCACCCTACCAACCTAGCGATCAATCCCCTCCACCGTCATCATCATCTAGCACCCCACCACTAGCTCCGGCAACCCCACAAACACCATCTAGCCCCCCTTTTTCACCTCCAACCTATGAACCTAATGACCAACCGCCACCGCCTCAATTGAATCCTCCATCCAGCCCACCTATAGCACCTCCAATGGGTCCGACTGATGAGCAACTTCCTCCACCATCGCCATCAT
>NC_041381.1:664215538-664245362 GCF_002162155.2 Triticum dicoccoides
TCCAACCACACCTCCCCCCTACCAACCTAGTGATCAATCTCCTCCACCGCTATCATCATCTAGCCCACCACCACCAACTCCAGCCACCCCACAAATACCTCCATCTAGTCCTCCTATTACACCTCCAACATACGAACCTAATGACCAACCGCCACCACCTCCATTGAATCCTCCATCCATTCCTCCACCGCCTCCGTGTAGCCCACCCGCAACACCTTCAACGGACCCGACTAATGAGCAGCCTCCTCCACCATCGTCATCATCGAGCCCTCCACCAGTAGCAACGGCTACACCTCCACCCTACCAACCTAGCGATCAATCCTCTCCACCACCACCATCATCTAGCCCTCCTGTTACACCTCCAACATACGAACCTAACGATCAACCTCCACCACCACCTTTAAATCCTCCATCCGTTCACCCACCGCCTCCATCTAGCCCACCCGAAACATCTCCAATGGCCCCAACTAGTGAGCAGCCTCCTCCAGCATCACCCACATTTAGCCCCCCACCAATAGCTCCTACTACACCTCCACCTTACCAACCTAGTGATCAATCCCCTCCAACACCATCATCATCTAGCCCCCCACCACTAGCTCCACCCACCCCACAAACACCTCCATCTAGTCCCCTTTTTACACCTCCAATATACGAACCTAACAATCAACCGCCACCGCCTCCATTTAATCCTCCGTCCATTCCCCCACCACCTCCATCTAGCCCACCCACAACAACTCCAATGGCCCCTACTAATGAGCAGGCTCCTCCACCATCATTGTCATTTAGCCCACCATCAATAGCTCCTACTACACCTCCACCCTACCAACCTAGTGATCAATCCCCTCCACCGCCGTCATCATCTAGTCCTCCACCACTAGCTCCAGCCACCCCACAAACTCCTCCATCTAGTCCCCCTGCTACATCTCCACCCTACGAGCCTAGCGATCAACCACCACCGCCACATTGCCCTAAGCCCGGACGTGGTCCAAATCCCCATGGCGGTGATGGCCATAGTAATAATGGTCGTGGACCACCAGAAAAGGATTGCAGTGAAGCAGAGACATCACCGCCATCACCTGAGCCATCCCCAAACCAAGGTAATGGTTCGCCATCACCACCGCCACCCCAATCTTATTATCCACCCATGGCTCCACCTCCATTAGATTCTAGTCCTCCTACACCACCACCACCATACCAAACTAGTGATCAATCCCCTCCACCCCCATCATCCTCTAGCCCCCCACCACTAGCTCCAGCCACCCCACAAACATCTCCATCTAGTCCCCCTGTTACACCTCCAACATACGAACCTAACTATCAACCGCCACCGCTTCCATTGAATCCTCCATCCATTAGCCCACCACCTCCGTCTAGCCCACCTACAACACCTCCAATGGCCCCGACTAATGAGCAACCTCCTCCACCATCATCGTCATCTAGCCCCCCACCAGTAGCTCCTACTACACCACCACCGTACCAAACTAGTGATCAATCCCCTCCACCACCAGCATCATATAGTCCCCCACCACTAGCTCCAGCCACCCCACAAACACCTCCATATAGTTCCCCTGTTACACCTCCAAGTTATGAACCTAACTATCAACCGCCACCGCCTCCACTGAATCCTCCATCCGTTCCAACACCACCTCCATCCAGCCTTCCTGCAACACCTCCAATGTCCCCGGCTAATGAGCAGCCTCCTCCACCATCGCCATCATCACCATTAAGTCCACCTGCCACACCTCCAACGTACCAAGCTAACCAACCACCGCCGTCGGCACTGACACCACCACCACCTAGTCCTTCAGCAACAACGTCACCACCTGGTCCCCCTACCGGTACTAATGGATGGGTGCAAGTTCATAACTTCCGTGACACTTTGTACTGGCAAATCGCGCGCTTTGCGGTATTAATGCACAAGTTGGTATACAAGAAGGAGATGACCCTTGTCGATGTGTTGTATGTGAGCATGCAGCCTTCGGGAATTGGCAACAACTACTTTCTTGAGATAAAAGCTGCGGATGAAAACAATAAGGTCGGCAGGTATCAAGTGCTCGTATGGGGTGTGCCTGGGTCAACAGCTCAACCATGGAAAGTACTGTCATTTAAATTTATAGGATACTAAAGCACATGGTGAAACTAAGAATCTAGCTAGTAGCCATGTGTGGTATTTCTAGGGAAAAGATATATAGAATTTTTGTGGTCAATGTGCGCCTGCATGTCTGTAGATTAGTTAATCTTTGTAGCACTTAGGGGCTTGATATACCAATATATGATTCTGATTTCAACGATAATTTTTTTCTGTGTTCTTATTCAAAATTGCCTCAAACTTATAAAATATGATTGGAAATATGATCATATATATACCTAGAAGCGTAAGCACGCTTCGCTGCGCCATTTGTTTGATGGTTACCCTGTACCTGTTAAAGTTTTTGCTTATTTGTAGTTCACTATTTGTTAGTTCTAATATTGCTACAGGTAGTAGTTGTTAACATTAATCGTGCCTGCATGCTGACAAGAAATATCCTAGGCAGTAAAGCTGCATGGATGCAGCTATCCAGAGCAAAGAAGAAGGTGAAAAATGCATGTCGTATGACGGTAGTAGCAGGTCAAAAAGAATTTGACTAGTAGTCTTTGCTGATCAGTAAGTGACTAGTTGCACAAAGAATGAGCTGCATGTAAGCTAGATGCCAAAGTCAATTTGGCTAGTCACTAAGTAACAGAACATGAATGAAATAACAGCAAGAAAATACACATAATTACTGACAGGTTGACTCAAGCCGGACCAAGTATATGCACAAAATTAAGAGTGCCAAGAAGTTGCATTTCCATGACTTGTTTTAGAAATGTAAGTGCAAGTGCCTAATCAGTAGCGTTGAAACTTGTACTCGGTTACATCAGCATAGCCATCCTAGACATAAGTTTATAACCAAAAAAGAGAGTTGAATAAGTAATCACCAGCAGCACATGGAAAATGATGGCTATCATGCTACATAGTTAAGAAGCGACTATTTTCAGTGTAAATAAAAAATAGGCAGTTGCAGCTAATCTTGATAGTAAGTAATAAAAATATCCGGTAAGAAAATGAGACTTAAAAAAGAGTATTGGAACTTCAAAATTGAAATCATAGAGGTACACCTTCTCATCAGCCAAAAAAAAAAGACTATGGCAAATAACTTAGTCAGGCTCAACTACAGGGCAAAACCTAAGCAACAGGATAGCCAACAGAGGGCACCCCAACACCTGCCACACAATCGAAAAGAAGAGCACCCACCATATTTAGCCAAAAGAATACCTACATGCTGCGCCCAAACGTTTAATCTTTGAACAATAATCTTATGAAATACACATGCAAGCAGTTTTTGTGTTCATAAACTTGACACAACCTGAACCCGAGTGTGGTTTTGTGTAGCTGGAGCTACACGGTACCCCTTATCTTAGCCATCCATTTTGGCATCAAGATCCGTGCAGGCACATTTGTCATTTTTGTTTCTCTCAAACGAAAAAACGTATAAACTTCACACTTTGCAGGACAACAAAACATTCTAATTACTACGTGGGAAAAAACTTTCAGATTTTTTCATGCATTTAAAATGCTTAAATTTATTTTTTTTAATCAAAAAAATTCACATTTTGTATATTTATGTTGGTCCAAAATATCTGAAAGTTTTTTCACACATTGAAGTTGTAAAGTTTGTTTGATCTGGAAAGTTTGAAGTCCATATGTTCTTTCATTTGAGAGAAACAAAAAAAAGAAATCTGCTTGTTGCAAGTTAGTTGAAGAGTACGGATCTCAAAGCAATGTTGAAGGGCTGAAGAGGACGAGCTACAAAGGAACTTTGTGCCCCCTGAATAAACAAAATGATCTAGGGGAACACAACATAATATGATATCATCATTTTTTGTGTTGGCATGATCGTATTAGAAGAAAATAATTCCACTCTTCAGCCGTCATTCAGTTTACAAAATAAAAGCATGAACCACACGTGCAGATTGTAACACCATCCCATGGCCTAACCGCCTCTTGTGATGCATATTTGATACTTTCTAAAAGGTACTCCCTCCGTATCAAAATATAAGATGTTTTTTGACTGTCAAAAATTGTTACAGAGGAAATAAGAATCTGCAGCAGCTCCTTATGCCGCTTCTAGTCAAATTATATTATATGGCAAAGATTTAAAGCGAGTCTAAAGTACTAACAGCCTTTTGGCCTGCAATGCTGATCTACGGTGTAGGCACGCGTATTGTATTTGCAATTGTAAGTAAACATGGCGAAGGGCAGGTGTAACCAAGAACACTTACAGTAGCAGCTCTGAAATCACCAGAATTAAATTATGCCTCTTCCACAGGGTTAAAAACAAGAGGAAAAGCTGACCATGAGCAAGGCCTCGCTACGAGGATCTTATTTTCAGATGGTCGGTAAGCAGATGCAAATGCATAATATTATCCCTCCTCATGGTAAACACACGACCTTTCAGGCAGGGGGAAAAAGCTTGTTCATTCACAACCTCCCAACTAGCATCACCACACCTTACCCTGTACAGAACAAGAGTATTTTTTTAGATGATAGAATAAGAGCATTGGCAACCAATATGTTTATATTATAACAGGGATTATCAGTATAGTTGTAGAGAACACTTTCTATTTGGTCTTGTAGCAATATCTAGGGCTAGGCACGAGTATTGAATACTTCACTTGGTCACGACGACTCAATCAGATGCTAGGTTAGCCTCTTGTCTCCGCACGATGCAACTCCGTGCATGCTCTCGATTTTCCTCGTCGCCGGTCGTTTTCGCCCGGATCTGACGCTCGTTCACAAGCTTCTCGCGAAGCTGGTTCCTGCAGCCTGCTTTGCTGCTCGCCTCGTCCAAGCTGCACACGAGCGCTGCCGGCGGCCCGTGCGCCCGCCTCCCCCTGCCGCCTGCCTCTTCCCGCCGGCTGCTCTGCCTGGCTGCAGCAGTGCTGCCACCTTTGCTCGGCCGCGCCCACCACCTCCTCGGCTCGGCCGCCTCGGGCTCTGCTCGGTCCGCCCGCCCCCGGCCATTCCTCCGCCCGGCCGGCCCTGGCCATCCCGCCGACTGGCCGTCTCCTCTGCTCAGGTCCGGCCCCGGCCATCCCTTCGCTGGCTGCCTCCTCTGCTCCGGCTGTGGGCTCGCTCCCGCCCCTCCGCATCGCTCTCCCGCAGCCGCTCGCTAGTTTCGGGCTGTTTTCCCGATCCAGATCGGGTCTTCCCTGAAGGTTGACCAAAAAGAGAGAGAGAGAGAGAGAAAGGCAGCAATTCCTCATGTCTTCTTCGGGTTATATTGCCGTTCCTCGATGCTCAGTGATCTTCGATGGCACCAACTATGCTGAGTTTGTGGGTTTCATGCGCATCCATATGCGGGGTCTTCTTTTGTGGGGCGTTATCTCTGGCGAGGTTCCCTGTCCGCCCAGCCCTGTTGCTCCGATGGCTCCTGTTCCGCCGGTGCCGCCGGTGCTTCCTACAGATGCTTCTCAGGCTGATCGGGATGCTGCCAAGGCTCTTGATGATGCTGCAGTTGATGCTTATGATCAGCAGATATCCGCATATTCTGATGCTCTTTCTGTCTACCGGGATGATCCGTCTGCTTACACTCAGTGGTGCAATGATGATGCTCGAGCTGCTGCTGTTCTCACTGCGAGTGTCCTACCTCAGTTTGCTTCGGAGTTCATGGGCCTCGGCACTGTTGCAGCGATGTGGTCTTATCTTTGTCAGCGCTATCAGCCCTCTGGCGATGCTCTATACCTCTCTGTGGTGCGTCAGGAGCATGCTCTTCAGCAGGGTGACTCATCTGTTGATGAGTTCTATTCACAGTGCTCTGCCATCTGGCGTCAGCTTGACTCACTGCGGACAGTTGTGTGTGGCACTTGCTGTTGTTGCCAGACTACGAGGGCTGACTTGGAGTTTCAGAGGGTCCATGAGTTCTTATCTCGTCTCCGCTCTGAGTTTGAGCCTCGACGTGCTCACTTGTTTGCTCGTGGTCGTGTTCCTATCTCAGAGATACTTGCTGAGCTTCGTGCTGAGGAGACCCGCCTTCGCTCTGCTGGGTTGCTTCTGGTTCCCTCAGTATTGGCTGTCAGGGCTCCTGTGTCGTCTGCTCGCCTCACTGCTCCGCCGCTCCTGCCTACTCCTCCAGGGGGGGTGAGCCGTCCTCCTTATGCTGAGAAGGGCACGTCGCGCCGTGACACCGTCTGTGGTTACTGCTCCCGACAAGGTCACCCAGAGTCTGATTGTCGCCAGAAGAAGCGAGACCAGAGGCGCTCCTCCTCCAGTGGGATTCCTGTGTCTTTCTCGACTCCGTCACTCACTGATCAGGACATTGTTCGTCTCAAGCGTCTTCTTGCTTCCTTAGGCGCCTCGTCGACTGGCTCCGCTGCTGCTGTGACTGCATCCTCCTCCTCACCATCACAGGCATCTACACAGTCAGGTACATCTTCGTGGGTTCTGGATTCTTGAGCCTCCTTTCATATGTCTTCTGATTCTTCCGCGTTGTCTTCTCTCCGACCTCTTGATTCGCCTGTTAATGTTCTTACTACCGATGGCACATCTCTTCCTGTTGCTAGTCGTGGTATTCTTTCCACCCCATCTTTTTCTGTTCCGAGTGTTTCACATGTTCCTCGTCTTACCATGAATCTTTTTTCCGCTGCTCAACTTACTGATTCTGGTTGTCGTGTCATTCTTGATACCGACTCTTGCTCCATTCAGGATCATCTCACCAAGGCTTTGGTTGGTGCTGGCCCCCGGCGCCGTGAGTCAGAGGGCCTTTGGGAGGTTGACTGGCTTTGTGTTCCTTCCGTTGCCACCACTTCTGCCAGCTCTCATGCTCTTGCTGCCTCTTCGTCTGCATCCTTCCAGCAGTGGCATCATCGCCTTGGTCACATCTGTGGTTCTCCTTGTCTTCCTTAGTTCGTCAGGGCCTCTTAGGGTTCTTCTTGTCTTTCTTAGTTCGTCAGGGCCTCTTAGGGTCTGTATCTGGAGATGTCTCCTTACATTGTAATGGTTGCAGAGTTGGCAAACATACTCAGTTACCTTATCCTACTAGTGAGTCAGTATCTTAGCGTCCTTTTGACTTAGTTCATTCTGATGTTTGGGGTCCTGCTCCCTTTAATTCGAAAGGTGGTCATCGCTACTATGTTTTGTTTATTGATGATTTCTCTCGCTACACTTGGCTCTACTTCATGAAATCTCGTAGCGAGGTTCTCCCTATATACAAACGTTTTGCTGCCATGGTTCACACCCAGTTTGCCACGCCCATTCGCACTTTTCGTGCTGACTCCGCTGGAGAGTATCTCTCTCAGCTGTTGCATGATTTTCTCGCGGAACAGGGTACTCTTGCTCAGTTCTCCTGTCCTGGTGCTCATGCTCAAAATGGTGTTGCCGAGCAAAAGCATCGTCACTTGCTTGAGACAGCTCGTGCGCTGATGATTGTGGCTTCTCTTCCATCCCATTTTTGGGCTGAGGCTGTTTCCGCATCCACCTATCTCATCAACATTCAGCCATCGACTGCTCTGCAGGGTGGCATTCCTATGGAGTGTCTTACCGGTCGCTCTCCTGACTACTCAGCTCTTCGTATGTTTGGATGCGTCTGCTATGTTCTTCTTGCCCCCCGAGAACGCACCAAACTGACTGCTCAGTCGGTTGAGTGTGTTTTCCTTGGCTACAGTGATGAGCACAAGGGCTATCGATGTTGGGATCCTGTGGGTCGTCGCTTGCGCATCTCGCGTGATGTGACTTTTGACGAGTCTCATTCTTACTACCCACGTTCTTCTTCCTCGGGTTTCTCTATGGACGACCTTTCTGTCCTTCTCCTTCCCGATACACCCTGCTATGTGCCTCATGTGTCACCTCTTCCTCCGGCAGCTCTCATTCCTTCTCATTCACCACCGACCCCGTCTTCTCCATCCTCCTCCTCCACCTCTCCCCCATCCTCTCCAGTCCGTCGCCCTCTCTCACTGTTTCCTCTCCACTATACTCGACGATCTCGTACTGAGGATGTCTCCTCTGACGAGCCTTCCACCTCTGGTGCACCTCCTCTCACACCTCCTCCGGTTCATAACCTCCGTGCTCGGCCTCGTCCTCCGCCTGATCGCTACTCCCCTGATCGGTATGGTCTCTCTGTTTTGACTGAGCCCACTTCCTATCGCACTGCCATGACTCAGCCTGAATGGCAGCTTGCGATGGCCGAGGAGCTTGCTGCCCTTGAGCGCTCTGGCACATGGGATCTGGTTCCCCTCCCTTCTGGTGTCCGTCCCATCACCTGCAAGTGGGTCTACAAGCTTAAGACTCGCTCCGAGGGTTCTCTTGAGCGCTACAAAGCTCGTCTTGTGGCCCATTGCTTTCAGCAGGAGCAGGGGCGCGATTATGATGAGACATTCGCTCCTGTGGCCCACAGGACCACTGTCCGCACTCTTCTTGCTGTGGCTTCTGTTCGTCAGTGGTCTATCTCTCAACTTGATGTTCAGAACGCTTTTCTCAATGGCGAGTTGCGTGAAGAGGTTTATATGCAGCCACCACAGGGGTACTATGCTCCTGATGGTATGGTCTGTAGACTTCGTCGCTCCCTATATGGTCTCAAATAGGCCCCTCACGCCTGGTTTGAGCGCTTCGCATCTGTGGTGACCACCGCTGGTTTCTTGCCCAGTGACCATGATCCCGCGCTGTTTGTTCACACGTCTCCTCATGGTCGGACTCTTCTCCTTCTCTATGTTGATGACATGATCATCACTGGTGACGACACTGATTACATTGCCTTTGTTAAGGCTCGCCTTCGCGACCAGTTTCTTATGACTGATCTTGGTCCACTTCGCTACTTTCTTGGGTTTGAGATCTCCTCGACCTTTGATGGCTTCTACATCTCCCAAAAAAATAATATTCAGGATCTTCTTGCTCGCGCTGCTCTCAATGATGAGCGCACGGTTGTGACTCCTATGGAGCTCAATGTTCAACTTCGTGCCACCGATGGTGACTCTCTCCCTAATCCCACTCGCTATCGTCACCTCGTTGGCAGCCTTGTCTATCTTGCTGTTACGCGACCTGACATCTCCTATCCTGTCCACATCCTGAGTCAGTTTGTCACAGCTCCCACCTCCGTTCACTATAGTCACCTCCTCCGTGTTCTACGATATCTTCGTGGCACGATCTCTCAGCGCATTTTCTTTCCCCGCTCCAGCTCTCTTGAGCTCCAGGCCTACTCTGATGCTACCTGGGCTAGTGATCCCTCTGATCGCCGCTCGCTGTCTCCTTATTGTATCTTTCTTGGTGGCTCTCTCATTGCCTGGAAGACAAAGAAACAGACTGCAGTTTCTCGCTCGAGTACAGAGGCTAAGTTGCGAGCCATGGCTATGTTGACGGCTGAGGTGATCTAGTTACGGTGGTTACTTGAGGATTTTGGTGTGTCTGCTACTACCTCGACTCCCTTACTGTCAGACAGTACTGGCGCTATCAGTATTGCGCGTGACCCGGTGAAGCATGAGCTCACCAAGCACATTGGTGTGGATGCCCACTTTGTGCGTGCTGCTGTGCAGGATCACACTCTCGCTCTTCAGTATGTGCCCTCTGAGTTACAGTTGGCGGATTTCTTCACCAAGGCACAGACTCGAGCGCAGCACGGCTTTTTCCTCTCCAAACTCAGTGTTGTTGATCCACCATGAGTTTGAGGGGGGTGTTAGATGTGTATAGCCCCTTTTCGGTATATTCCCATTGTATAAGGGGTTTTCTGCACTTTGACTCACATGTATATGTAATGGCCTTTGGCCCTCAGGAAATACTAGTTGCCATTTATCCAACAGATCTATGATGGTCTCAAGAAAACATACATGTCTTGCTTGCAGAAGATGTAATGCACTACCAGTTTTACAACCGAAAGATGCATGGTTTCAGCCATGAAGAGTTGCCTCAGAATCTTGCTTAATGAGATCAGATGAAGGTTTTAGTTAGTGATATTCTAGATGATCTCTTGTCAATAATTGGTGGGTGCTGCAACCAAAATCAGTAATATAGTAAGCCTTAACAACTAACAATGCTGAACAATCAACCAAATCAATGGGTAACAGCCCACAAGACTTATCAACAGAAAGCTATATCCCAAGAAAGGAAGAAAATGAATTAAGTGACTATTGTTGCATCGTGCAGAGAACATTATTTAAACAGGCATGGTAAGAATGGCTAAGTAAATATAGGAGCAATAGCGTAGAATGGCTAAAACGGATGTCCAGAATAAAATGGTCTAGAACTTCTTACTTATTCACTTCAACCCATAAAAAGAGATACACATAAAAAAAGGCCCTGCACATATAGAAGTGTATATTCGCTTAGACCTGAAATTAACTATTCGTTGAAATCCTTACTGAACAAGTATTCTGTACAAGTGAACTGAGGTCCAACTTCAGTGTCTTACTCTTCCCCGACAAACAACTAAAAGACTAGCAGCTTGTAACAAAACCTTAATTGTATATACAGATATGGTAGCAGGTTTTCACCATCTTGCTTGGGAACTTTCAATGGATGACCATTTCGAAAGTACAATGGGACCAATCTATAAGTTGCTGAAATACAACTCACATTCTTCCCAGCGCAAAAATGAAATACATATAACTAAAAAAGTCGCATGGTGATTGCAAAAGAGAATAGTCGACAAAGAATACAATCAAGGTAAAATGAACGTACCATGTACAATATTTGTTATTATCGTAAAAAAACTACTGTATGTTATTTACCGGGGCCTTGACATGCCCATTTTTCACGCTAATCAAACTCAGCCTCTTGACGATTGCCAAAAATAAATAAATCCAGCTAGCCCATGTAAAAGCATGACCAAATTGGCGTGAAAGTAAAATTGCACCTTTTGTATGTGGTTTCTCTCGCTGAACCACAATGCCATCAATTAGCAAGACCAAGCGGATTAGAAGGCGTAGCCTGGCAGTGCATGGAGAGGACTTGCGACGGCGGTGCCAGCGGCGGCATGGCGACCTAGGCAGCCGCGAAGAATTCCGGCAAGAACGTGCGCCGACAAGGAGGGGTCCTTCTTGGGATGGATTCCACCTGGGGCCCGCCGGGAGAGTGCAGGGAGAAGGTTGTCTCGGGGGCGCTCCTGGACCGGAGTGACATGCCGCGGCGAATCGTCGAACAGGTGGTGCGCGTCCCAGAGCGGAGCGTGCGTGCTCCGTGGCGGCGGCGTAGGTGGCGTGCCGCTTCAAGCTGCGTGAGGGCGGTGAGATGGAGGATGAGCGGGAGGAGAAGGAGGAGCGGCGAGGGCGGGGGCGGGGGCGGAGGAGAGGCGAGACGGCCGGCGAGTGAGAAGGCACTCCTCCGTTTGAGTACCTCCTGTGTCTTCTTCCTTTATTTTTGGCAAATGATTTCCTCTTCATTTCAGGTTTAGGTCAAAACTTTAAACATAAACATATAAAACTATATTCTGGTTCGAATTCAAAAGAAGTTTGTAATGGTATACATTCTGATACATCTGAATTATAATTTATTATTTAAATTTATGGTCAAATTTGATTCAAATTACAGGGATTTATAAACTCGGACGGAAGAAGTACTCGTGTGTCTGATTTGCGTCTTTATTTCCGCTCTAATGAAGAAACATACTCCGACTAGTGGCAACTGCTAAATATACCTACATTTATGTATATATTTCAAAAGAGGATTATACGATTTGTAGTGCTTTTGTTGAAAGGGGAACGAGATCCTCTAACATAGCAGCAACTACTGCAGAGGGACATCGATGTCTAGCGCCCGTCGATGCCTCATCCGATGGCACGAAGTTGGAACGTGGCAAACACCCCAGCAATGCCTAAAGCCGTTCAGCCCATAAACGAAGCCCAATCGCGTAAGGGGAAAAACCTTCGAACCCCGTCGTTGTTCGCTCGCCGTCGCCATTGCCAGCGCTCGTCGCTCGACGCCGCTGTGAGACTGAGCTTCGCAATGCGAGAGAGGGTGACTGTTGCTGCCATGTCCGCACCTCCGCCATGAAGCCTAGCTGCTCAACCTAACAAGTTGAGGTTGAACTTGAAGTCTGAGATTTGAGATGGTGTTGTTTGTTATGATTTCAACCGGAACATGTTGCCACCCAAATTTGTTCATGTAGAGATAGCAACTGGACGCTTCAAATTTGTTCTGACACATCTGAATTATAATTTATTATTTTAATTTACTAAATATACCTGCATTTCTGTAAGGTGCCTTGGAGGCTCTCAGTATGGTGTTATTCAGCTCTAGCGATCTTTTTGATACATGAACCTTTCTATCGGGCCGGACACCTTGCGGTGGTGATAGTCCTTTGGCAACATCTACTCATCCAAATCCTACTACCGAGCCTCACTCCGCGACGTCCATACTGATCCACATTGGAGGGCTATTTGGACATCTTGTTGGCTCCTAATGAGGCTAAGCTTCACACCTGGCTTGCTTGCCGTGGGAGGTGATGGACCTCCGACAGATTGATGTGGCGAGGTTTTGCCGCACTCCTTGGCATGTCAAGAGCAGGAGTCCATGGAGCACCTACTAGCAGATTGCTCCTTCCCGATGCAAGCAGCTTGGCACGAAACACTTTTGTCGGTGTGATCCACCAGCGAGCCCCCTTCATTGGTGACAACTTCCAGTACAACCAGGTGTCCTCCTGTGGCCTTTCTCTAGCTGTTCGGTGGAAGGGTATGCTCGCAAACCCGCTTCTCTAGAAACATCGAAACACAACACTTTCAATGGTGCGACGCCAGGCGCCAGCCGATTGCTTCGTGTAATTCAAGACGAGGCTCATGCTTGGTGTAGAGCTAGCATCCTAGCGTTATTTGAAACTAGATGATGCCCCGCACGATTGTTGCGGAAATATTTTGCAACATATTTCCATGTGATTCATTGTCTGAAACATGAATATTTGAAATCATAATATAAAAGGCTGAAACTAAAATACATATAATTTATTATGTGTGAGTACTATATAGTTGTAAAATATTTATTAAATATAAATATAAATAGAATGAAAATTCTCTTGTATGTTTGCATGTTGAGATGAGTCATTTTTCCATGCCTGTTTCATGATGAAATGACATGCTTGCATGTTGAGAGATATATGATAGTGGGGGTGGACCTTTTGTCATGCATATTGTGCGATGATGTGTCATGCTTGCATGTTGAAAGAAATAATTAGTGAGGGTTAGCTATTTACATACAGAAGAGCTATTTAAATACAGAAGATGACAATCCAATCCATTTGCTACACAAAAATATAAATATCCACATCACCAGAATATATCACCACATAAAAATCTTAGCATATACCGTACTGTTAATTATTTTTGGCTCTCTAAGGGTGTGTACAATGGTATATTACCTTGGTGATGCCATGTAGGGTAATTCGTGACGTCAAAGAGAGAGAAATGGTGAAGGAGACTTGTATTCTCTTAGTTAAGATATGACCACTTAATAAGAAAGATAAAGCATTTTCCAAACGTACTGGATTATTCTCCTATTTACATGTTTTCTAGTTTAATTTTAACCATTCCACTGTTTTAGGAACAACGGACGCCGCAGGCAGCCCTATTAGCTACAAGGGCGATACAATAGTTACAGTCCACGAAAGGTTTCTCGGCCACGCTCCAGGCCATAGAACAGGCTGCCTGGGGCCTGACGCCACCACTGCATGAAAGCAATATTTGCTAGGGATAAAACTTAAGGACATATGTATGTGGCAACCGTGTGGCAGATTGTAAAACTGCCACACTATCTCATCGACGTCCGTTTTGAATCTAGCGGAAATATGTATATGGCCCCAACAGTGGCGGTAGGCAGGGGGTGCGCCGCAAGGGGGAGCAGCAACCCCGCCCCATCAAGAGCCGCTCCGCGCGCTAGGTCACCGCGCTGCCGCCGCCGAGGACCTTCTTCCGCTCCCTCTTCGTCGGCGAGAGCGAGAACGCCATGCCCGCCTGCTCCAAACCCTGCTTCCCCCGCCGTCGCTGTCACAGCCAGTGGCTCCCACACTCATGTTGACGCCAGCGCCAGGCAGAGGTGTTGCTTTTAGCCCAGCCAGGTTCGACCTTCACCTGTGCACGGCCATACGCACTCCTTCCCAAATTCCTCCACTGTACACAGCCGCCAACTCCTTCCCCAATTCCCCAATTATGCCATCTGCTGTCCACGTCCAACGACCAGTACACGTGCAAGTGTTGGCTGTTGTCGCCGGCTAGCTAGTACTGGTTCCTTTCATGTTCATGAATCTTGACTTCATAATGGACAGCAGTAGTGCAGAACTCATAGCACAAGCATAGTACTTGTTCCTTTATGTACCTATATGATTGAAGGAAGAATGTGTTCACTCGCAAAAAAAAAAGGAAGAATGTGCAGAGGTGATGGCATGCTATTTCTAGCCGGGGTTCTTGGCAGAAGGTGCTGAATGTTATGCATGAGGTGGAGCAGCAGAACAAACAAGAGAAACTTGACAAGCAGCAACACAAATAGGAGAAACTTGAGAAGCAGCAGCGGCGTCGGTGGCAGTTGTGTTGAGTACTTTAGTGTTCCTAACCCTCAAGCAGAGGAGCTTCCTCCTACTGAAACCTCCCTTGATGAAACAACAGTATCCTTAGCCTAAGTATCCCTACTACTCATAAACCTTCAGATGCCCGAACCAAACGCACTACCATTTCTACTGAACACAAAAAAAAAAACTGCACCAGCCTCCTGGTTCAGAAAAATAAAGTTTAAAAATGAATGCTACTTTTGTCGAGTACACAACTGCCTCACAGCCTGCTGCCTCTCGACGGTGTTTTTTGAGTTGCAAACATGGCGGTAACCTTTACCCGGGAATAAAACAGTTGCAAAAAAAGCACTCATAATTTCTCTAGTGGTTAGTAACGACAAATCTGTATGCGTCTTCTGATGACTGAAGCTATGGATGTACTTCTTCTAGGCAATAGTTGAACATTTGCGGAGAGCAAAAAAGAGAGAGATAAATTTGTTCCTGGAAATTTGTTTGTCCATCCATCGCCAATTCTTCAATGGGGGGTGTATATATTCTTCTTGTACAAACCAAATTAGTCATGGGGCAATAATTTCTATTGCATGTAAAAATACTATTTTGTTTTTTTTGTAGTAGGGACTTGAGCAAGTTGTGGAAAAATTTATTCAACAATAACCAGTAACTTATGTGTAAATAGCATGATAATATACACACTGCAGACGTGATAACTTACATACAAAAATCGTGGTACTTTTTGACCGGAGAGAAAATATTTGACCCGAGAGGAATGGTTGTTGAAAACATACCCTCAGTAACTTCTATGTAAATAGCATGGTAATATACAGTCCTTAGATCTGACAACACTTACAAACACCACGGTAACATTGAAAAAAGGGGAAAAAATGTTGAAAAACATACCCCTGGTAACTTCAGTGAAAATTCCACGATAACTGACATGCCACATGTGTGGTAACTTATGTAGCCCACGTGCGGGGCCTTTAGGTTGGAAGAAACAAGTTGCTGAAAATACCCTCGGTAACTTCTGCGTAAATAACATGGTAACATATGCACCACGGGCGTGATAACTTATCCACAAATACCTCGATAACTTTTACCCACTAGTAAGCGTGCACGTGCAACTGCACGTCTAGACTAATATCCAAATATATATGAGAATAACATGCATATAAAGATAATTTGGTTGCACCGAAAAATATTACAAATCAAGAAAAGACATACAAGCATGCCTTTGCATATATAGCCTTTTTTATTTAGAGAAAGAAGACAAATACGTCAATTTGTATGGTCATTCCCTTGTCCAGACCTCTACAACGTGAATTGCACATGCATTATTAAGTAGCATGCAAATCCATATAGGTAGGGATTGACAATAATGGGTCGGTAATGGGTCGGTGGATATCGACCGAGAGTTTTATGACAGACGAAAAACTATATATTTTACATGCCTTTGCATATATTTGTTACCAACCCAAAGAGCATAATAAAATTGAAAAGAAGATAATGACTGCATCTATGTTGCGCCGGAGCTTAATTTTTTGAGTCTCCAAAACATATTGCATCACAAAATTCATGTCTATAAATAAATAGCCCACAACATATGGCAAATACAGTAAACAAACCCATGGAGATGAAAAATAAATTTTGAGGAAAAAAACTACAGTGTGACTACTGATGCATAGATATCAAGTCCCGTTTATCATCTCTTATTAACTTCCTACTTGAGGCACTTGAGAATTTGTCATACATCATATGGGATATTGTCTTCAGCTTCATTCGCATCATACTCGAGTAAGTGTATCAAAATATTCTTTCTCAACTCATAACCGTCCTACATGAGCAATGCATGATGTTAGGATGCAATTTTGCTTCAAACTTTTTATGAACGTGTGATATAGAATACTCACCGTGCAAATTGGACGAACAAATTTGTTACAATGTCAGAGCATAAAATTGAAAACAAAATAACCAGATTCATTCCTGTAGATGAATACAATATCATTATCTTTGGAGGTTATGACAATAAAATAAAACATGCATAGTGATTTTCAGAGTAACTGACCGGTCTAGGCTGGTCGGAACATCAATTGGTGCTTTACGTGGCTAGGCAAATGTATCAGACTTCCAATCTGGTTGTGCTAATTCAAGTGCAACATTCAGGTAGAATGCAACCCTCTGAAATTCTAACGCATATCTCTCTGGGAATAAGGGCAGAAATAGTGGGTCCAAAATAGATACTTGACGTGCATGTTTGTCGACTACGAACAAGATGAAGTGGCCGAGGAATGCATGAGGAAGCAATATCTACAAGCAACACGCATTGAGAACAAACATTAATCACGACAACCATATAAAATAGTCCAAAGTTACCCAATTGCGTGATGATATGTTGTAGTCTAAGTCGAGCTACGGAGCAATGATGCTAGCGCCTGAAAATTTGGTTGTACCCGCGAATCTAAATCTCGTGCGGAAGTGAGGGCGGCCTCGATCATGGACATCTGGGTAAGAAATGGTTAAGAAACATGATGGTGACAATGTTAATATAATTTGTGATCTGCGGTAACTTACACAAAATTTTAGATCCATAAAGCGCACATGAGGAGTAAGGCCTTGTCACATGCAAGTATACGTATAGCCATATTGAAACAATCAATGTCCAACGGCTGATCCCTGCGGAGTATACCTTGAATCCTTCTGAGACTTAATCCTATCGGATGGGGTTTAGAGCTTCACACCCACTCCTTCCTGTAGGTAACAAACAGTTAATAATTGTAACATTGTAATAGTGTACATTGAAACTTTATACTTCTTAGACATGTTGCTTACTCCAGGGAATTAGCATCATTAATTGACATGATGTGGTTGCATAGTTCATCAACTAAATCTTGCGGTTACGCCGGATAGGGTTCGGAAGGGGGCTTTTGTCTTTGTCTCCATCGGGTGAATCTTGCTGCTTACGCTTTCGGTCCTCCAGAAACTCAACATCAGAATTAGATACATTTTCTTCATTGTCACGACGATAATATATTGGACTTCCTTTTAACGTATTAAGTTCTGTTTCCAATAGTATGACAGCTAATTTTCGTCGAAATTCTTTCTTTTTTTTTCAAAAAGGAGGGATTCCCCTACCTCTGCATCAGAACGATGCATACGGCCACATTTATAAATAAATAAAGTAGTTCAACAATGTCTTGCAAAGTGCTGCAATAAAGGATGCTGGCTCACAAAGAGCTAGCAAAGTAAAACAAGGCTCAAAAGCCACAACCGGCTGGCATAATAAAGAGAGATAGGTAAACTAAGCGCCTATCCTATTACATGACCGTCATCCAAACCGGTTGAAGATATCCCGCGCTACCATCTCCCACCGGACAGATCCAGTAACCAAACGCGCCCTGGCCTCCGTCGGAGTGAGTAATGAACACGTACGGATTAGCGCAGTAGCCCGGAATAAAACCTGTAAAAAATGAATAGTTGTTGTTCTGTTAAAAGCCAAGTCATTTCTGCAGTTCCAAATTGCCCATAACAACGCACATGCTCCCACTCGAATTTGTCTAGCTGTTTCGGCCTCTATACCAACCATCCACGTTCCAAAAAACGACCTGACCGAATTCGGAGGAGTAATGTTAAAGGAAATTTGCACCGAGCGCCACAACACCCTCGCCATCGGGCAATCAAAGAAAAGATGCTTGATAGTTTCATCCCGATCACAGAAACTACACCTAGTAGATCATGTCCAGTTGCGCTTAATCAAATTATCTTTCATGTCCTCCCGGTGTAATATTTGTATTTGCTCTTCTTGGTTTGGTATGACGTAAATTGGCTATTTCTATCTGCGCATCTGTAGGCTGTATAGAACTTGCTGAGGTTTTAGTCTCTTCCAACGACATGACCTTCGGGCTCTTGTTGATAGGTTCTTTTTTATGGTCAACAATATCCATATCTATGACTAACACATTCTGCAAAAGTGAAATTCATATACAACTATGATTCAAATATAGGTATAATTTTTTTCTAGGGAATAGTATCATAATTCATATGCAACATGCAAAAAAAAGGTTAAAAACCCTGACATCTAAGAATTTTGATAGCCCTGACAGGCAATGATATCACATGGACTGTGTAGTCAGCTTTAAGTAATTTGTTTAGCAGCGGGGTGTGCATGCATCTAGTAGTTACGTAGACTTGCTAAATTCCTCTAGTCATTCTACCACATAGGTATAGCGTGGCTTCGCCGTTGCAATAGACCAGACATGGGTAGATTTATCTGATCTAGGCGAGAGAAGACGGGGAGAACACGCACGATCGATGGACAAAACTTGGGGCGCAGTCACACAACATGCAACGATCGATGGCCTAATAATGAGATCCAATTATCTCTTTTTTCTGGAAATTTTGTTTTCAGCTATTTTGGATTTGACAAGATCCAATTTTCTAAATGAAGATTGAAGAGCAATCTATAATATCATAGTTCCTATATAATCATAAAAGATAATAATCAGAAGAGAAGAAAAAATAAACTTACAAATTGAAGGGGTTCTCGTTTTGGTGTCGGATGGGACACCAATCACAATCAGTATAGGTATAGCGTACAGCAATACCGGATGCCGACGGACGACGGCGTCGACGGGAACGGTGTGTCGCTCGCTCCTCACGGCTAAGATCGCTGACACCTGAGAAGGACGATTGACGAAGCTGCGGCAGATGGCGGCTGTGCACGGACAATGGTCATGGAGGCTGTGGAGGACCGAAGGAGGAGATATGGAAGCAAAGTCGAACCGTCAAAGAGAAGATCACGGGATGCAGGCTTGCACGTTCGCAACCACAGGCATTAATGCAATCGGGCCGTCCAAAGCTCCCATTGATATTTTTTTTAGCCCAGCCAAATGTCAAACAAAGCTGTACTGATCATAAGCTTCACCTTGTCAGCAGTTGGAGTTGGTGCTCCCAGAATATTCGCACATGGAACAAGTGTTGAAAAATCAGAATTTTGTCCAAACAGTCTTATTAAACCATCATCTACAAAGACAAGAAAAAGTAGTGCTATGATCAGTACAGCTGAAACTTAGAACAATAATGCTTCTAACATTAAGAAGTTGAGAAAGCAAAACTTCGAGGGCAAAAGTACGATCATGTGTAAGAGAAGCAAGCATGACATGAACATAGCTAACCAAATTCTGGAAGGTGTCATCTTTAGGACCAAATTATAGAGGAATAAAATATAATCGAACTTGAACACCATGTAATATCATGTTCAAATCATAAATAAAGGGAGGGACATGTTGTGTGTATAGGGTAGAAAGCAATCAGTGACCTGAAAGCACCTCAGAGTAAGTGCTCGCTAGTCGCATCTACATTCCCTCAATCCTCAACCATCTGCCGTCATTCATGTACATCACCTAAAATATGTACCAATATAGCCAAGCCAAAGAGTAGTAGATGCGTGAGGTCAGTGTTGCTTGCCAACAAAAGATGGAAGGAAGGCAGTACCTAACTCCACAATGGAAACAGATGAATAACCAGTATCTGTATATATGTGGCATTACTAAGAATGGTGCCCATTAATCTAGGATACCAAATAAGAGGAATAATACTAACTTGGAGCACCTCTGACTGCAACAACTATATATATCATTATATTTCTCCACAATTCAGCATGTGCAAAGAACAACTGTAGTACTAACGCCACAAGTCCAAAGCATTACCTGTGGCTGTGTCGTATGAAATAACCTGGCCACAGCGGTGTACATTTGTGCTGCCTACACACACAAGACAAGCCTTGTAAGTAAATTATCCATTGCAAGAAAAAATAGGCGGTCCAAATAATTTAATTTAAACAGGTATAGAAGAAATCATAACATCAAAATTAAAATGCAATAATAAACATGGCTGAGAGAGAGAATTCACCCTCTCCTTCACCAACGTCTTCCTCTTCTTTTCTGTCCCACATCATTGCCTAGAAAAGCCATAAATTGACAAAATTGAAATTAGACTGTCAAAGAACTAAGTTAAGTATTGGGAAGGAAGATGGCGAGACGCAAATGGGCAGCCCAAATTGCGGACGGTGATGGTGGCCCGCGAGTTGCATCCTCAAATCCATAGTGAAGCTCCGGCCTCGCTGCTCGTTCCCCCCACTGCCGTCCTCGTCTTCTTGTACATAACGACCATGAAGACCATGCCACCCCTACTCCCCCATGGCCGCAACTGCCACCCAGTTCAGCGGCGGCAGATGGTGGATGGGGAGGCGTCGTCCTGCAGGAGAGAAGAGGCAGCAGGCGGCAGTGACCACTTGATGGAGCTTCGAGGAGAGAACCGAAGGGAGGAGGCGGCGGCGAGGTGGTGGTGGAGAAGAGGACGCGATGCTCGAGGGGGCGACCTCTGGAGCAGCCGTGAAGAGATGAGGAGGCCACTGTAGAGAGGAGACAAAGGCATCCGGAAAGGATAGAGGCGGCGGCGGCGGTGTCCCCGGCGAGCGCCGCAAGGCCGTAGATGGTGGATTCTTCCCGGCAGCGCGTCTAGCTCGCGGACCATGGGGAGGAGGTGATGGCGATAGCGGCGTTGGGGCACAAGGCGCTGGCGGCGGCTGCGTAAGGGTGGAGAAGTGCAGGGAGAGAAGGGCAGTAGGTGGGCGACGGCGAAGGGGCGCGGCTGCGGAAGGCGGCGAAGCGGCGAGCGGTTGTGGGGCGGCGAACGGTGCGGTAGGAGGAGCAGGGAGCGAGAGGTCGAGGAGAAGGGGGTGAGAGGTCGTGCGGGCAGCGGTTTTTTCTTTTATTCTTTTGACTGCGGGGTAGGGTTAGCGATAGATGGACTGTTAGCGCCTTATTGCGTGGTTGGCAGCATTAAACACATAATGATTAAGGGCCATTAGATTTTGATGATGGATGGATGTGATTGTTTGGATCTGCCTCTCTCTTTCTTTTATAGTGGTAGTAGATGAGGAAAAAGTTGTTGAAAAATATACACTGATAACTTATGTGAAAATAACTCGGTAATATATGAACTGCATACACTGATAAATTACGCACAAATATCACGATAACTCTAAACCATGGAAAAAATTGTTGAAAATATACCATGAATAACTTACGTGAAAATAAGATGGTGATATATAAACCGCATACACGATAACTTACATACAAACACCACGGTAAATTTGACCAAGAATGAAGAAAATTGTAGAAAAACACACCATTGATAAATTATGTGAAAATAGCATGATACTATATACGAACCGCACACTCGATAACTTACATAGAAACACCGCAGTAACTTGTTTTACCGAAAGAAAAAGTTGTTGAAAACATACCCTGGTAAATTAAATAATATGGTACTAAACAACCCATATACGCGATAACTTACGTGCAACCACCGTGATAACTTTTTTGACCATGAGGGAAAATTTGTTGAAAACATATCATGGTAATATATGAACACATGCTTTATAACTTACATACAAACACCGCAAGAAAGTTCTTGGATAATATAAGCTCGGTAACTCATGTGAAATTAGCTCGGTAACTTGTTGTTGGAAAACATATCGTTGCTAGCTTATGTGTAAAAGTATGCTAATGTACCTCCCGCATACTCGATAATTTACGAACAAAACACCGTGGTAACATTGACCAAGGGGAGAAAAAGTTGTTCAAAAATATACCTCGATAACTTATGTGAAAATAGTGTGCTAATATACGCACCGTTCACCTGATAACTTAGATATAAACACGGCAATAACTTTGACGAAGGGGGAAACAATTCTTGAAAAACATAGCCCGATAGTTTTCATGTAAATTGCATGGTAATATAAGAATTGCATACCTGATAATTTAAGTACAAACACCGCGGTAACATTTTTGACCAAGGAGGAAAAAGTTACTGAAAAATATAGCACGATAAATTCTATGTATATATCATGGTAATATACGAACCTCATACCCGATAAATTAAGTACAAACACCGCGGTAACATTTGATCAAGATAGAAAAAAGTAGTTGAAAAACATACCCCCGACAACTTCTATGTAAATAATATGATAATATACGAACCTCATATCTGATAATTTAAGTACAAACACTGTGGTGATTAGCATCTGAAAAAGGAACGAAGGGGACACCCGAGTTTGTGAACCATCTGAACCGGTGTAAAATATACATAATTATTTTTGAAAACCCGGTCAAGTAAGTCTGTCGGTTTGCATTTTCGGTTATTGATCGCTCTCTTTCGTCGTTCGATCTCGTGTCAGGAATACAAGTAGTGTGCAAGTTGTACAAAATCACGTAAGGTGGCCTAATCCTGCTGGTTGTTGTAGCTCGATGTACTGTTGGAGGTTGTGGGTTCGATCCCACTACAACCGTATTTCTTTTCCTTTTTTCAAACTACAAGCAGTGTGTGTGCAGAAGTGCAGAGGCCACTTCCCTTTTTCAAACTCCAAGGATGGCCCAGCGAATCGCGAGAAGAAGCGAAGAGGCCCAGAAAATCGGGAGGGGTGGGTCGGGGGAATCGAGGTGGCCCAGAAAATCGGGAGGGAGGGGTTCGTGCGGGATGTCGGGATGGCCCAGGGAATCGGGAAAAGAAGCGAGGTGTTTGGTGCGGCGGGAGGGTGGTCGCTCTGGAGGAGATGGCATCGAAGGGAGAAGAGTAGTGTGGTACTTTTAGCAATGTGGCACACGTGTGCCAAATATCACAGTCCAAAACTTAAATATAAATTGTATAAACATGTTTTTTTACTTCTCTAGATAAATTGAATATATAAGATAAGATTATCTTATCAGCCACTTTACATGCCTTAACTTATCATAGTTAAACCACATCTAATAGTTTGTCAAACAAAAAAACTGCATCTTATGACTCTCCTCAACGCACACTCTTCTCTGGAGAAAATATGCGAGGCTCAACCAAATAAAACTTACTAGTTAGCCGATGAATTCACGATATTGGCCTAAGGACATTCTAAAAAATATTGATCTAAGTCACGTATGCTTGCTGGAAATACAATCAGTGGTAAATATATTCATTGCAGCAAATATCATGTCTATTATATTACAAGTAGCCGACTACCGTATAGCACGAAGAAGTGAGAGGTGGAAATGCACTCAGGGCATCTCTAACCGATCCCCTAAAATTTAGTGGAGTAAAAGGTTTAGTGGAGTATATATACTCCATTAAGTTTTGGTCGGACCTAGCCGATCCTCTAAATATAACGGAGTAAATTTTTGTTTTTCTAAACTTTGCAACTCTAGTATAAATTACAACTACATATTAGCACATATATAGAAACTAAACATAAACTTGAATGTTCAACCAAATTACGAATATAGTTTACAAACTGAATTATTCAAATTTAAACACGCCGAATGGTTTAAATGTAGCAAATATTATTTCATAGAACAACTAGGACTCGCTTAGACGTTGCCAATGATGCTCAAGATGATCTTGTTGGAGCTGAGTATGAACTTGACGGTTCTCGATCTTCCGATGATGCTCAAGAAATGACAGTATCCTATTCGTATCATACTCTGGCTCAACCGGAGTCCCGTTAATGATGTACTGAAAGTTCTCAGGCATATCTCTCTTGTCTTCAATGATCATGTTATGCAATATGATGCAACAAGTCATAATTCGCCATAGAACCTTGGAGTTCCAGTACTCGGCAGGGCCATCAACAATTGCAAAGTGCTTCTGAAGCACACCGAAGGCTCTCTCCACATCTTTCCTTGCAACTTCTTGACATTGGACAAAGTGAGTGTTTTTGTTACCTTTTGGACGCGGAATTGTTTTGACCAAGGTGGCCCATGATGGATATATGCCATCCGCAAGGTAGTAACCCATCGAGTAGTTGTGCCCGTTGACCGAGTAGTCGCAAACATGAGCTTCACCTTTTATAAGCCTAGAAAACAGAGGTGATCTCAATAGCACACTCAAGTCACTGTGAGAGCCAGGCAGACCAAAGAATGAATGCCATGTCCAAAGATCCTTCGATGCAAATGCCTCAAGAATGATTGTTGGATCGTTGACGTGGCCTTTGTACTGACCCTTCCAACCCGCTGGACAATTCTTCCATCTCCAGTGCATACAGTCAAGTGATCCAAGCATCCTTGGCCATCCTCTTGCTTCACTCTCAGTCATCAGCCTCTGGGTGTCTTCCTCGGTTGGTGCTCTCAAGTACTCCGGGCCAAAGGCAGCGATCACTGCTTTGGTGAACCTTCGAACAGCCTCCAAGATTGTGTCTTGGCCAATGTGTACATAGTCATGAATTGCATCGGTGGAACACCCATAAGACACGACTCGAACAGCCGCAATGCATTTCATCAGAGGGCTTGCACTGATCTCTCCACATGCATTTCTCCGGAGCGTGAACCGGTCATCATATCTCTCAACGGCTTTTGCAATGTTCAGAAAAGGACTTGTGTGCATCTGAAAGCTCCGGCGAAAGTACTTCTCCGGATAGATTGGGTTTGGATCAAAGTAATCTCTCGTAATCTTGGCATGGCTCTCCGCTATATCACGGTTGATGTCTACGCGGCTAAATTGTGATCCTCTCCTCGGCCACCAAACATCATCATTAAAAATCATGCCTAAAACGGTGTCAAAGTCATTGTCGTCTTCTTCCTCCTCTTCGGATGACGACGAGTCCTCTAATGCCATCCGCCTCAACCTCTTCATCTACACTCCAAACGGTTCGGTTCAATCCAAACGGCACGGTTCAAAGAGAAACAAACAAAAAAACTCACCTAGGCAATTCTTCGAACACTTGGGGTGCAGTGGTGGTGCAAAAGTTGGCCGGCATGGTTTACACCAAATCGGCAAGCGGCGGGTGACCTGCAGCGGTGCACAAGCAAGGTGAGATGCGGCGGCCGCTAGAAAAAGAAGAAACTCGAAAGAAATCGGACGGATCAACAATGCCGACAGCGGCGGGTTTCACCTTGATTCCGATGATAGCGACGGGGACCGAACGGGCTAGCCGATGGGCAGAACGGTGGCGGAGGGCAAGGGATGGAACGAGGTACCAGCAGGGCCGGTGGGAGGCGCGCTGGCAAGATGCAGCGGCGGCGCAGACACGAGAGAGAGGCGCAACGTTTTACTCGGCCACCCATCGTTGGAATAAAAATAGAGAAATTTTTGGGGCCCGAGCAAAAATATACTCCACTAACCGCGGATGGGGGATCGGCTAGGTGCCGGTTAGCGGAGTAAAATTAAAATTTTACTCCACTAACCGGATATAGGGGATCGGTTAGAAATGCCCTAACGTTAACAGTGAGATCAGTAGAAAAGGAACACCCATGCATCATGTGGGCAAGATTGACAAGGAAAGTACTCTATCGTTCATGTTATGTTGCCAGGCCATTACACACTGTTAAGTAATCTCACTGCTATATGAAAAGTTTATCATCCCTCCATGCATAGGATGCAAACTGGAGATTTATATCAAGAACCTCAACTGGAACCTATCACTAGGGAAAGCTCAAATAATCCAGGAATCGCGAAACAAAGCGATGTACATAGAAACATTGGCCAATATACAGCCCAGCAGTCAAAGTAAAAAAAATATAAAATCTATGAGCCACATATACCAAGATGAATCACTTGGACGATTCCTAATGAGCACACATGCTCCCATTTCTAGCATTTCTTCCAAGTAGATTTGCATTTAGTTGCAAAGAAACAGTATAGTCGTGAGAAGCTCCTACCAAGCAACACAAAACAGAAAAAATATTCTCCCAGATGATATATTTAACATGCATAATTGTTTGAGTGAATCAGATATAAGACCTAGTCATCTCAAATGTAAATGTTTAATACTCCCTCCGTCCAAAAAAGTTTGTCCCTCAAATGGATGTATCTAGCACCAAGTTAGTGCTAGATACATTCATTTAAGAGACAAGATTGGGACAAACTTTTTCGGACGGAGGGAGTATCTATTTACTGGAATGAGAACTTGAGAAGACACCCATTACTAAAAAACGATCCACTTAGATGCACTAATGTAAAGGAAAGAGCATTAAACAATGGAGATGGAGAAAAGCAACACAAATTACCTTTTGTGCAATTTTCATGCTTTCATGTATGGAAATTATTTTCGTCCAGCATGTAGTACATAAACTAAGTATTCTCTGAATATCAAATAAGTATAGTAGAAATGCCCAATTATGACCACAAGACTAGTAGATGGACAGAAAAAAAAATGATTACAACAAAGAATATCTAACAGCATACGTTGCATAAGTTGCACAAAGTAGCACATCTACGTTTATGTTCCACAAACTATTAAAAAGGACATTAACAGAAATGAGCAGAAACTAGCCACTCCAAATGAAAATTCACAAGGAGCATACCATAACACAGGAGCTTCCTGGCCCAAAAGGATTTACTAGGAGCATCACCAAAACGCAAGCGCTAACTAATATGCTTTAAGTTTAGAGAGTTCACAATGTTTCCTCTGCTCTAACATACTTGTTACTGGGCAATGCAAAAGAGTGAAAATACAAAGGTGATTTCAATGTCTTTATTTCTTGTGATGTGACTTATATCCAGAGAGCATTTCAATACTCTAGTTTTGCATTTGTATATGGAACTAGAAGAGGTCAGCGAAGCTAGAAATAAATATAGAACTACTGCACCATGACATGTAGCAGTAATACCACCGATTTGAATGGGAACTTGTCTTCCTGAAAATATCACCCGCAACAGATAGTGAATTTAGATCGATTTTACAGTTATTTGCAGTGCATTACTCAGTATGCACATTTACATTCAAAAAACCTTCTCAATCAGCCACGATGGTGGCAAAAACCAAGCAGAACATGGTTGAATAATACACACGATTTACTTGCGCATTTATGTTCTATCTCTTGCCTCTTTTTAGAACATCTCAAAGACTTAATGCAGGATGCCTAAATCGAGGATGGTAACTAAATAGACTCTCATAACATTACAGGGCATGTAAAGCAAGGCATCTCTAGGACATCAGACTGGTGAAGGAACAAATTAAACTTATGCTTGTATGCAAACCAAGACACATAGCTCAGGAAAACCACTTGATTTCACTAGAACTAGTGATTCTGGACAGTTGACCTCTTTGTATTGGCATTGTGTCAGCAAAGGCGTTGAACGCCTCTTGGAACTCATACGCAATGTGATGCGTCGGCGTCGGTCGCCACATACATTCTAGAAAAGAAAAGGTATATTTCAGAAATATACACTTATCCCATGAATATGATTGGCCCCCTAAAAGAGTTGTGTACCAGCATCATTGCTACTTTCATGAACTGTTAAGTTTGGACTCTGTCAAATTAGCATTGGCCATTGGGGCAACGATGTGACTGGAAGTAGGTCTAGCTTTTGCACCCACAAGAAGAAATGAGGAACTGAACAGCATCAAAATGAGAATCAATGAGAGTTGTCTTGCTTGGGATGCTGACACAGCAGCCAAGGTGATCTGGTGCAGGAGCAGTTTTCATTTTTTTAAGTTGAGATACTTTGTTGCCTCCTGTACCTAACTCATATAATTTTCAGGCCATGAATTCTTCACATGGAGGGATGCGACGTTTGATCGTCCGGGATTCCCAGGTTTCAGTGCTGCCCATGAAAGCCACTGCTAAATAGATCTCCCGCCCATTTGCTGTGTGCTGCAGCTGCTACAGATCTGGCACTGCTAGCTAATTATCTCTGAAGTCAACTAGCTAATCAACTTAACTAAGGCACCTGACAGTTTTTGCCTGCTCCATTTGGAATCAGCCCACGCCTCCCAAGCTCTGCTTCTGATGGCCAACCCATTATCACACAGTGTGGCATTAATTAGTTCCATGCATGGCCCTGCGATCTAGGCTAAGATGCTGTGCACGGAGAACCATGGAGCCTGTAAAATGTCAACGCAATTAGCAGAGAAACCCAGTGGGTTACACTGCTGGTTTTCACTTGTGATGATTCTTTCTCCCTCTTTTATCTGACAGGAAACAAATGCAGGCCGGTGCGTGAGGAGCTGACCTAAGAATTAACAAATGCAGGCCGGTGCAGTGCGTGACAATGTAAGAATCTTGTGTGAGTCAGATCTAGCAAAACATAGCCAATACCAAGGTTAACACCACTATAAATGGCTAGCATTGCTGCCCATTCTGGACAAACCCATAAGCCAAACAAAACAGCTCTCTGGTAGGTGTTTACGCTTAGCGTTTTCACCCTACAATGAGATCGCTGCCTATTTTAGTTCTTTCCCTCCTGATTCTTGTCCTTGCTGCCCATGTATCCCAAGCCGATGACAAGGGCTCTTCGGTTGGAAATGGGAAGGATTCCCATGACGGTGATGGTCATAAATCAAATGGTGTAGGGCCGGTGAAAAAACCAAAGTGCCCTAAGCCCGGACATGGTTCGAAAAACCATGACAATGATGGTCGAGGACCACCAGAAAAGGAGTGCGATGATGGAGAGACAACACCGTCATCACCTGGGCCTTCCCCAGACCAAGGTAATGGTTCACCATCACCACCGCCATCCCCATCCTATTCACCACCGGTGACTCCATCACCTCCACCTTCGTCAGAAACTAGTCCTCCTACTACACCTCCACCCTACCAACCTAGCAATCAATCTCCTCCGCCGTCATCCTCAAGCCCCCCACCAACACCTTCATCTAGTCCACCTGTTACACCTCCAACCTACGAACCTAATGATCAATCGCCACCGCCTCCATCTAGTGTGCCCGCGGCACCTCCAATGAACCCGACTAATGATCAGCCTCCTCCACCAACAACGTCATCTAGCCCCCCACCAACACCTCCGTCTAGTCCCCCTGTTATGCCTCCATCCTACGAACCCAACGATCAATCGCCACCACCTACATTGAATCCTCCGTCCATTCCATCACCACCTCCATCAAGCCCAACTGCGGCACCTCCTATGAACCCGACTACTAATCAGCCTCCCCCACCATCATCGTCATCTAGCCCGCCACCAATAGCTCCAACTACTCAACCACCTGCCTCTAGCCCACCTGCTACACCTCCAACAGACTCAACTGATGAGGAAACTCCAACATCACCACCATCATCTAGTCCACCACTAACTCTATCAAGTCCTCCACCACCGTCATCAAGTACACCACCGGCTCCATCCATTGCCACACCACCTTTGTCTAGTCCCCCCGCTACACCTCCAACGTACCAAGATGATGACCAGTCCCCTCCACCTCCACCATCATACAACCCGCCACCGACAGCTTTATCTAGTCCTCCACCACCACCATTGAGTCCGCCAGCAATAGCACCAACCACTAGCGCACCTCCTCCATCTACTTCCCCACCGCCTATGTCTAGTCCACCAGCAACACCTCCAATAGACTCAAC